>NC_089841.1:103750763-104054212 GCF_035609145.1 Eleutherodactylus coqui
TAATGTATTGATATAATACTTGTAGGTGACCTATGAATTATGAAATGATTGCTATCATTGAAGTCAGAAAGGGAGTATTGGTAATTACGTCAATTTTTTTGTTGCCTTGGTCAGAACAAGACGAAAATAAGTTGAAAATGAATAATGTCCTTTATTACTACTGTGTTTCCCCCCAAAAAATAATTTTTGCCCCAAAAGAGATGCTAGGTCTAATTTTTGGGGAATGTTTTATTATCTTGCAGGCTCAGTGCAGGTCCCTCCCGCTGCTCTCCGGGGCTCCGACGTGCTTCTTGCAGTCCTTGGCCACCCACAGAAAATCATTTCCTGGTCATGGGATTCATAAATCCCGCCACTAGGAAGTGATGGCTGTGATTGGTTCTTGAGCGCTGCTCAGCAAGTTATTGCAGCCATCGTGTTGTGGAAACAGGATTTATGAATTGGCTGAACCGCAGCATTGATTCGCCAATTCATAAATCTTGCCTCCACAATGAGATGACTGTGATTGGTTCTTTGACTGCTGCTCAGCCAAACAATGCAGCGCTCACTGAACCAATCACAGCTATCGCATTGGTTCTTTGAGTGCTGCATTGATTGGCTGAGCACTGCTCGAGAAGCAATCAGAGCTATCGCTTCCTGGAGGGGGAATTTATGCATCCCATAACCAGGAAGTAATCTTCTGTGGGCGGCCAAGGACTGCAAGAGGTCGGAGCTCCAGAGAGCAGCAGGACAGACCTGGATCAAGCCTGCTAGGTAATGTATTCCTTTTTTTAATCTAATGCAGCTAGGGCTTACGTTCAGGGTAAGACTTATATTTCATGCCTCCTTGTAAATCCAAAAAAATCAGGGTAGGGCTTATTTTCAGGGAAACAAGGGTAATACTAGCTACCTTTACTGGATATATGTAGTTCAAAAGCTGGGGATTCATAGTGTTATCCAAAATAAAATAGTTCTTTATATAAGTCCTTCATAAATCTTTGGTTTGTAAGTATGGAATTTAGGTATTTCAATTTTAACCAAGACATCAGTTGCAAGGTGCACAATACTAAAATAAGTTTTTAAGTTTTTCAAATTCTAGATAAATTTGTCAGTGTAAAAATTCTTTAATTTGTTGTGAGATTTACTAATGTACAGCATGAGAAAAAAAAATTGCCTATCTTACATTCAGTTTACCAAAAACTGTAGAATTATTGAAAATATCAATATGCCCTTTAGTCTCTTAAATATTTTTTAGTCTGCTTATGATATATTGCATATTCATGTGTATCACAAGTAGAGTTACTCTATCTTTGAGAGATAACTCCCCAGACAGTAAATGAGCATGGCATTCAAGGGCATAATGTATGAATGTCCAAAACACAGAAGCAATTTTCTGGGAATATTTTGACAGATTTGTGTTCAGTTTATTATACATGTAACCTTCATATAGAATGTCATCATGCATTTAGCTTTCTAACATTTCTGACTTAAAGAAAGACAAAATCTCACATAATATATATATGATATTTCCTATACATGGAAAAATATTAAGCTTATACATGGAACATTGGTTAAAAAAAATGTCATAGAAATGTAAGTTAATTGAGTAATTTCTTTCATCAAGTTTAGAAGAGAACAAAATGCATTATGTTACTGTTGTGCATATATAAAAAAATAAAAAAAGAAATTTATGCAGCTGATATTTTAAAATACTTTGTCCCACATTAATTAAGATTGGTGGTTCATACACCAGTCTAAACAAATAAATTGGTATACTTTGCATTGTCGTGAAGACAGAAATTGAAATATTTATCTGCTATTAGCCACAGTAGATTTGTGTCAAAATTTGCACAATTTTTCTTGTGTTAGCATAGATAAATTTGCCTTAAAATTTAAAGCACTCCCCATCCAAGTAAGCTATGTCCATTTTTTGCACAATTGTGGTACACATGGTCATTTGTGACAATTTTAGTACTGTTTGCGCCAAATAAATTGATAATATACACTTTCTTTTTTCATACACAGAATTATGGAAATAATATCTTAGTAAAACATCAAAAATATTTGCCAAATTTATTCCAGCCATACTTTAAAAAATATTTTCTCCTTTTTTTATTTATAGCAACATCACTCATATTTTGTAATAATGTTTTTAGTATAGTATGGACACCAACTCTACTACTTTATTTTTTGCTGGAGTTAAAATCTAGAATGTTTTGGGCTTCATGAAATCTGTAAATATGCTCTTTTCAGAACATAGTAACATAGCATGTAAGGCTGAAAAAAGACATATGTCCATCCAGTTCAGCCTATTACTCCACAATGTTGACCCTCAAAAAAAAAAGATGACATAGAAGCCAATTTTCCCCATTTAAGGGAAGAAGTTCCTTCCTGACTCCAATCTGGCAAGCGGAATCATCCCTGCATCAACAACCCTTCTGAAGTTATTATATAATATTGTATCGCTCAAGAAAGGCGTCCAGGCATCCTCTTAAACTCTTTTAATTAAATTTGCTATCACCAATTCCTCAGGCAGAGAGTTCCATAGTTTCACTGCTCTTACAGTAAAGAACCCCCTTCTACGTCAATGTGAAACCTTCTTTCTTAAAAAGTTTGTGTCAGAGATCCCTGTATTGTCCTCTGATATATTTATTCATAGTTATTTGGTCGCCCCTCAGCCATCTTTTGTCTAAACTAAATAATTCCAAATTTGATAAGCTCTCTGGGTATTGTGGTCCACTCATTCCATTTATTACTTTAGTTGCCTGCCTTTGCCCCGATCAAGCTCTGATATGTCCTTCTTGAATACCGAAGGCCCAACACTTTACATAGTGTTCCATTTGTAGTTGGGACCAATGACTTGCAAAGAGGAAGAACAATGTTCTCATCAAGTTCCCCTATACCTCTTTTCATGCATCCCATGATCCTATTGGCCTTGGCAGCAGTTGCCTTAACACTCCAGTTAAGCTTACAGTTAACTAAAATCCGCAAGTTATTTTCCATGTCAGTGTTCATAAGTGGTTTTCCATTTAGTGTGTAACGGTGACATATATTTCTTCTGCCCACGTGCATTATTACATTTATCAGTGGTAAACCTCATTTGCCACTTTTCTGCCCAAGCCGCCAGCTTATCCAGATCCTCTTGCAATTTCTTTACATAGTTTTGTGTCATCTGCAAATATTGATATTTTACTGTGCAATCTTTCTGCCAGGTCATTAATAAATATATTAAAAAGAATAGGACTCAAAAACGGCCCCTGTGATACCCCACCTTTCCCTCTAGAAGGAAGAAAAGTATGTCTGCAAATTCCACCTACATTTAGCCACCCTCAACTCAATGTCTGACCCTTGAAAGGGCATTGAAACATAACAAGGAATAACAGCCAAACCTTGATCTACAAGGAGAACCAGTACGTTTTAACATCTACCTGTAAGTGTGCTTGCAGATGGTGTTTTTTTGTATGCCACCATAGTACAGAGGGGCTGCTTCTAGAGGTGAGGGAATTGTTTTTAAGAAAAATACCTTCATAGTACAGTATATAGCAAATCACAATATTTTTGTCATATTTTACATGAAGATAGCAAAAAGATAACAACTAGAGATGAGTGAACGTACTCGTCCGAGCTTGATACTCGTTCGAGTATTAGCGTGTTCGGGATGCTCGTTACTCGTGACGAGTACCACGCGATGTTCGAGTTACTTTCACTTTCATCTCTGAGACGTTAGCGCGCTTTTCTGGCCAATAGAAAGACAGGGAAGGCATTACAACTTCCCCCTGCGACGTTCAAGCCCTATACCACCCCCCTGCAGTGAGTGGCTGGCGAGATCAGGTGTCACCCGAGTATATAAATCGGCCCCTCCCGCGGCTCGCCACAGATGCATTCTGACATAGTTCAGGGAAAGTGCTGTCTTGTTGGAGTTGCTATAGGGAGAGTTTTAGGAGTTATTTTAGGCTTCAAGAACTCCAACGGTCCTTCTTAGGGCCACATCTGACCGTGTGCAGTACTGTTGAGGCTGCTTTTAGCAGTGTTGCACAATTTTTTTTTTTGTATATCGGCCGTGCAGAGCATTGCGTCCACAGTCTGCAGTCATTGTACAGAGTATAGGGCCAGTACTGGTGAGGCAGGGAAAGAGATATTCAGGCGAAATAGGCAGTGGGCTTTTTCCAAAAAATTGATCGCCGTCATCCCGCCAGAGGGAAACAGTATACATAATATTATACGCTGCTACAGTATCTATCTGCTGGGGGTAGTAGTCCTAATTAATACGCAGCTAAGCGTTACAGCAGGCTTGCGCAAAATTGTTTCCTGGATCTGCTGTCTCTGTTACATGATCGCCGTTATCCCGCCAGAGGGAAACAGTATACATAATATTATACGCTGCCTACAGTATCTGTCCGCTGTATCAGCTCAGCATTTTAAAAAAATAGCAGCAAAATACTTAAGGCCTACTACTGGCCTTTGGCCACTTGACTGCTTCTGCGCTGTGAATTCCACTAGCTCAGTCATACGCACCTACGTCTCACTACAGGCGTGCGCAAAATTGTTTCCTGGCTCTGCTGTGCGTTCCGTAAGGAAAGTCAGCCTCCAACCACAGGCCAATAAGCGGCACATTTAATTACAGCGTTCTGTTTCTGCACTACTGGTAATACAGCATGCTGAGGGGTAGGGGTAGGCCTAGAGGACGTGGACACTGAATCCTCTGGCTGCTGCTCCTCCTTCCTCCCAGCCTCCTCATTCCATTACAATGCCACATTCTGAGGAGCAGGCAGACTCCCAGGAACTGTTCCCGGGCCCCTGCCCAGAATGGCCAGCAATGGTTCCTCTCCCACCAGAGGAGTTTGTCGTGACCGATGCTCAACCTTTGGAAAGTTCCCGGGGTCCGGGGGATGAGGCTGGGGACTTCCGGCAACTGTCTCAAGACCTTTCAGTGGGTGAGGAGGACGATGACGATGAGACACAGTTGTCTATCACTCAGGTAGTAGTAATTGGAGTAAGTCCGAGGGAGGAGCGCACAGAGGATTCGGAGGAAGAGCAGCAGGACGATGAGGTGACTGACCCCACCTGGTTTGCTACGCCTACTGAGGACAGGTCTTCAGAGGGGGAGGCAAGTGCAGCAGCAGGGCAGGTTGGAAGAGGCAGTGCGGTGGCCAGGGGTAGAGGCAGGGCCAGACCGAATAATCCACCAACTGTTTCCCAAAGCGCCCCCTCGCGCCATGCCACCCTGCAGAGGCCGAGGTGCTCAAAGGTCTGGCAGTTTTTCACTGAGAGTACAGACGACCGACGAACAGTGGTGTGCAACCTCTGTTGCGCCAAGATCAGCCGGGGAGCCACCACCACCAGCCTCACCACCACCAGCATGCGCAGACTTATGATAGCCAAGCACCCCACAAGGTGGGACGAAGGCCATTCAGCGCCTCCGGTTTGCACCGCTGCCTCTCCCCCTGTGCCCCAACCTGCCACTGAGATCCAACCCCCCTCTCAGGACACAGGCACTACCGTCTCCTGGCCTGCACCCACACCCTCACCTCCGCTGTGCTCTGCCCCATCCACCAATGTCTCTCAGCGCACCGTCCAGCCGTCGCTAGCGCAAGTGTTGGAGCGCAAGTACGCCGCCACGCACCCGCACGCTCAAGCATTAAACGTGCACATAGCCAAATTTATCAGCCTGGAGATGCTGCCGTATAGGGTTGTGGAAACGGAGGCTTTCAAAGGTATGATGGCGGCGGTGGCCCCACGCTACTCAGTTCCCAGTCGCCACTACTTTTCCCGATGTGCCGTCCCAGCCCTGCACGACCACGTCTTCCGCAACATTGTACGTGCCGTGCTGAAACTACTCAGCTTAGGAGAGAAGAGGCACACGGCCCACGAACTGCTGCAGGGTCTGACAGAGCAGACCGACCGCTGGCTTGCGCCGCTGAGCCTCCAACCGGGCATGGTCGTGTGTGACAACGGGCGTAACCTGGTGGCGGCTCTGCAGCTCGGCAGCTTCACGCACGTGCCATGCCTGGCCCACGTCTTTAATTTGGTGGTTCAGCACTTTCTGAAAAGCTACCCACGCTTGTCAGACCTGCTCGGAAAGGTGCGCCGGCTCTGCGCACATTTCCGTAAGTCCCACACGGACGCTGCCACCCTGCGCACCCTGCAACATCGGTTTCATCTGCCAGTGCACTGACTGCTGTGCGACGTGCCCACACGGTGGAACTCTACGCTCCACATGTTGGCCAGGCTCTATGAGCAGCGTAGAGCTCTTGTGGAATACCAACTCCAACATGGGCGGCGCAGTGGGAGTCAGCCTCCTCAATTCTTTACTGAAGAGTGGGCCTGGTTGGCAGACATCTGCCAGGTCCTTGGAAACTTTGAGGAGTCTAGCCAGATGGTGAGCGGTGATGCTGCAATCATTAGCGTCACCATTCCTCTGCTATGCCTCTTGAGAAGTTCCCTGCAAAGCATAAAGGCAGACGCTTTGCGCTCGGAAACAGAGCCGGGGGAAGACAGTATGTCGCTGGATAGTCAGAGCACCCTCCTGTCTATATCTCAGCGCGTTGAGGAGGAGGAGGAGGAGCATGAGGAGGATGAGGAGGAGGGGGAAGAGACAGCTTGGCCCAATGCTGAGGGTACCCATGCTGCTTGCCTGTCATCCTTTCAGCGTGTATGGCCTGAGGAGGAGGAGGAGGATCCTGAAAGTGATCTTCCTAGTGCGGACAGCCATGTGTTGCGTACAGGTACCCTGGCACACATGGCTGACTTCATGTTAGGATGCCTTTCTCGTGACCCTCGCGTTACACGCATTCTGGCCACTACGGATTAGTGGGTGTACACACTGCTCGACCCACGGTATAAGGAGAACCTTTCCACTCTCATACCCGAAGAGGAAAGGGGTTCGAGAGTGATGCTATACCACAGGACCCTGGTGGACAAACTGATGGTAAAATTCCCATCCGACAGCGCTAGTGGCCGAAGGCGCAGTTCCGAGGGCCAGGTAGCAGGGGAGGCGCGGAGATCAGGCAGCATGTACAGCACAGGCAGGGGAACACTCTCTAAGGCCTTTGAAAGCTTTCTGGCTCCCCAGCAAGACTGTGTCACCGCTCCCCAGTCAAGGCTGAGTCGGCGGGAGCACTGTAAAAGGATGGTGAGGGAGTACGTAGCCGATCGCACAACCATCCTCGGTGACGCCTCTGCCCCCTACAACTACCGGGTGTCGAAGCTGGACACGTGGCCTGAAGTCGCGCTGTTTGCCCTGGAGGTGCTTGCTTGTTCTGCGGCTAGCGTCTTGTCAGAGAGTGTGTTTAGTGCAGCTGGGGGAATCATCACAGATAAGCGTACCCGCCTGTCAACCGACAGTGCCGACAGGCTTACACTCATCAAGATGAACAAAGCCTGGATTTCCCCAGACTTCTCTTCTCCACCAGCGGACAGCAGCGATACCTAAACAATACGTAGGCTGCACCCGCGGATGGAAGCATTGTTCTCTATCACCATCAAAAACGTGGACCTTTTAGCTTCATCAATCTGTGTATAATATTCATCCTCCTCCTCCTGCTCCTCCTCCTGAAACCTGACGTAATCACGCCGAACGGGCAATTTTTCTTAGGCCCACAAGGCTCAGTCATATAATTTTTGTAAACAATTTTTATACGTTTCAATGCTCATTAAAGCGTTGAAACTTTCACCTGAACCAATTTTTATTTTAACTGGGCTGCCTCCAGGCCTAGTTACAAATTAAGCCACATTAACCAAAGCGATTAATGGGTTTCACCTGCCCTCTTGGTTGGGCATGGGCAATTTTTCTGAGGTACATTAGTACTGTTGGTACACCAATTTTTTGGGGCCCTCGCCTACAGTGTAATCCAATTAATTTTTTGCCCACCTGCATTAAAGCTGACGTTACATCAGCTGTGCTCGGCACTGCAATGGGATATATTTATGTACCGCCGGTGGGTTCCAGGGAGCCACCAATGCTGTGGGTCCACAGGGAGTTGTAACTGCATGTGTCCACTTCTAAAGAACCCCAGTCTGACTGGGGCATGCAGTGTGGGCCGAAGCCCACCTGCATTAAACATGACATTACCTCAGCTGTGATGGGCAATGCAATGGGATATATTTATGTACCGCCGGTGGCTTCCTGGCACCCACCCATGCTGTCGGTCCACACGGAGTTGTAACTGCATGTGTCCACTTCTAAAGAACCCCAGTCTGACTGGGGCATGCAGTGTGGGCCGAAGCCCACCTGCATTAAACATGACATTACCTCAGCTGTGATGGGCAATGCAATGGGATATATTTATGTACCGCCGGTGGGTTCCAGGGAGCCACCCATGCTGTGGGTCCACATGGACCTCACAATAGGGAGTTGTACCTGCCTGTGTCTATGAATTAAAAACCCCGGTCAGGTTGGGGCATGCAGTGTGGGCCGAAGCCCACCTGCATTTAATCGGACGTTACCTCAGCTGTGATGGGCACTGCAATGGGATACATTAATGTACAGCCGGTGGGTTCCAGGGAGCCACCCATGCTGTGGGTGCACATGGAATTCCCATTGCGGAGTTGTACCTGCCTGTGACTATTTATAAAAAAACGCGGTTTGACTGGGGCATGCAGACACCTTGACAGAATGAATAGTGTGTGGCACATAGGTTCCCCATTGCTATGCCCACGTGTGCAGCTCCTGATGGCGGTGGCACAGGATTATATTTCTCATTGTTTCTGTACAGCATTGTGGGCTATCGCCCTGCCCCTTTTAAAGAGGGTCGCTGCCTAGCCGTGCCAACCCTCTGCAGTGTGTGCCTGCGGTTCCTCCTCATGGCAGACGCACTTATAAATAGACATAAGGGTGGTGTGGCATGAGTGCAGCTGAAGGCTGCGCAGGGACAGTTTGGTGTGCGCTGTGGACACTGCGTCGTGCGGGGGGGGGGGGGGGTTGGGCAGCATGTAACCAAGGAGAAGTGGCAGCGGAGTGTCATGCAGGCAGTGATTGTGCTTTGTTGGAGGTAGTGTGGTGCTTAGTTAAGGTATGCATTGCTAATGAGGGCTTTTCAGAAGTAAAAGTTTTTTTGGGGGGGGGCCCACTCTTGCCGCTATTGTGGCTTAATAGTGGGACCTGGGAACTTGAGATGCAGCCCAACATGTAGCCCCTCGCCTGCCCTATCCATTGCTGTGTCGTTCCCATCACTTTCTTGAATTGCCCAGATTTTCACAAATGAAAACCTTAGCGAGCATCGGCGATATACAACAATGCTCGAGTCGCCCATTGACTTCAATGGGGTTCGTTACTCGAAACGAACCCTCGAGCATCGCGATAATTTCGTCCCGAGTAACGAGCACCTGAGCATTTTGGTGCTCGTTCATCTCTAATAACAACTCTACATAACTTGTATGAAATCAGAAGCATGTGCAGGTAAGGTACAGGCTCCCCAGACCTTTACTGGTGGCAAATTACAGTTCCTACAATTCAAAGTTAGCACAAAGCCATAATAGAGCTGTATGCCTGAGCCTTAAACAAGTATTAAATTTCAGCTTCCATACTTTGCTAATATTTTGTGCCAGGTAGACATTAATAAATTCTACTATCACCAGTCAGAATATTCCTGCAAATGCCTAATACCTTCAACTTTTAAAGCTATTTTATTATTACCTTAAAAATGTATCAGTTTTCCATAAAGTCATGATTAAAAATCTCTCTATTGAAAAAAGACAGATGTAACGGAGTATAGTTGCAGAATAACTTTACACTTAAGACTCATGTCCACAGCATAAATTATTTTCCAAAATCCGTGCGGGTCCCCCGCGCATGCAATCCGTGCCCATAGAGGATCATTTGGCACCCACAGGTAATTACATACCTGCGGATGTCCTTTTTTTCGGGCATGCAGACCACAAGCATGGGAAAACAAACGCAGCATGCTCCATTTTTATGCAGCTTTCCAGCACAGAGGCTTCCATTGAAGCCAATGAAAGCCCGTCCAGATCCGCGGCAGGTCTGCAGCTGTTACTGCGTCCATGCCGTGGACCGCGGGAAAGCAGGAGTTAAAAAAAACAAACAGAAGGCACGACATATGCGTGCAGCACACCGCCGACATCCCAAATGCATCCGCCGTGCAGAATAAAAGAAGATCCGGATGCGACGAAGGAGAGCTCCACAGTGTCCAGACAGGTGAGTAAAATGTATCTTTTGGCCTCATGTAAACCATGCACGCCCGTGGACATGAGGCCTTAGTATGTTTGTACTCTGTAATCATGGAGACTCTTAGGTCAACAGAAGAGTTCACAGTTCGACAGAAGCATTGCAAACAAGGCAGATTTTTAATCAAGATTTTTTTTGAAAGTTGCTTTACTTTATATTCAGGCATTTGAGCAAAAAATATTTTTAAATAGTGGACAAAGTAATCAAAATAATTAATGTTTAGCAAATATTGCAATGGTTTTTGAGCAATCTTCTATATTATTGTACATATATTACATTCATAGATTCCAGACCTATGCAAACCGAAACAAAACAGTATCTAGAAAAAAAGAGTTAGGGATATTATAGATTATTATCTATAATATTGTGAAGAAAAGTCAGTTTCTTTTTCTTTTTATGTGACTAAGTATACATCTACAATGATCTGTCCAGATTAGCTGTTGGAAAGCTTTGATATGTGACATTCTTTTGGGTGCCTTGCTTAAGGTAAGATGTTACTCTAAGCTTGCATTTAATACTTTTTCTCATACAGAAAAGGTCACACTGGAGTAGAATATCAATCTGTGCCAATTTTGCTGGAATATGGAAGCACATTGGAGGACCAAACATACCTAACGTAACAATAGACCCGTTCTATATTACATGAGGGATGACCTTATCAATGTCTTATTTTTTATATTCAGAATGCTATAATATACAAGTAAATCTTTTATTATGTATGTTTTGCTAGATACAACAGATGTCTATATTTTTATAAAGCTGTCACAAACTTTACATTTGGTACCAAGTTTCTATGATATTTGAAATTTCACAGTAATATGTGGGTCCTTTGCTAAATTGGTAATACCCCATAAGCCAAATGTTTTCTTTGAATTTGCATAAAAAATAAAGTGTTCATGAAATTTTGTAAAAGTAAAGCATTTCTCAATTTGCCAGAGAATGGTGAAACCAAAGAACCAAGCAAAAGTATTTATTCACAACATGTAACACTTAACACGGCCTCCATGACAATGCACAACTATTGGTACAATTTTTACCATAGAAGGCACCTGGTGGCATAAATTCCTTTAGCATTGAAGAAACTCTGTAATCAATATTAGATGACTGTGTACAAACTGAAGTTATTGAATCTGATTTGTGATTGTAAGTGCCTACCATCTGAAAACATTCCCCAAAAAGATACCTGCAGCCAAACAGGGAAGTGCCCGTAAGGCAAAGTGGGATGCAGTAGATAGTAGTAAATGTTCCTTTGGTACAACTTTTTTGAAAAATAGCTTCAAGTTACCAGTTGGATGGGATCTAGGCTATCTTCCTTCCTCTTCCTTCTCAGTCTGCCCCTCCTTGCTCTATTGGCTTTTTTTCCACTCTACCCATTTACTTTGTCTTTATATCTCTATGTTATTTTTTCTGTATATGTTACATATTTATGTTACAAAACCAGACATGTGGATCGATGGGCAAGGGCTGATAGGTAGTGACCTTTAGGCTGAATGCCCGCAGATAGATAATCGCTGCAGGATTCTCGGTCTGGAACGCACCGCGAATCCCGCAGCAGTAGCTTTCCATAGACATGCTATGTTAACAGATTCTCCCCTGACCATGAACAGAAATCAACTGCAATTTTCCGCTCGTGGGGGAGAATCGCAGCATGTTCTATTCGTCGTGGAAAATTGCGCGGACGGCTTCCATTGTAGTTGATGGAAGCTGTCAATCCTGCGATACTCCACGCTGTGAGTAAAGCGGAAGTATCGTGGGGAAATCGCATCTTTGCCCAGCACCGGCGCACCATGCGCTGCAATGCACATGCTTGCCAGCAGAGACTCTCACCGCGGATCCAGAGAGGTGAATATGGTGCCTCTGGGGGGTGCCAGGTCTGATTCCACTGCAAGATTTCACAGGTGGAATTCGTCCCGGTTATGGGAATGAGGCCTTATTTTATGAAGTCATGGTTACTTCAGAGGAACCTAGGAATAAAATATGTATACACACAGAGGAGCGTTAGATTCTCCTCAGAGTGCATGTACTGATGTCCCTCTGCAGAATGTACCACCCCTCCCACTCTCCTCACTTTTTACCCTTGCAGCCTCTTCTTAGCCTTAAAGGCATGCTCCACCCTTGCAGTCCTTATGTACTTTACAGCCTTTCAGTAAATGCACGCAGAGGTCAATTAGATTCTCCTCAGTAAATACACATAGAAGTCAGTTATATTGTCCACAGTATATACACATAGATGTGAGGTATATTCTCCTTGGTATGTACACATATTGTTCATTTATATTGTCCTTAGTATATACACATAGAAGTGAGGTAGATTCTCCTCAGTATATACACATAGAGGCAAGGTAGATTCTCATCAGTATATACACATAGAGGTCAGTTATATTGTCCACAGTATATACACATAGAGGTAAGATAGATTCTTCTCAGAATATACACATAGAGGTCAGTTATATTGTCCTCAGTATATACACATAGAGGTGAGGTAGATTCTCCTCAGTATATACAAATAGGGGTGAGGTAGATTCTCCTCAGTATATACAAATAGAGGTGAGGTAGATTCTCCTCAGTATATGCAAATAGTGAAGTGTTAGAGTCTCCTCAGTATATACACATGGAGGGGAGGTAAATTCTCCTCAGAATGCAAATCATTTCCCTAGGCTTTATGGTTATTGAGAAAAGAACTATCTCATGAATTGTGGATTTTAGGACAGTTTCTTATGCTCAAAATTGAATATTCAAGTTGTGACCCCTTTAGTTTTTCTATTTAAGACATAAAGAATGGTCATGGCAAATGTCACGTTTGTGGGGTAAAAATGTGTGTTATTAGTTACATTACATAGGGGGTCACTTACTTTAGTGCTTAGAATGGTTGTGCCAAATTTCATGTTTGTGCAGTACAGTTGTGGTATTAGTTATATTACATACTTACTTTTGCACTTAGAATTAAGCAATCAAGTTGTGACCCCTTTGCATTTCCTATTTATGACCTAAAGAATGGTCCTGCTAAATTCCAAGTTTGTATGACATTGTAAAGTTAAAGAATTAGATTTGATACATTACATAGGGAGTCACTTACTTTTGCACTTAGCATTAAATAATCAAGTTGTGACACCTTTAATTTTTCTATTTACGACCTAAAGAATGCTCGTGCCAAATTTCTACTTTAGTGTTAGAAAATTAGAGTCAGTAAGTCAGTGAGTCAGTCAGTGTCGGCTTTTGCCTTTATATATATAGATTTGGTGCATAGACAACTGATCATAAAACACTGTATGTTCTCATCGTTTCTCAGCAAAAATGTCCAAAGAAAAGCCATGAGTAAGTTTTGGATGTGCATCTATCAACTAAAAAGTAAAATACAACATAACGTACATGGCAAGAAGAAATTAATTATTAATAGAGATGAGCGAGCGTGTTCTTCCGAGCTTGATATTCGTGCGAATATTAGGGTGTTCGGGATGTTCGTTATTCGTAACGAACACCATGCGGTGTTCTGGTTACTTTCACTTCCTTCCCTGAGACGTTAGCGCGCTTTTCTGGCCAATTGAAAGACAGGGAAGGCATTACAACTTCCCCCTGTGACATTCAAGCCCTATACCACCCCCCTGCTGTGAGTGGCTGGGAAGATCAGGTGTCACCCGAACATAAAAGTCGGCCCCTCCCGCGGTTCGCCTCAGATGCCGTGTGAGTTAGATGAGGGACAGTGCTGTTTGTACCGGAGCTGCTGTAGGGAAAGAATTGGTAGTTAGTGTAGGCTTCAAGACCCCCCAAAGGTCCTTATTAGGGCCACTGATAGCTGTGTGTTGGCTGCTGTTAGCAGTGGCAATTTTTTTTTTCTCAAAATCGGCTCTGCAGAGCGTTGCACCCGGCATTAGGGACAGAAGTGCTGCATAGGCAGGGAGAGTGTTAGGCGTGAGTGTAGCCTTCAAGAACCTCAACGGTCCTTTCTAGGGCCATATTTAACCGTGTGCAGTACTGTCCAGGCTGCTGTTAGCTGTGCTGCATTTTTTTTTGCTTCTCAAAATCGCCTCTGCAGAGCATTGCACCCTCCATTGATACTGCAGGGAAAGAATTGTATAGGCAGGGCCACAACACAGTTATTATTCATTGAATATACGCAGTGCTGCCTTTTGCTTGTAAAACAAGTGAAAATAATTCTATTTGTCCTGCCTCTGTCCGTCCTAAGGGCGGTGGACACGTGTCGGCTGCGTGTGCAACCTGTAAAAATCAGACGCACCCAGCTACGTTTTACTCCTGGCTTCGCCATTTGCTTTCCTTAATTGGGAAAAAAAATACCTGCTCTGCCACAGTTAATAACTCTGCTACCCTCACGTTCTGTGACACATTAGCAGGAAAACAGCACAGTTATTAAACTTCTCATGTTCATAGAATATACGCAGTGCTGCCTTTTGGTGCAAAAAAAACGGAAAATAATTCTATTTGTCCTGCCTCTGTCCGTCCTAACGCCGGTGGACACGTGTCAGCTGCGTGTGCAACCTGTAAAAATCATACGCACCCAGCTACGTTTTACTCCTGGCTTCGCCATTTGCTTTCCTTAATTGGGAAAAAAAATACCTGCTCTGCCACAGTTAATAACTCTGCTACCCTCACGTTCTGTGACACATTAGCAGGAAAACAGCACAGTTATTAAACTTCTCATGTTCATAGAATATACGCAGTGCTGCCTTTTGGTGCAAAAAAACGGAAAATAATTCTATTTGTCCTGCCTCTGTCCGTCCTAAGGGCGGTGGACACGTGTCGGCTGCGTGTGCAACCTGTAAAAATCAGACGCACCCAGCTACGTTTTACTCCTGGCTTCGCCATTTGCTTTCCTTAATTGGGAAAAAAAATACCTGCTCTGCCACAGTTCATAACTCTGCTACCCTCACGTTCTGTGACACATTAGCAGGAAAACAGCACAGTTATTAATCTTCTCATGTTCATAGAATATACGCAGTGCTGCCTTTTGGTGCAAAAAAACGGAAAATAATTCTATTTGTCCTGCCTCTGTCCGTCCTAAGGGCGGTGGACACGTGTCGGCTGCGTGTGCAACCTGTAAAAATAAGACGCACCCAGCTACGTTTTACTCCTGGCTTTGCCATTTGCTTTCCTTAATTGGGAAAAAAAATACCTGCTCTGCCACAGTTAATAACTCTGCTACCCTCACGTTCTGTGACACATTAGCAGGAAAACAGCACAGTTATTAAACTTCTCATGTTCATAGAATATACGCAGTGCTGCCTTTTGGTGCAAAAAAACGGAAAATAATTCTATTTGTCCTGCCTCTGTCCGTCCTAAGGGCGGTGGACACGTGTCGGCTGCGTGTGCAACCTGTAAAAATCAGACGCACCCAGCTACGTTTTACTCCTGGCTTCGCCATTTGCTTTCCTTAATTGGGAAAAAAAATATCTGCTCTGCCACAGTTAATAACTCTGCTACCCTCACGTTCTGTGACACATTAGCAGGAAAACAGCACAGTTATTAAACTTCTCATGTTCATAGAATATACGCAGTGCTGCCTTTTGGTGCAAAAAAACGGAAAATAATTCTATTTGTCCTGCCTCTGTCCGTCCTAAGGGCGGTGGACACGTGTCGGCTGCGTGTGCAACCTGTAAAAATCAGACGCACCCAGCTACGTTTTACTCCTGGCTTTGCCATTTGCTTTCCTTAATTGGGAAAAAAAATACCTGCTCTGCCACAGTTAATAACTCTGCTACCCTCACGTTCTGTGACACATTAGCAGGAAAACAGCACAGTTATTAAACTTAGATTATACATTCACTAGAGGCAGTGGGGCCTTTCGTTTTCAAAAAAGGGAAAAAATTATATTTGGCCTGCAGTCTTGCGCCAATTTATTAGCTGCCTGTGAAATCAAATCACTGGTAATACAGCATGCTGAGGGGTAGGGGTAGGCCTAGAGGACGTGGACGCGGCCGAGGACGCGGAGGGCCAAGTCAGGGTGTGGGCACAGGCCGAGCTCCTGATCCAGGTGTGTCGCAGCCGACTGCTGCGCGATTAGGAGAGAGGCACGTTTCTGGTGTCCCCACATTCATCGCCCAATTAATGGGTCCACGCGGGAGACGGTTATTAGAAAATGAGCAGTGTGAGCAGGTCCTGTCCTGGATGGCAGAAAGTGCTTCGAGCAACCTATCGTCTACCCGCAGTTCTGCGCCGTCCACTGCTGCAAATCCGAATCCTCTGTCTGCTGCTCCTCCTTCCTCCCAGCCTCCTCACTCCACTACAATGACACCTGCTCAGGAGCGGGAACACTCCCAGGAACTGTTCTCGGGCCCCTGCTTAGATTGGGCAGCAGCGGTTCCTCTCCCACCAGAGGAGTTTATCGTCACTGATGCCCAACCATTCGAAAGTTCCCAGGGTCCGGGGGAAGAGGCTGGGGACTTCCGCCAACTGTCTCAACAACTTTCTGTGGGTGAGGAGGACGATGACGATCAGACACAGTTGTCTTGCAGTGAGGTAGTAGTAAGGGCAGTAAGTCCGAGGGAGCAGCGCACAGAGGATTCGGAGGAAGA
This sequence comes from Eleutherodactylus coqui, assembly GCF_035609145.1. Classification (NCBI taxonomy): domain Eukaryota; kingdom Metazoa; phylum Chordata; class Amphibia; order Anura; family Eleutherodactylidae; genus Eleutherodactylus; species Eleutherodactylus coqui. The sequence goes on from NC_089841.1 coordinate 103,767,450, forward strand.
GCAGCAGGACGATGAGGTGACTGACCCCACCTGGTGTGCAACGCTTACTCAGGAGGACAGGTCTTCAGAGGGGGAGTCAAGGGCATCAGCAGGGCAGGTTGCAAGAGGCAGTGCGGTGGCCAGGGGTAGAGGCAGGGCCAGACCGAATAATCCACCAAGTGTTTCCCAAAGCGCCCCCTCGCGCCATGCCACCCTGCAGAGGCCGAGGTGCTCTAAGGTCTGGCAGTTTTTCACAGAGACGCCTGACGACCGACGAACAGTGGTGTGCAACCTTTGTCGCGCAAAGCTCAGCCGGGGAGCCAACACCAACAGCCTCACCACCACCACCATGCGCAGACATATGATGGCCAAGTACCCCGCAAGGTGGGACGAAGGCCGTTCAGCGCCTCCGGTTTGCACCCCTGCCTCTCCCCCTGTGCCCCAACCTGCCACTGAGATGCAACCCCCCTCTCAGGACACAGGCACTACCGTCTCCTGGCCTGCACCCACACCCTCACCTCCGCTGTCCTCGGCCCCATCCAGCAGTGTAGTTCAGCGCACCGTCCAGCCGTCGCTTGCGCAACTGTTGGAGCGCAAGCGCAAGTACGCCGCCACGCACCCGCACGCTCAAACGTTAACCGTCCGCATAGCAAAATTCATCAGCCTTGAGATGCTGCCGTATAGGGTTGTGGAAACGGAGTCCTTCAAAAGTATCATGGAGGCGGCGGCCCCGCGCTACTCAGTTCCCAGTCGCCACTACTTTTCCCGATGTGCCGTCCCAGCCCTGCACGACCACGTCTCCCGCAACATTGTACGCGCCCTCACCAACGCGGTTACTGCCACGGTCCACTTAACTACGGACACGTGGACAAGCACAGGCGGGCAGGGCCACTACATCTCCCTGACGGCACATTGGGTGAATTTAGTGGAGGCTGGGACAGAGTCAGAGCCTGGGACCGCTCATGTCCTACCCACCCCCAGAATTGCGGGCCCCAGCTCGGTGGTGGTATCTGCGGAGGTGTATGCTTCCTCCACTAAAGCACCCTCCTCCTCCTCCTCCTCCTCCTCTGTCTCGCAATCAAGATGTGTTAGCAGCAGCATGTCGCCAGCAGTCGGTGTCGCGCGGTGTGGCAGCACAGCGGTGGGCAAGCGTCAGCAGGCCGTGCTGAAACTACTCAGCTTAGGCGATAAGAGGCACACGGCCCACGAACTGCTGCAGGGTCTGACACAGCAGACCGACCGCTGGCTTGCGCCGCTGAGCCTCCAACCGGGCATGGTCGTGTGTGACAACGGCCGTAACCTGGTGGCGGCTCTGCAGCTCGGCAGCCTCACGCACGTGCCATGCCTGGCCCACGTCTTTAATTTGGTGGTTCAGCGCTTTCTGAAAAGCTACCCACGCTTGTCAGACCTGCTCGTAAAGGCGCGCCGGCTCTGCGCACATTTTCGCAAGTCCCACACGGACGCTGCCACCCTGCGCACCCTGCAACATCACTTTAAGCTGCCAGTGCACCGACTGCTGTGCGACGTGCCCACACGGTGGAACTCTACGCTCCACATGTTGGCCAGGCTCTATGAACAACGTAGAGCTATAGTCGAATACCAACTCCAACATGGGCGGCGCAGTGGGAGTCAGCCTCCTCAATTCCTTTCAGAAGAGTGGGCCTGGTTGGCAGACATCTGCCATGTCCTTGGTAATTTTGAGGAGTCTACCCAGGTGGTGAGCGGCGATGCTACAATCATTAGCGTCACCATTCCTCTGCTATGCATCTTGAGAAATTCCCTGCAAACCATAAAGGCAGCTGCTTTGCGCTCGGAAACGGGGGCGGGGGAAGACAGTATGCCGCTGGATAGTCAGGGCACCCTCCTGTCTATTTCTCAGCGCGTACAGGAGGAGGAGGAGGAGCATGAGGAGGATGAGGAGGAGGGGGAAGAGACAGCTTGGGCCGCTGCTGACGGTACACCGGCTGATTGCCTGTCATCCTTTCAGCGTGTATGGCCTGAGGAGGAGGAGGAGGAGGAGGAGGATCCTGAAAGTGATCTTCCTAGTGAAGACAGCCATGTGTTGCGTACAGGTACCCTGGCACACATGGCTGACTTCATGTTAGGATGCCTTTCTCGTGACCCTCGCGTTGCACGCATTCTGGCCACGACGGATTACTGGGTGTACACACTGCTCGATCCACGGTATAAGGAGAACCTGCCCACTCTGATTCCCGAAGAGGAAAGGGGTTCGAGAGTGTTGCTATACCACAGGACCCTTGCGGATAAGCTGATGGTAAAATTCCCAGCCGACAGCGCTAGTGGCAGAAGGCGCAGTATCGAGGGCAAGGTAGCAGGGGATGTGCGTAGATCGAGCAGCATGTACATCCCAGGCAGTGCAACAGTCTTTAAGGGCCTGGCCAGCTTTATGGCTCCCCACCAAGACTGTGTCACCGCTCCCCAGTCACGGCTGAGTCGGCGGGAGCACTGTAAAAGGATGGTGAGGGAGTACGTAGCGGATCGCACGACCATCCTTGGTGACGCCTCTGCCCCCTACAACTACTGGGTGTCGAAGCTGGACACGTGGCCTGAACTAGCGCTGTATGCCCTGGAGGTGCTTGCTTGTCCTGCGGCTAGCGTCTTGTCGGAGAGGGTGTTTAGTGCGGCTGGGGGAATCATCACAGATAAGCGTAGCCGCTTGTCAACTGACAGTGCCGACAGGCTAACACTCATCAAGATGAACAAAGGCTGGATTTCCCCAGACTTCTGTTCTCCACCAGCGGACAGCAGCGATACGTAAGCAATACGTAGGCTGCACCCGCGGATGGAAGCTACGTTCTCTCTCACCATCCAAAACGGGGACATTTCTGCTTCATCAATCTGTGTCTAATATTCCTCCTCCTCCTCCTGCTCCTCCTCCTGAAACCTCACGTAATCACGCTGAACGGGCAATTTTTCTTAGGGCCACAAGGCTCACTCAAATAATTTTTCTGAACAATTTTTATAAGTTTCAATGCGCTTAAAAGCGTTGGAACTTTAACTTGAACCAATTTTTCGTTACACTGGGCTGCCTCCAGGCCTAGTTACCACTTAAGCCACATTAACCAAAGCGATTAATGGGTTTCACCTGCCCTCTTGGCTGGCCATGGCCAATTTTTGGGATGTACATTAGTACTGTTGATACAGCAATTTTTGTGGGCCCTCGCCTACAGTGTAATCAAATTAATTTTTAGCCCACCTGCATTACAGCTGACGTTACCTCAGCTGTGTTGGGCAATGCAATGGGATATTTTTGTGTACCGCCGGTGGGTTCCAGGGAGCCACCCATGCTGTAGGTGCACACGGAGTGTAACCTACATGTGTCCACTTGTAAAGAACCCCGGTCAGACTGGGGCATGCAGTGTGGGCCGAAGCCCACCTGTATTACGCACGACATTACTACCTCAGCTGTGTTGGGCAATGCAATGGGATATTTCTATGTACCGCCGGTGGCTTCCTGGCACCCACCCAGGCAGTGGGTCCACAGGGAGTTTAACCTACATGTGTCCACTTCTAAAGAACCCCAGTCTGACTGGGGCATGCAGTGTGGGCCGAAGCCCACCTGCATTAAGCACGACATTACTACCTCAGCTGTGTTGGGCAATGCAATGGGATATTTTTATGTACCGCCGGTGGGTTCCAGGGAGCCACCCATGCTGTAGGTGCACACAGAGTTTTTAATACATCTGTACACTTCTAAAGAACCCCAGTCTGACTGGGGCATGCAGTGTGGGCCGAAGCCCACCTGTATTACGCACGACATTACTACCTCAGCTGTGTTGGGCAATGCAATGGGATATTTCTATGTACCGCCGGTGGCTTCCTGGCACCCACCCATGCTGTGGGTCGACAGTGACTTCACAATAGGGAGTTGTACCTGCCTGTGTCTATGAATTAAAAAGCCCGGTCTAACTGGGGCATGCAGACACCTTGACAGAATGAATAGTGTGTGGCACATAGGTTCCCCATTGCTATGCCTACGTGTGCAGCTCCTGATGGCGGTGGCACAGGATTCTATTTCTCATTGCTTCTGTACAGCATTGTGGGCTATCGCCCCGCCCCTTTTAAAGAGGGCCGCTGCCTAGCCATGCCAACCCTCTGCAGTGTGTGCCTGCGGTTCCTCCTCATGGCAGACGCACTTCTAAATAGACATGAGGCTGGTGTGGCATGAGGGCAGCTGAAGGCTGCGCAGGGACACTTTGGTGTGCGCTGTGGGGGGGAGGGGGGGCGGTTGGTCAGCATGTAACCCAGGAGAAGTGGCAGCGGAGTGTCATCCAGGCAGTGATTGTGCTTTGTTGTAGCTAGTGTGGTGCTTAGCAAAGGTATGCCATGCTAATGAGGGCTTTTCAGAAGTAAAAGTTGTTGGGAGGGGGGGGGGGCCCACTCTTGCCGGTATTGTGGCTTAATAGTGGGACCTGTGAACTTGAGATGCAGCCCAACATGTAGCCCCTCGCCTGCCCTATCCGTTTCTGTGTCATTCCCATCACTTTCTTGAATTGCCCAGATTTTCACACATGAAAACCTTAGCGAGCATCGGCAAAATACAAAAATGCTCTGGTCGCCCATTGACTTCAATGGGGTTCGTTGTTCGAAACGAACCCTCGAACATCGCGGGAAGTTCGTTCCGAATAACGAACACCCGAACATTTTGGTGTTCGCTCATCTCTAATTATTAACATTGACATAGGCTTCTGATGTTTTTCTAACATTTCATAGTATGGGTCTAATTGGAGGTCATGATATGTCTGACTTCATAAAATTTGCTTACATCATTCAAATTTTTAAAATATGTATTTTACCAAATTTGTGATGGAGGTTTGGGCTGTGTGCGTTAGGCTTGGTGAGTTATTCTTTAATTCTACTATTGCTTCTTAATCAAAGTGGCTGTATTATTCTTAGATGTTCACTACACATACTTCCCCTTTCTTGATTTTTTTACTAAATAAAACTAGGAACTTAATCATATTATTTTCTTCTAATATCTTTTTTTCTTATTTTTTATTTTATTTTCTCTGCTCTGTAAAACAAAGTTAGATATACTTTACAGCAGCCACATGGACATAGGAAATAGTCATCTTGGGATTGCTCAGTTATTTCTATGGGAAAGAGTTTTAGGTATGGCCTGTGACCAGTGTAGAGGTCATTGTAGGGGAATGGAAGAGGTAAGCTTGCCCATCATCTATTTTCAATACTGAGCCTTGTGCTATCTGCCTTCAGCTTTATAATAGAGGTGTTAGCACTAGCAAAGCTAGTGAGAAAAGTATTATTTTTTTAGCTAGGGATACGAAATATTAAAATAAAAAATTTTGCAAAAATTCCAAAAAATAGAAAAACTTGATTTTAACAATACGCCATTTGCTTACAATACATTTCCTTTAAGGGTCGTTTACAGTCAATAATTTTTTGTTACAATTATTTTTAGTTTCTGAGAGATCATAATGGGGACTGATCAATGCAAAATGCACAGCAGTTAGAAATTTGTACTTTCTTTCTTCAAGGTTTAGTGTAAATGATTTTTTAAATCACCCATCATCTATTGCTGGTTTGAAAAATCATTCGATGTAAATGGACCTTTAGAATATATTATTTAGTAGATACCTCTAAATGCTGTTAGCTCAGTGGCTTGTCAGAATGATTTTAATGACCTTTCTGATTGGTCAATGTGCTCTTGAGCAAACCTTCCATCCTATAGTCTTATATATGACTTTGTACCAAATAAAAATTTATTTTAAGTACAATACAGCAAAAATAAGAAACACCACTTAATTGAATGTCCAGAATTTATTGTAGGCCAATACAGATTTTAATTACATTTAAACTTATATTTAAAGCACTGGCACACAGTACCGCCAAAACGACGCAGAGAGCGTCAGCACCCACCTACTCAATCTACATGAACAGAAGCGGCTGGATGAGCAGCCCTTTCCTGCAGAGATCTAGAATGAGTTGTCTCGAAAAGCACAGAAGGAAAATGTTATAGGTTTTGCTAGCAGTTAAAATTGAATATGTTGAGATAAAAATAACCTGAACACATATGCCAGTTATTATAGGCGACGATTTGGTTGGCTGAAAATTCGCCGCATCTGGGGTCAAGGAGAGAAACCTTTCTCCTCCTTGACCAGATTTTAGTTATAGCTTACATGCTTAATGACAGTTTCATAAAAATTACCTGTAATGGTTTTACACAACACACATAGCAGTCAGTGGTGGGACTCCTCCTTTGCTTGCCTCCTCTCCCCTACTTAGAGTGGACAGCATGCATTGTCCTAATGCTAGTTTTGGACTATTGCTTTGGTTAATTTTATTGGGTCTTGTACCGAATGTAAATTCCCTATTTTTATCCTCCTGCATTTCCAGGTCCCTCCCCTCCTCCTAGCCCAGACAACCAGAGTCAACATACCAATACCAGAACCATAACTAACATCACATTTTGCTTATATAACACCAGGATATTAAACAAACCTGCAAAAAGGGGACAAATTATGGCATTTTTACACAAAAAAAAGCAGTAATGGTAACCTACTGCAAGAAACCCATTTTCAATCTAACAATATATCACAATGTAGATCCCGATTTTACACAAACTGGCACCATAGCTCCCATCCCAGTAAAAAAATTCTGTGCAATTTCCATAGCACTTTACAAAAGGTTCCCACACCAATTTATTTCTTCTGAAATCAACTCAAAAGACCGATATCTATTCCTGAACATCGCAGGAACATCGCAGGTCCAGGAATGTATCCTGGACCTTATGCATAATAGGTCTTCCAAACTATGGGTGAAATTGAAACAGTATGCCACACCATGTCGAGCCCAGGACAGTTTTTGGCTACCTCATCGGTAAGCCCGACAAATGCCTAACCTGTCACCATTCTTGAGTGAACTGATAGATGCACTGGACCGGCTTGCATTGTGCCTAAACCTAGTATCCCGACCTAGTCCACTCACGCCCCTGTTGGGTAACCCAGAATTAATGGTGTTATTTGGCGGCTCCGCACTACTCTCCAGACTGGAAAAATACTTTCCCTGAGTGTATGATGTGGTCTTAGAGATGAGTGTGAGGTCCCTGCGAGAACTGATGGGTGATGGGGGTCAGCTGGCCGGGGCATGATTTCAGTACCTGTAGTTACGCACATATTTACAATATCACAGCCCTGGAGCACAATTCGTGACCCCTCTATCCCAGTTCAAAAAACTTTGTATGCCATCAACACCAACTGCAAAAGACATCTCTCAGGTATACCGTATCTTGCTGGCAGAGGAGAGAAAAGCAAGCTGCGCTCAGTTGGTATAATGGAAACAAATTCAAGTGAAGGCAAAGCATCCATGTATAAAGACCATGTGATATAAATGAATCACTTACTGGTTTAGGTGGACTCCTCCATGGACTCCCCCTGCAACATTCCACAGCGGTGTAAAGAAATGGAAGTTGTTCAACCAAGAACGCGTCCAGGGTACCATTTTAATCAATAAAATTTCAGTTACAATTAAGGTATACAGCAACGCGTTTCGGCCTGAAATTGGCCTTTTTTAAGCTTAAAATAACTCAAACATACAGGGTATATATAGGAAGACAACTTACAACTTCACAAGTCCGGTGATGCCGGAATGGCGCAGAGTGGTGACGTAGATGCGTTGAGATGTAGGGACATAATGATGCCTATGTCTCGTAACGCCAAATAATACGGCTCACCAGGTATTAGAGCACAGAGCAATATGCGTTCTGAGGAATAGAGTCGCGCAGATGGATGCGTGATGACATAATAACATCATGACGTTGAAGTACCGTACTGCCATGTGACCAGGCTCCCCGAGTATTGGAGCATAGAGGAACAGAAATTCCAGAGGGCGGGATTATACAAGTGCATGTTCTAATTGCTGTCAACTCTATGGAGGAGGACTCATTGGCATTTAAGCGAGGTTGGGAAAAAGCCCTAGGAAAAACTTTTACAGAAGAACAATGGGCCCAAATTTTCACTCTGACACACAAAGGCTCTAGGTCTAGCAAAGGCCAGAAACTCAACTATAAGCTGTTAACTCAATGGTATAGGACCCCAATGAGACTAGCCAAAATGTTCCCTCAGACTTTAAACTCCTGTTGGAGGTGCACCTCAGGTACAGGCTCCTTCATACATATTTAGTGGTCTTGTCCACTAATAAGGTTCCTGTGGCATGACAAAAACAACCTACTCAACGCTGCTTACCATTCATGCTTAACTTTTTTCTCAGACTTAGCAATGCTTTCATTGCTTCCAGGATCACTGGCACAGACTAAAAGAGCCCACTCAGATTTTTTCTCCTAGCCATGTGCCAGCTTATTCCCAAATTATGGAAATCAACATCACTTTCCACATGGCTACAATGGATAGAGAGATTACATGAAGGAATTCACATGTAGGAGATTGGAGCTTATTATGACAACAAACTTGCCAGCTTTTTTAATACTTGGGCAGCTTGGATAATATTCAGTGCCTCCCTGCGCCTAAATGTTTGGTTGATATCGGGTGTTGCGACCCCATAATCAGAATTTACCACATTCTTCATCCTCCAATCATCAAAATATTACTATAAGAGGCTCAAGCTCTAGAGGTTGTCCTCCCCTAAGACCTTCGCCCTCTTTCCTCCCCCAGTTTCCTCAAATATGCTATTGAGTTAAGGTCTGGGCGCGCCTGGCATGAGCATAGACCTGTTTTTTCTCTTATTATTGTTAATGTTGAATAAAATTTAAGAGCTGTGTAGTTTGAGTTTAATAAGGAATTATATCATATAACTGTTGATGCATATATTGAATGTGAACTAATTCCTCTATGTACCTTGAAGTTCTTCAATAAAATACTTTTGAACCATAAACTTATATGCAAATATCACTGAGATTAGCCATAATTACTGATCAGTAAATAAGGCTGTTGTTAGTGATTTTTGCATTGATTTACTTTTGCTTGCTTTTTATGACTTTGGAAAGTCGCAGTGGCAGAAAAAGTCCTTACTATGTATATAAAAGCCCTTCGATAAGCCCTGGCCTACCATCAAGGCTGGAGGCTATTCATCTTTTATTACCGTATATACCGGCGTATAAGACGACTTTTGAACCCCGAAAAATCTGCTCTGCAGTCGGGGGTCGTCTTATGCGCCGGTAATACAAAAAAAAAAAAAGTGTAAAAAAAAAAAATTTTATTACTCACCTCCCCCGGCGTTCTGTCGCGCTCCGGCAGGATGTCGCTCGCTCCTCGTCCCCGCCGCAGCATAGCTTTCTGAATGCGGGGCTTGAAATCCCCGCTTCCAGAAAGCTAATACACACGCCGGCAGCCATGACAGCATTGAATGGCTGTGATTGGCTGAAGGCGCACGTGTTAGCAATCACACCCATTCAATGATGTCATTGAATAGTGTGATTGGCTGAAGCCACGTGTGCTTTAGCCAATCACAGCCATTCAATGATGTCATGGCTGCCGGCGTGTGTATTAGCTTTCTGGAAGCGGGGATTTCAAGCCCCACATTCAGAAAGCTATGCTGCGGCGGGGACGAGGAGCGAGCGACATCCTGCCGGAGCGCGACAGAACGCCGTGGGAGGTGAGTAATAAATTTTTTTTTTTTTTCTCCACTGAATACCGGCGTATAAGGTGACAGTTGGGGGGTCGTCTTATACGCCCCGTCGCCTTATACGCCGGTATATACGGTATTTTCTGCCACACCTGGTGCTCTCTAGCACTAAAATCAACAGTGTAGACTGGGAATGGGGATTGCCTATGATTAACAAACAATATAGTAAAATAGCTTTATCTAGGAGCAATAGTATAGTAGAAGATTGACTGAAACAACAGATCTATTCCCAGACCTATGTAGTAAGGCAGAAGCGCTCAATAGATACATTTGGCTTGTGTTATCGAACAAAAACCAATAATCTGATATTTGCATATTAGTGCATAAAACCTGTATCTATATGACTTACGCTCTAATTAAGCTCATTTTGTCTGTTGATCCACTAAAGAACAGCGGGGAAACACAAATTGACACTCTAGATATCAGTGTAAAATCTGTATCTATAAGAATTACGCTCTAATCAAGCTCAACTCCCTTCCTGATGATCCGCTAAATCAAAGCGGTGAAACGCATAGAAATTTCCCCTTTGAGCTTTAGTACAGTGTATGTTAGTGTGTGAAGAAACAAAAACTTGAGCCTTTTTGTGGGGCGCATATGTGCATAATCTTACACCATTTTGGGTTAGCATTAGAGGTGAGCGAGTACCAAAATGCTCGGGTGCTTGTTACTCTAACCAAACTTTTTTTAATGCTCAAGAGCTCGTTTCAAGTAACGAACCCCATTGAAATCAATGGGAGACTCGAACATTTTTCAAGGTGACGCATGCTCTGCATAGGGGAGGGTGTGTGATTCACCTGAAAACATCAGAAAGTGCTGGAAACACCACAGAAATGGATAGGGAACAGCAGGGGCAGCATGCATGAATGCATCTGAAGCTCCCGGGTCACACTATTAATCCAAATTGTGGGCAAGAGTAAGGTGGTCACCCCCCTAACAATTTAGTTGGGCAAGACCATAATCAGCAAGGCACACGTGCTGGCACATCTTAGCTAAGCACCACAGTAGGTGGAACGAAGGCCAATCACTGCCTGCGGGTGACACCACTGCCTCTTCTCCTGTGTTACATGCTGACATTGCTGTCCAATCCCCCCCAGGATGCATGCGTCCACAGCGTACTGAAATTTTTCCCAGCGCAGTGTCCAGCTGTCCCCATCCCAGACAGGGTAATGCGCACCCCTTCGCCTACTTCACCGACGGTAGCTTGGCGACACCGTAGGCTGGTCCTTCCGTCTCCTGACGTCTGATGGACCGATGCCGCCCCTGCGGCACGTGAAAGAGGAGCGGCCCTCTCCTCTCATCCTGGGGGTTCGGGTCAACCGCTTTTTTCCGGGAATACGGGCAAGAGTTGGCGATCAATTAATGTATGATTGTAAGTGCCATCCCATGCTACCCCCGTCACGGCATTTCATTAGCCACAAATGCCAGCATAGGGGGACTCAGAGGCCGTTACCTCTACATTTTTAATGAAGAAAACAACCCATTTTAAAAAGAAGAAATTCTTTTTACCAAGGTTGCAAGTGAGAACCTGAAAGATTTTTTGAGCGAGAGTGCAGGGTATTTGTTTACCAATGGTATAGGTGAACCCCTGAAAGACTTGTTTACCAAGAGTATAGGCGAACCCCTGAAAGATTTGTTTATCAAGAGTATAGGCCAACCCCTGAAAAATTTGTGTACCAAAAGTATAGGTGTACCACTGAAAGATTTGTTTACCCAGAGTGCAGGTGAACCCTTGAAATATTTTTTTAATATACAGCTCGTACTTGCTTAATGGGATCCAGGTGGCGGTCCACTGACAGGCAAGCTACCGCCTGTCCCAGCCCCTGCCTCTCCTTGAGGGGTTTTTTAACCAGTGCCCCAGGTAAAGACAGCTTGTACTGTGAAGAAATTAGAGTGGCCAAACCAGGATAATTCATTCTGCTGGACACTGCGCTGGGATACATTTGTTGACTCTGTGGGCGTATGAAGCTGGAACCAGCATGTTTGCTGAACTCTATTGGTGAACCTCTTCAAAAATGGGGACGAGAACCTGGAGGAGGCCCTCAGAAAAAATTGTTTTGACCGAGCCTGAAGGCAGCCCTCTGAAAAAAATAGTTTTTACAGAGCCTTTTGGCCCTCTGAAGAATTGGCTGTTCAGCGTGCTGACATGCTGGTTTAGAAGAAGGAGGAGGCGGAGGAAGATCAGGAAGGATATACCAAGCTACTTCTACCCTTTTTTGGGGTGATAGAGGGTGCGTGGTTCTCCAGTTCCAGCTTAAAGATACTTTATGTTAAGCTGCTTTCCACCGGTGGAGAAGAGAAGTCTGGGGAAATCCAGGCTTTGCTCATCTTAATGAGTGTAAGCCTGTCAGCGCTGTCAGTTGACAGGCAGGTACGCTTTACTGTGATAATCCCCCAACAACACTAAACACCCTCTTTGATAAGACGCTAGCGACAGGGCAGGCCAGCACCTCCAAGGCGTACAGCACAAGTTTGTGCCACGTCTCCAGCTTTGACACCCAATAGCTGTATGGAGCAGAGGGATCACAGAGGATGTTTGTACGGTAGGCAATGTACTTCCTGGCCATCTTTTTACACTGTTCCCTTCGACTCAGCCTAGACTGGGGAGTGGTGACACAGTCTGGCTGGGGAGCCATAAAACTGGCAAAGGCCTTGGAGAGTGTTCCCCTGTCTGCGCTGGATATGCTGCCTGTTCCCCTCATCTCCCCTGCTAGTTGGCCCACTGAACTACATCCTCTACTGCTAGCATTGTCATATAAGTTTAGTATCAGCTTTTCCACTAGGGCCTTGTGGTATTGCATCACTCTTGTACTCCTTTCCTCTTCGGGAATGAGAGTGAAAAGGTTCTCTTTATATCGTGGGTCGAAAAGGGTGAACACCTAGTAATCCGTGTTGGCCAGAATGCGTCTAACGCGAGGGTCCAGGGAAGGCAGCCTAACAGGAAGTCAGCCATGTGTGCCAGAGTCCCAGTACGCAACACATCGCTGTCCTCACTAGAAGGATGACTCTCAGTCTCCTTCTCCTCCTCTTCAGCCCATACACGCTGAACAGATGTGAAGGAAGTAGCATGGGTACCTTCTGTTGTGTGGGCAGCAGTCTCTTCCCCTTCCTCCTCCTCCTCCTCCTCCTCCAATACGCGCTGAGAAACAGACCTGAGGGTGGTCTGGCTATAAAGTGACGTATTGTCATCCCCCATTTCCTGTTCTATCTGCAAAGCGTCAGCCTTAATGCTTAGCAGGGACCTTCTCAGCAGGCAAAGCAGCGGGATTGTTATGCTGATAATGGCCGCATTGCCGCTCACCATTTGTGTTGACTCCTCAAAGTTTTCTAACACCTGACAGATGTCAGACATTCATGTCCGCTCCTCTGTGAAGAAGTGGGGAGGCTGACTACCACTCTGACGGGCATGTTGCAGCTGGTATTCAACAATGGCTCTACGCTGCTCGTAAACCCTGGCCAACATGTACAAAATTTAATTCCAGCACGTGGGCACATCGCACAACAGTCGGTGAACTGGCAGCTGGAAGCGATGTTGTAGTATCCTGAGGGTGGCAGCATCTGTGGTGGACTTTCTGAAATGTGCGCACACGCGACGCACCTTGCTGAGCAGCTCAGACAAATTGGGGTAGTTTTTACGAAAGCGCTGAACCACCAGATTGAACATGTGGGCCAGGCATGGCACGTGTGTTAGTCTGCCAAGCTGCAGAGCTGCCACCAGGTTACACCCATTGTCACAGATGACCATGCCTGGTTGGTGGTTCAGCGGTGAAAGCCACAGACCTGTCTGCTCCGTCAAACCCTGTAACAGCTCTTGGGCGGTGTGCCTCTTGTCACTTAAGCTCAGGAGTTTCAGCATGGCCTGTTGACGCTTCCTCATGGCAGTGCTGCAGCGCCTCGAGCTACCAACTGAAGGCGATGTGCTCACAGATGGTAATTGAGAGGTAGAGGAGGATGAGGAGCGGGGGTTGGAGGAGGTGGCATAATAAGCCGGAGAAACCATGACCAAGGTAGGATCCACAATCCTTGGTGTGGGTAGCACGTGAGCGGACCCAGGGTCAGACTTGGTACCAACCCCTACCAGGTTAACCCAATGTGCCGTCAGGGAGATGTAGTGTCCCTGCCCCTCAGCACTTGTCCACATGTTGGTGGTTAAGTGGACTTTCCCAGTAACCACATTGGTGAGGGCACTGTTGATTTTCTGTGACACGTGCTGATGTAGGACAGGGATGGCACAGCAGGAAAAATAGTGGCGACTGGGGACCAAGTAGCGAGGGACGGACACTGCCATGAGGTTGCTGAAAGCCTCAGTTTCTACTAGCCTATATGGCAGCATCTCCAGGCTCAGCAATTTGGAGATATGCACATTTAGCGATTGTGCATGCAGGTGGGTGGCTGCATATTTGCACTTGCGCTCTGTTTGTGTTATGGACAGCTGAATGCTGCACTGGGACACATTGGTGGAGGTGAAGGTGTGGGTGCAGGGTGGGAGACGCTCGTGCCTGTGTCCTGGGAGGGGGATTGCATCTCAGTGCCAGCATGTGATACAAGGGAAGAGGCAGTGGTGTGACCCACAGGCAGGGAATAGCCTTCGTTCCACCTCATCGGGTGCTGAGCTATCATATGCCTGCGCATGCTGGTGGTGGTCAGGCTGGTAGTGGTGGTTCCCCTGCTGATCTTGATGCGGCACTGTACGTCGGTCGTCCGCGCTCTCATTAAAAAAACGTGCTGTGGGGAACAGTTGGGGGATTACTTGCTCTGGCCCTGCTTCTCCCTCTGTTCACCCCACTGCCTCGTCCAACCGGTTCTGGTGCTGCACTTGCCTCCCCCTATGAAGCCCTGTCTTCAGTAGGCTTACCAACCTAGGTCGCGTCAGTCACCACATCATCCACCAGCTCTTCTTCTGAATACTCAGTCTGCTCCTCCCTCAGACTTACTGCCCTAACAACAACCTCACTGACAGGAAACTGTGTCTCATCATCATCATCATCTTCATCATCATCAACAAATACCTCTTGAGACACTATTTGGAAGTCCCCACCCTCATCACCCTGAGACAGTGAAAGGTCCAAATTTTGGGCATCGGTCATGACAAACTCCTCAGGTGGCTCATGAACCATTGTTTGCGACTCAGGGAAGGGACCTGAGAACAGTTCCTGTGAGTATGCCTGTTCTTAATCTCTCCTTTTACTGGAGTGACTAGGCTGGGAGGAAGGAGGATCAGCGTGAGGATTCACAGGTCCAGTCCCTTGGCTAGTGTTAGTGGACTTGCTGAAAGACTGGGTGGAGAATAAATTACTGTATGTGTTATCCACTATCCACGTCATCACCTGATCGCACTGTTGTGGTTTTAGTAATAGTGTACCACGCGGACCTGCAAACTGTGAGATGAAGCTATGGAGCGTAGATACGCGGCATTCTACTTCTCCCTAAGCAGCAGGCACTGTTCACCCCACCCAGGACCTCGGCCTTTGCCCACACCCTCATTCGGATGCCCACGTCCACATCCTCGTCCTCGACCCTTACCCCTAGTGTTGATCATGTTGTATAATGCACTGCTTCAAAATGCTATGCAAACTGTGAGGTATTTTGCGAAGACTTTAAGCCAGAAATAGACAGTGTAAAATGAGTACAGTCTTGTTATATAGTGCGGATTGACAGGACACAGACTAAGGGTATTTTACGTACGCGTTAAGCCAAAAATAGACAGTGTAAAATGTGTACAGTCTTGTTATACAGTGCGGATCAAGAGGACACACACTAATGGTATTTTACGTACGCTTTACATCAGACTTGATTTCTCCACTGTCTTATCTTTTTATATGTTTTCATGGCTTGCTGACTATTTTTTTATTTCATTCACTCTATACCCCATGACACAGGCTAGAACCTTCTAATGTGTACTAGCTTTTCACCTCCTGTCTTATTTGATGGGATCATTCTTATGGCTGTTTGAACCTTTCTAAAATGCAATAAAGATATGCTCTATCCTTTGACATTTATTGATACCATATACTTATAGGATGTGCCCCTCTTACTAGCGACTCTTTGATGCTACAACTACTACTGTAGTAACAACTTTTAAATATATTAATCCTACTCCAGAAAAGGAGGAATGAGTCATAAAGGTCTTCTAGCCTTCAGTATGTTGTTTGAGATGTCACTGCCAATGACTCGAATGGAAATCATTTCAAGAATGGTCTTGTTACAAGGTAATGGACTTTGTGAGTCAGTCCCTTTGGCACTCATCATGGTTTATTTTTCATCAGCTTACTTTCCTAACTACTATAGACTCGAGTATTCTCATTCCCTTTTGCCCTTTATCTGATCCTTTCCATTGTCAAAAAAGAAGAAAGAATCATGCAATAAATCCCATTAAGTTTTTGTGCTAGCACCAAATAATAGGTTCAGTGGATAAGTCTTTCAGAGATGTAAAAGGATGTTTCTACTTTATAAAATGCCTCCAACATATGACAACTAAAATGACAAGATAAAGACCAACACTGTGACATTCTCCATGTACAGTTTATTTAAACTTTAGGAAAATATTCCAATGCATAAATAGTAATGTTATTAACAATACGAATCATTAAATTTGCTGCAATTCAATATTTTTAGATGTTGTGTTAACTTATATTCCTTTTTCTTTAAGTGAAATTGTGTTGAGTATTGACTTCTAAAATACAGACAACTTATGGGATGGAGGCAGAAAATCATTAAGACAAATTAAGAACACCAATTAGGTTCCTAAACATTTTGGGTTCTGTTTACACTAACATCATGTCTTCCATTCATAACAAAGTCATAACAACCACAATATGCCAGATTTTTCATATATACTCTGCCAAATCTTGATGCATCAATTGACATACAATGGTATTCATCAGAATACCAATGGGATTCTAGTATTTTTGACATCAAGAGGAGCGCTTGTTTTCTCAACATCAAAAATATCAAAACTCCTGGCAGAAAAAATATTTCTAATGTGTCCATATCATGTAATCTAACATTATGTATGCCTATTACAGTCCCATTCTATTCAATGGGAAGACCTCTTGAAATACTTGGAGAGCCAAAGTCTAAAAGCCAAAGGTGCATAGTATTCAGAAGGACATTGTAGGCCTCTTCATTAGGGGGCCTCAACTCAGTTATATCTTAAGTCATGTATCAATGAAAGATAGCTAAAGGTTAACCAGGATAGAACCAGCTGTGAAATGTTAAAATTCAAAGTGATAGAAGCCAAATACAAGAAAAGAGGCACAAATTTTTAATAATTATTATTAAATACCAACATTTTTATATCTTAACAAATTTTAATGGAAGAAAGAAGACATTTTGGAAATTACCTTTACACAATCATCATCCACAACAGCCTGGTTTTAAATGCATTGTTGTCCTAAATTATATCCTAGAAACCACGTTGTTTGTAAGTACATTGAAATGATTTGTTATCTATAAAATTGAGACAAGGAGTATTGATGAAAAGACTGAAAAAATGGCCCAAACTGATAGCTCAACCACATTTATATAATTAACTTACTACTCCCGTAGATACATACAATGGTCAGAAGTGTACCTTATGCCTCTAAAAAACTGCTTCTGTGCCAACTGAATTTGGGACTGAGCGAATATATCATATAACCAGTATACTTCCGTGAATACAAATCCCATAGCCGTAGTCACCAACCATGGTTCTGAAGTTGTTGTAATACTATAACTACCAGCATGTTGGGAGTTGTAGCTTCACAAAAGCTGGAGACTCATAGGTTGGAGACCAGTGTCCCATGGGAAACTTTAAAGTAGTTTCCTCGATACTTAAAATTGCTTCAGAGCCACTATGAGTCACTATGTACTTTTTGGTTGTTGCTCATCGGGATATGTTACTACTGCAGCCAATTGCTGCAATAGAAGGTCACTTCTGAGGCTAGTGATTGGCTGCAGCAGTCACATGTGCTGGTCAACAGCAAGCAGGAAGGACAGTGTGGCTGTGAAGCAATTTTAAGTCATGAAAAGCTCCTTTAAAATGTATTTTTTTATGTTTTAGCCCTTGTTCTTACTTACAACTAACTTGTGCATCCTTTTCTACAAGCACTCACATTCTGCAACGTCTCTGGTGCAAATAATGAAATAAGCAATTTCTGTTAAACCTGTATACACAGAGGTATTCTCTGTATTCTGGAAGAATTTCTTGATTACATTATACAAATCTACGCAGCAAGGCACATTGTAGTAATGTGACTTCACTATTTACCATAGGGACAACATGCTGTTGGAAAAAGTTGTGCACTAAAGTGTTTATAATTGTCTGCTTGTCTTATGATAGGCAACAAAGTAAAAATGTATGTTTTCCTCCTGTTTGCCATGGCAACTTTTCAGGAACATGTAAGTTGTTTATACTGCATTTGTCTATACTACATATCTATATATATATAAAGGTGAAAGCCCTCACTGACTGACTGACTAATTCTCTAACTTCCCGGTGTTGTACAAACATGAAATTTGGCACGACCATTCTTTAGGTCCTACATAGGAAAAGTAAATGTGTCACAACTCAAATAATTCATTGCAAAGTACAAAAGAATTGGCACTTCTGTGTAATGTACCAAATCTAATTCTCTAACTTCCTGGTGTCGTACAAGCATTACATTTTGCATAACCATTCTTTAGGTCCTAAATAGGAAAAGTTAAAGGGTCACAACACAAAAATTCAATGCTAATTGCAAAAGTATTCGCACCCCTATGTAATGTACCTAATCTAATGCTCTAACTTTCCAGTGCTGTACAAACATTACATTTGCCACGACCATTCTTTAGGTCCTAAATAGGAAAAGGAAAGAGGTCACAACACGATTATTCAATGATAAGTACAAAAGTATTGGCATGCCTATGTAATGTACTTAATCTGATTCTAACTTCCTGGTGTCGTACAAACATAAAATTTGGCACAAGATTTCTTTAGGTCCTAAATTGGAAAAGTAAAGGGGTCACAACTCGGTTGTGCAATGCTAATTGCAAAAGTAAGTGCGCCCCAATGCAATGTAACTTCCTGGTGTGGTACAAGCGTTAAATTTCGCACAAGCATTCTTAAGGTCTTAAATAAGAAATGCAATGGGTCACATCTTGATTATTCAATGCTAATTGCAAAGGTAAGTGCTCCCCTATATAATGTAACTTTCTGGTGTCATAGAAATAATTTTGCAAGAGCATTGTTTAGAGCCTAAATAAGAAAAGTAAAGGGGTCACAAATCGATTTTTTAATGCTAATTGTAAAAGTAAGTGCACCCCTTTGTAATGTAACTTTCTAGTGTTGTACAAGCGTGAAATTTGGCAAGAGCATTCTTTAGGTCCTATATACGAAAAGTAAAGGGGTTGTAGGTTGGTTATTCAATGCTAATTGCAAAAGAAAGTGCACTCCTATGTAATGTGACTTCCCAATGTTCTACAAGCATGAAATTTGGCATGAGCATTCTGTAAATCCTAAATAAGAAAAGTAACGGGGTCACAACTTGATTATTCAATGCTAATTGCAAAAGCAAGTGCATCCCTATGTAATGTAACTTCCTTGTATCGTACAAGAGTGAAATCTGGTGCAAGCGTTCTTTAGGTCCTAAATTAGGAGAATGGGAGGCGTGGCACATTCTGCAGAAGGACATCAGTACCTGCAGCCTGAGGAGAATCTAACGCTCCTCTATGTGTATACATATTTTATTCCTCAGTTCCTCTAGAGTAACCTTGACTTCATAAAAGTTTCCGTGCGCACAACATGTAAACACCTGTATCAAATTAACTTATATTTAAAGCCTTTCCCTGAAATCAATTGACAGGTGCGGTAGGTGTGTGACAGGTGCGGTAGAGAACTGAAGAATTCCTCTGTTGCATCTGTCACAGATGTGGCAAATGTAGCAGGAATTATTTTTACTATCCGGGTTGAAGGACACATCTGCCGCAGCGGGGGAGGGTACGTTTTTTTTTTTACACTAAAATTTTTCTTTTCCAGGGAAGGGCTTAGATGTAAAGCCCTTCCCTGAAAAAGAGTGCAGAGGTACCGACAGACCATTGTTTTCAATGGAGCCGCTGGCAGCAGCAATGCCTCCTTTGAAAACAATGCTTGGACCTGCATTCACGCGTGTTTTTGCACGTATATGGGTGCACACTTATGTACACACCTATGTACGCACAAAAACACGCTCATGTGAAGCCACCCTTATTTTGAGTGGAGACAGTGTATATTTACTGACTAAGCCGTCTATCAGAGAAGAATTATTTGTACTAAAATGGCACAATTCAATTGTTACAATTACAAACTGCCTTTAATAGTTCTGCATTTGTTATTGACTTAAAATATCACAGTTTGCAGGCATTTTACAGAATTGTCAGTAATATATTGTAGCCAGTCATACTAAAATACTCAGATGCAAACTTGTTTTAGAAAGCCAACTGACATAAAAAAGAAAGGCACACAGCACAGAAAGCATTGATCATAGTGGAAATCTTAATCACATTTATCAACAATCGCAGTTTCAGTGTCTATGCTGGCAACATTTAATGGACTTTGGCTGTGGACACACAATACTGAATGACAGCTGAGAGCTGCCCCTGATTGGTCCCTGCGCTGAGCCAATCAGAGGCAGCACTCACTCACCCATTCATGAATTCATGAATGGGTGAGTGAGAGCTGCCTCTGATTGGTGAGGCTGTGACCAATCAGAGGCAGCTCATTCAGCAGGCGGGGATTTTAAATCCCCACCTGCTGAATACTACAGAAAGCAGTTCAGGAGAACTGCCGGCCAGACGCGGCTGAACTCCGGCTGCAACGGAAAGGTGAGTATACTTTTTTTTTTTATTCTTACACATTTTAGGATGATTTTCAGGTAAGGGCTTATATTTTTAAGCCCTTCCCGAAAATTCATCCTGCGCTTGCCGGGAGCCCATTGCTTTCAATGGAGCCGGCTGTATTGCCGGCTCCATTGAATTCAATGGGCTAACATCGTTCTTCTCTGCCACAGCTGTTACAGCTGTGGCAGAGGAGAATGATCTTTATGCTGACAGTGCGGGGGGGGGGGGGGGGTCTCACTCTTGCCACTATTGTGGCTTAATAGTGAGACCTCAGAGCCCAAAATGCAGCCCTGCATGTTGCTCCTCGCCCTATCCATTTCTGTGGTTTTTACATGTCTTTGGTGATTTGCTAAGATTTTCACAAATGAAAACCTTAGCGGAGCACCAGTCATATACAAAAATGCTCAAGTTGCCTATTGACTTCAATGGGGTTCATTACTCGAAACGAACTCTCGAGCATCACTGAAAGTTCGACTCGAGTAACGAGCACTCGAGCATTTTGGTGCTCGCTCATCTCTAGTAGTGACCCTGCAGCCTCTGATTGGCAGGCGTCACCTTACATTCGCTGTCATCAGAGATCAGAGAACTGGGTGGCTACAACGCTTAGTCCCGCTTCAGTTAGGAAAAAGTAACCAGACAATCCTTTAAATTGTACCTTCAGCTAATGACAATGTTTTCCATGTCGGAGAGAAAAAAGGTCAAAAGTTCTTATCCACTGTGTATCCCATAATAGATAAAATGAGCCCCAGCGAAGAGAACTTCTGATATGTCCCCATGGCATTGCAGATATTCTCTATAAATGGAGGTACACTTTAAACTATTACAATGTCTGTTTTGTAAATTCTGCAAATTTGATGGATGCAAATATTCTATTTATTGTCTACGTGGCAGTGATAATCCCTCTTCTAATTGATATGTCCAAATGGTAAATTTTCCTATTCCCCAAAATATTTTGAAGAAAAACAGAGACAAAATGAAATCCAATGTATAAACCATCGTATGATGAAA
Organism: Eleutherodactylus coqui; assembly: GCF_035609145.1. NCBI lineage: Eukaryota > Metazoa > Chordata > Amphibia > Anura > Eleutherodactylidae > Eleutherodactylus > Eleutherodactylus coqui. The sequence goes on from NC_089841.1 coordinate 103,788,885, forward strand.
AATTCTGCAATGTAATATATGTTGTATATGAATCCCCATGGTTGATCCTTTTGTAGTTACTGAACAGGAAACTTTCATTGTGTGTAAACATGTTCTAGTCATGTGATGATAACAACAAAGGTTTATTTGTACTGTAACTATTATGAGTGATGCAAGTGTGTGATTAGCACAGGACAAGGACAGATTTTTATTATCGCTACCCATTTTATTTTTTGCTTGTTCCAAGCCGACCACTCATTACTAGTCATAATAAACTGACATAATTGTATGAATTGATATGGTTTTGGAGTACCAGATATGTAATGTTTATTTTTGTAATGTGCTAATATATTTTTCGGAATTTTATTTTTTATAATTGTTAACTTTTTTAATTATTTTTGGTTTTATTGGCCCATTAGGGAAATTTAGATCCTTATTTTTTAACTTTAATGTACTGTTAGAGCTGCCATAATAATATCAACAGGCATGTGTTTTATCCTACCTAATCTAAACCTTGTTCATTAAAGTTACTGCAGACTAAAACTGGAGATATATCCATTGAAAACCAATCAAATAGCTTGTTCTATTTTCAAAGCTGATTTGGAAAAATAATAGTAGTTATCTATTTTTAGCCAACAGCTATCTCATGCCCCCTCCCACACACACACACACACACACACACACACACACACATACAATACACTATAGGTTTGGCCAAGCATGCATGTGTTCTGAATGTAAAGAAGGTCTCTAGAACAAAAGCAATTGAAATCCAACTGACTAATTCTTATCTGCCCCAACATTTGCCATCCTGGTGAATAAGAAAAAAGAGGTAGGAGGCCCCAATACACATTACATGATCCACCAATCCTACTAAAATTGGTAGGTTTGGCTGATCCATATCTTCTATTTTAAAGGAATGTTTATTGGTTATTTCCATGTAGTACAGTACAAATATAAAAAAAAAAAGGATACATCAGTAGTTTTTTCACAAAGTTTTGGTCATTAAGGCTTTTTCAGTCCTTTATAGTTGCCAATACCCTCTCTTTTTCACCCCCTTTTTCCTCTTTTCCCCCAGGATATACATAAACCAAGGTTCCCGACCTGGGAAATCACAAAAATAAAACAAAAAAACTCTAAACTTTACCAATAACATGACTGTCAACACTGCAAAGACTCAGTATCTTCGTAGATAGTGAGAGATAAGAGAAGAGAGACCCTCAATCTTCCCAGGAAAAAGGGATTCAGTCAGATGCATCTGATACAGTATTATAGCGGAGTACCCTTCAACCTCATATCGCTGTAAATTTATCAGGTCAACCTCGGACCATATGCGTCAGTTTGCATAGATGAATGAACCCATTTACGTCCTGTTGCCATACAGCTCTAGAAGGTTTTTTGGGATGTTTCCGGGTGAGCAATACCACTTTTTTTTTGCATAGAAGAACTGCAGTTTGTATGGTGTACATGTTGTTGTGGCAATTGGAATGTCCTCCACAAGGCCAAAGAGAAATTTTAGGATGCATGATGTACGGGGCTCCTAAGTGCATTTTCATAAATTCGAGGATATTTATCCAATAGATCTGTATGACATGGCATTCTCAAAACATATACATAATAGTGCCCGCACTCATCAAGCATCTTGTGCAGTCTGCATTGGGGATTAGGCACACAAGTGAACAGGTGTATAATAGATTCCGTGGAGAAACTTAACCTGAATAATCAAGGGTGGCCCCAAGCTGGCCAAGAGGTCGCTTTGAGCAACCAAGTCCAGGTCTAGTATATCTGAGACCCACTTTTCAATAGTCCATCTTTCAGTGAAGTAAGTTGTTTGTAGAAGCAAGAGAGTGGCTTTACAGTGTTGGCCATCAGTGGCAGCTCTTCTGACTGGGTCAGAGTGAGGGAGATGTTTAGGTCCCCAAATTGGGTTCTGAGGGAGTGAGAGAGATGAATGTATCTAAAAAGGGAGTTATCAGGAGGGTCCAATCATATTTGTAGCTGTGACAAGGTGTTAAAAACACCATTTTCCACAACATCCAAAAGGGTAGTCCATTAGTACCTAATGCAAAATGTTTCTGATGAATTTTGAGCGATCATCTTTGCATGTCAATGGACCATAAGGCAATCCCTCCTCCACTGATGCGATGCATAAAAAAAACAAAGTTAGCACTTCCAATAAATAAAATAAATGTGAAAGTGCACAGAAGCTAAGGCTGCGACAAATACAGTACGGAAAGACGTGCTTCAGCAGTCATAGACATTTAATATTTGAATAAAATTGTTATTTATGTTAACTATATATATATGCAAGGTTCTTAGTGTAGATTTTGATCAAAACATGTGGGCTTATCCACCACCTCCATTCAAACATCTGTACTAGGTTTTAAACAAGAATATATAGCCATATATCCTACATTCCCTGCATCCATTTGGAAGCTTTTTCATCCAAAGAGAGGTGTTATAGCTAAGAACTCATCCAATAAGGTTCTCCTGGATATAGCAAATGGGTCTACATGTTTTGATCAAAATGTGTGCTAAGAATTTTTTATGTGTTTAGTATAAGCAACAGTTGTGCATTTTTGTTCAGATATTAAATGTGTATGAGCGCTGAAGCATGTGTTTCTATGACTTCTGTGTACATCTGACATATTGCAATTTACATGCAGTGCATGCAATAATGTAAACTATGTATGAGGTGTAACAATTAGTAAAAGACTAAATTCAGAAATTCTGCTTAGTATTGGTAAATTTGCAGAATGAAGTACTTATTATATGTAACCTACTGCCGTATAGAGGTCCCATATGGCTGCGCTACTGAGCCATAGAAACTTTATGTGTTTATGTACAGGTTCTGGGCATGAAGCCTAATAGGTTAAACTGCTTTTAATAATGGAAAGACTGTTGAAATAACAGAAATTATTGATATTTTGTCATTATATCATGCAAATTCAGAAAGCAAGTATTAGTTGTCTCAGTGCTGCATTAACCATTATTGATATCAGCCTTTACCATTAAAATGCATGTACACATCTTTATCTACCTGTAAGTGCTTCGAATTTAGACATTATAAGTGCAGGGAAACGTCCACTATGTAAACTTTCCATTTCTTTAGTTAACTGCTTCCCGTTCTAATAACAATTTTAGTGTACAGATTAATTTATTTTGTTTGGCATATTTCTATTTATAATGAAAGGTTTCTGTGGTTCAAGGTCATGTAATCTTTTGGTCTCTGCTATGTGAAGTTTGCTGATGATATCCATTTTTCTGCTATTTCCTCAAATTTACCAATTAAACTATTCAAAGATATGGGAAATGCGAGACAGCAGATCCACAGCGAACGTCTACTAAACATCAAACACCCAATTTTGATAAAACAGAGTTTACATATTTTCTGTTGAATAACCATTATCTCTCAGACTTGAGATTACGTGCTATCACAGGTTTAATGTGGACTAAATGTTGCATTGCAGTAGCTGATATTGATTTAGTTACAGTTTTGGCTGCAAAAATTTGTATCAATTATTACCTCGTAACTGACATATCACAAGATCATACCAATTTGTGACATTTTTCTCAGTAACACAAAATGGGTTCTACATAAACCAATAGATTTTACATTACGTAAATTATATGAGATTTGGGAGAAAAGATGTAGAAAAAATGCAAACACAAATTTGAAAAAAAAGGTAAATCCTGATGTTCTTTGCCTTACCTGATAGCTTGGTTTCCACTTTTAAATTCATTTAAGAAGCAAAGAATATTGTTCACACTGCTGTTTTTTTAGTATCCTTATTAAAGAATTAAATAGATATATAAGGGCAATGGTAAAGTGCTGGATCACACACTTAGGGCTCAGTCACACGGGCGTTTATTGCCGCGATTTGCGCATGCGCATGCGTCCGGCGATTTTTTAAAACCATTGCTTTGCAATGGTATCGGACACATGAGCGCTTTTTATGCGCTCGTCCGATAAATTAGAGAACAGAAATCGCAGATCGCACCTATCTGCGATCTGCGATTCCTGTTCTCTTCTCTATATGCGCCGACCCCATTGAGAACATATAGAAGACAAATCATTCTTCTCTGCCACAACTGGAACAGCTGTGGCAGAGAAGAACGATGTTTGCCCATTGAATTCAATGGAGCGGCAATACAGCCAATCAGGGGCAAGCCTGAGTCACGCCCCCTTCACACCCACTGTAGGCCGGCCGCCGGGATCTCCAGCTGCCGGGAGCAGGTAAGTACATACATTTTTTTTATTTTTTCACTTTTCAGGATGCATTGCAGGGAAGGGGTTATATATTTAACCCCTTCCCGACAATTCATCCCACACTCGCCCGCAGCGCTTGCATTCAATGGAGCCGCTGTACTGCCGTCTCCATTGAATGCAATGCGCTGGACAGCTCCGGCCCGTTTCTAATGAAACGCGGCTAGGAGCAGATTTTCGGGCGATTTTTGGGCCGATTTTTCAGCGCCGGTCACGTGATTTGCGCATCCGTCATGCGATGCGCAAATCGCGTGAAAAAACGCCCGTGTGACTAAGGCCTTAATGTAATACGTATTATAAAGCGCATTGACTGGACAAACCCCTTTTGAAATGAAGTTGTTCAAGTTGGTTGGATTTTCTAATCCCCAGTGATCAGCTATATCTAAAGGCCTTTTTACACGCAAAGATAAACTTTCAAAGGAATGAAAGATTCAAAGAGTTAGTAATGTATTTGCATAAAGTGTTAATGGCTATAATGGCCAGTAACACTTTATCATCTTAATTTGCTTGTATAAGGACCTCCAGGAGTTGTTTGCAGTGCCCAGTGCATGTTTAAACACATGCCCAGCTATGTAAACAGCTGCCTTCACATTCCATTGTTCTCCTTGTGTAAGCATGCCTAGGGGAGAACATCCTGCAGTCTTTTAAAAGATTAGCAAAATGCATTCAAATGGAATGTATTTGCTCAGTCTTTCAGCGGCTAAACGATGGATTTTAAGTGAACTAAAATCCATCATTCAAATGAAAAGTGCGCAATGCCTGATAATTGCTGCATGTAAAGGGTCTTAACCCCTTGAGTGGCACGCCTGGAAATTTTCCAGGACGAGCTCCACTGCCGATAGTGATATAGCCCGGAAGATTTCCGGGCTATGTATCACTATGGGAGCTGCAGAGCACAATGCCACAAGCTGTGACATTGTGCTCTGCCTGCACTGTCCTACAGAGAACAAATCAAGGGCTTTGAAAAACCAGCAGAAGATATTGCCGATCTGCCGGCAATCTCCTGCTTCTAAGTCTCCTGCTTTGTTTACAGGTTGCCATAGAGACCATCGGCTTGTCAGAAGCAAGCCAATGGTCTCTGTGGCAGGAAGAGCTGGTGCTTGGCTGTCAGAGGAAGCTAGGTACCAGCTCTTACAGCAGAGATCAGAGAAAACCTCCGATCTCTGCTGTGTTAACCCTTTACATGCTGCAGTCTATGTGACTGCAGCATGTAAAGGGCTGTCACTGCAGCATGTAAAGGGCTGTCACCATCAGACCCCCGTAATGTGATCAGGGGGTCCTGATGGGTCCCTGTGGAAGTCCCCTAAAGGGACAAAAAAAAAAAAAAGTAAAAAAAAACAAAAGTAAAAAAATTATAAAAAAAAATAAAAACACTTGTCTCCCTTTACTTTGTAAAAAATCAAAAATAAAATCACACATGTGGTATCCATGCATCGTAATGACCCAGAGAAGGAGGTTAATACATTATTTAACCCTATTAATGGCCCCTTTTTTTCTTTTTTCCCCATTTCTTTTTTTCCTCCCCCCTGTTTAAAAAATCACAACTTGTCTCGTAAAAAACAAGCCCTTATATGGCTATGTCAATGGAAAAATGAAAAAGTTATGGCTCTTGAGACGCAACTGCAAAATTAGTTGAAATTCAATGATTAGACCATTTTAAAAAACCTGCCCTGGTGGGTCTGACAGGGTGGTAGGAAACCCGCCACTCAAGGGATTAAGGGAAGCTCTCTCTGGCCACTAGTTTTATATGTACATGGATTGTTTAGATGGCACAACCTCTGATGCACACCACTTTGTAAGGGTACTTTTACACAGGTCAATAGTCACCCGAGAATTTGCCCAAAACATCAATAATGGGCAAATGTCACCTGTTTAAATGCAGGACACAGGGAAATGAGTGAGAATTGCTCACTAAAACCAAGCGACTGTCAGTTCGTTTAAACAGGCTGTCATTCATCTATGTTTACTTTGAATGGAGGCAGGCAGGTAGAAGAGATATCCAGTTCGCTCCTCCTACATTCAGTGAGCGATCATCGCTCTTGTGTGAAAGCATGAGAACAATAATCATTGAGCCAGCTGTTGAGTGCTTAAGCGCTCAGCAGTCATCCCATGTAAAAGTAACCTTAGAGAATTATTTTGGCAGTAAGATAGTCATGGATTGTCCTGTTCACATCCACATGCAGGATTTTGAAAATGAAATGGGTGGGGTTAGGGAAGGTTTATGGCCATTACAAGGGCATATAAACACTGGCATAGAACATGAATGGATACACAAAAATCACGTATATGCACATATACAGATAGCAACACACATATGCTCTCTGTGCAAAAATGCACAGATTATGATACACATATACACAAATATATGTATGTTTAATAAATTTATACATGTTGTAGACAGGTGAAGGGTGAGGTTGTGGATGGAGTATATCTCCCTCCCAGGCTCTTAATCTGGACAGGGTGGAGATCCAGTCCATTGCTTCACCCTGGCTCTTAACTCAGCTGTAGGCACTGACCCCGTTACTAGGGCATAAAAGGCTGCAGGTCCTTGGGGTCAGTGTCTGACAAGCTGAGGAGAGAGCAATACTTTGCAGCCTGAACCTGAGCACACTGCATGGTGCACCTTTGCGTTTATTACATTGAATTGGATTTTTTCTGTTGCTTTTTCTGAATAAACTGAAGTAAGTTTATCCACTTTGAGTCCAGAGTGTCTGTGCCGCCCCACCCCCTGGGGGATTACCTCACATATGGTGGAGGATGCAGGCGGGAACTTTGGGACAGCCCAGTTAAGGGACCCCATGCTTATCAATGCAAAAGAAAATGTCATAGTGATAAATGGTATGTTACAGGAACCAGGTTCTGACCAATGGTTCCCCCATTTGCCATGAATAATAACTTGTTGTATAGAGTAACAAAAACAAGCGGGAAAGTGGTGGACCAGTTGGTCGTGCCAAAGTCGTACAGGCGCAAGATGCTAGACTTAGCACATAATCATGTATTAGGAGGACATTTAGGAACTGATAAAACACAGGATAGAATTCTTCAAAGGTTCTTCTGCCCAGGGGTATACAAGGACATAAAGGAGTACTGTGAGTCATGCCCCACCTGTCAGATTACCACTCCTGTGTCGCACTTCCACAGTCCCTTAGTGCCTCTCCCGATTATGGAGGTTCCCTTTGAAAGAATTGGAATGGATTTAGTGGGTCCCATAGTTAAGTCGGCTAGAGGACATCAATATATTTTGGTCGTGTTAGATTATGCCACTCGATACCCTGAGGCAATCCCTTTAAAAAGCCCTACTGCCAAAAACATTGCACAAGAGTTGTCCCTTATGTTCTCCAGAATAGGTCTTCTCAAGAAAATTCTCATGGATCAAAGGAACGCCGTTCATGTCTAAAGTAATGAAAGAATTCTACCAACTCTTTAAAATTGATCACATACAAACCTCTGTATTCCACCGTCAGACGGATGGGTTGGTGGAGAGATTCAATAAGACCCTGAAGCAAATGCTAAAGTGGGTGGTAGAGAAAGATGGTCGGGACTGGGACCGTCTGTTACCTTATCTCATGTTCTCCATACGGGTAGTACCACAGGCTTCCACAGGCTTCTCGCCATTTGAGTTGCTATATGGTCGGCACCCCAGAGGGTTGTTGGATATAGCCAGAGAAATATGGGAGACCAAGTCTACTCCCTATAGGAGCGTCATACAGCATGTGGCTCAGATGCAGGACCGCATTAATACTGTAATGCCCATTGTCAGGGAACACTTGCAGAGGGCACAGTAGGCCCAAAGCAGAGTGTACAATCGTTCTGCCAGGGTGAGAACTTTTAGTCCCGGTGACCGAGTTCTCATCTTGGTGCCTACTATAGAAAGTAAATTCCTCGCTAGATGGCAGAGTCCCTATGAAATCGTTGAGAAGGTAGGCGCCGTAGACTATAGAGTGCATCAGCCGGGGAAAAGAAAGCCATATCAGGTGTACCATGTTAATTTAATAAAACTCTGGAATGATAGAGAATAGAGATGAGCGAACACCAAAATGTTCGGGTGTTCGTTATTCGTAACGAACTTCCCGTGATGCTCGAGGGTTCGTTTCGAACAACGAACCCCATTGAAGTCAATGGGCGACCAGAACATTTTTGTATTTCGCCGATGCTCGCTAAGGTTTTCATGTGTGAAAATCTGGGCAATTCAGGAAAGTGATGGGAATGACACAGTGACGGATAGGGCAGGCGAGGGGCTACATGTTGGGCTGCATCCTAAGTTCACAGGTCCCACTATTAAGCCACAATAGCGGCAAGAGTGGGCCCCCCCCCTCCCAACAACTTTTACTTCTGAAAAGCGCTCATTAGCATGGCATACCTTTGCTAAGCACCACACTACCTCCAACAAAGCACAATCACTGCCTGCATGACACTCCACTGCCACTTCTCCTGAGTTACATGCTGCCCAACCGCACCCCCTCCCCCCCACAGCGCACACCAAAGTGTCCCTGCGCAGCCTTCAGCTGCCCTCATGCCACACCACGCTCATGTCTATTTAGAATTGCGTCTGCCATGACGAGGGACCGCAGGCATACACTGCAGAGGTTGGCACGGCTAGGCAGCGACCCTCTTTAAAAGTGGCGGAGCGATAGCCCACAATGCTGTACAGAAGCAATGAGAAATAGAATCCTGTGCCACCGCCATCAGGAGCTGCACACGTGGGCATAGCAATGGGGAACCTATGTGCCACACACTATTCATTCTGTCAAGGTGTCTGCATGCCCCAGTCAGACCGGGCTTTTTAATTCATAGACACAGGCAGGTACAACTCCCTATTGTGAAGTCCCTGTCGACCCACAGCATGGGTGGCTCCCTGGAACCCACCGGCGGTACACAGAAATATCCCATTGCATTGCCCAACACAGCTGAGGTAGTAATGTCGTGCTTAATGCAGGTGGGCTTCGGCCCACACTGCATGCCCCAGTCAGACTGGGGTTCTTTACAAGTGGACACATGTAGGTTTAACTCCCTGTGGACCCACTGCCTGGGTGGGTGCCAGGAAGCCACCGGCGGTACATAGAAATATCCCATTGCATTGCCCAACACAGCTGAGGTAGTAATGTCGTGCGTAATACAGGTGGGCTTCGGCCCACACTGCATGCCCCAGTCAGACGGGTTCTTTAGAAGTGTACAGATGTATTAAAAACTCAGTGTGCACCTACAGCATGGGTGGCTCCCTGGAACCCACCGGCGGTACACAAAAATATCCCATTGCATTGCCCAACACAGCTGAGGTAGTAATGTCGTGCGTAATACAGGTGGGCTTCGGCCCACACTGCATGCCCCAGTCAGACTGGGATTCTTTACAAGTGGACACATGTAGGTTTAACTCCCTGTGGACCCACTGCCTGGGTGGGTGCCAGGAAGCCACCGGCGGTACATAGAAATATCCCATTGCATTGCCCAACACAGCTGAGGTAGTAATGTCGTGCGTAATACAGGTGGGCTTCGGCCCACACTGCATGCCCCAGTCAGACGGGTTCTTTAGAAGTGTACAGATGTATTAAAAACTCAGTGTGCACCTACAGCATGGGTGGCTCCCTGGAACCCACCGGCGGTACACAAAAATATCCCATTGCATTGCCCAACACAGCTGAGGTAGTAATGTCGTGCGTAATACAGGTGGGCTTCGGCCCACACTGCATGCCCCAGTCAGACTGGGATTCTTTACAAGTGGACACATGTAGGTTTAACTCCCTGTGGACCCACTGCCTGGGTGGGTGCCAGGAAGCCACCGGCGGTACATAGAAATATCCCATTGCATTGCCCAACACAGCTGAGGTAGTAATGTCGTGCGTAATACAGGTGGGCTTCGGCCCACACTGCATGCCCCAGTCAGACTGGGATTCTTTACAAGTGGACACATGTAGGTTTAACTCCCTGTGGACCCACTGCCTGGGTGGGTGCCAGGAAGCCACCGGCGGTACATAGAAATATCCCATTGCATTGCCCAACACAGCTGAGGTAACGTCAGCTGTAATGCAGGTGGGCTAAAAATTAATTTGATTACACTGTAGGCGAGGGCCCACAAAAATTGCTGTATCAACAGTACTAATGTACATCCCAAAAATTGGCCATGGCCAGCCAAGAGGGCAGGTGAAACCCATTAATCGCTTTGGTTAATGTGGCTTAAGTGGTAACTAGGCCTGGAGGCAGCCCAGTGTAACGAAAAATTGGTTCAAGTTAAAGTTCCAATGCTTTTAAGCGCATTGAAACTTATAAAAATTGTTCTGAAAAATTATTTGAGTGAGCCTTGTGGCCCTAAGAAAAATTGCCCGTTCAGCGTGATTACGTGAGGTTTCAGGAGGTGGAGCAGGAGGAGGAGGAGGAGGAATATTAGACACAGATTGATGAAGCAGAAATGTCCCCGTTTTGGATGGTGAGAGAGAACGTAGCTTCCATCCGCGGGTGCAGCCTACGTATTGCTTACGTATCGCTGCTGTCCGCTGGTGGAGAACAGAAGTCTGGGGAAATCCAGCCTTTGTTCATCTTGATGAGTGTTAGCCTGTCGGCACTGTCGGTTGACAAGCGGCTACGCTTATCTGTGATGATTCCCCCAGCCGCACTAAACACCCTCTCCGACAACACGCTAGCCGCAGGACAAGCAAGCACCTCAAGGGCATACAGGGCTAGTTCAGGCCACGTGTCCAGCTTCGACACCCAGTAGTTGTAGGGGGCAGAGGCGTCACCAAGGATGGTCGTGCGATCCGCTACGTACTCCCTCACCATCCTTTTGCAGTGCTCCCGCCGACTCAGCCGTGACTGGGGAGCGGTGACACAGTCTTGGTGGGGAGCCATAAAGCTGGCCAGGCCCTTAAAGACTGTTGCACTGCCTGGGATGTACATGCTGCTCGATCTACGCACATCCCCTGCAACATGGCCCTCGGAACTGCGCCTTCTGCCACTAGCGCTGTCGGCTGGGAATTTTACCATCAGCTTGTCCGCAAGGGTCCTGTGGTATAGCAACACTCTCGAACCCCTTTCCTCTTCGGGAATCAGAGTGGGCAGGTTCTCCTTATACCGTGGATCGAGCAGTGTGTACACCCAGTAATCCGTAGTGGCCAGAATGCGTGCAACGCGAGGGTCACGAGAAAGGCATCCTAACATGAAGTCAGCCATGTGTGCCAGGGTACCTGTACGCAACACATGGCTGTCTTCACTAGGAAGATCACTATCAGGATCCTCCTCCTCCTCCTCCTCCTCCTCCTCAGGCCATACACGCTGAAAGGATGACAGGCAATCAGCCGGTGTACCGTCAGCAGCGGGCCAAGCTGTCTCTTCCCCCTCCTCCTCATCCTCCTCATGCTCCTCCTCCTCCTCCTGTACGCGCTGAGAAATAGACAGGAGGGTGCCCTGACTATCCAGCGGCATACTGTCTTCCCCCGCCCCCGTTTCCGAGCGCAAAGCAGCTGCCTTTATGGTTTGCAGGGAATTTCTCAAGATGCATAGCAGAGGAATGGTGACGCTAATGATTGTAGCATCGCCGCTCACCACCTGGGTAGACTCCTCAAAATTACCAAGGACATGGCAGATGTCTGCCAACCAGGCCCACTCTTCTGAAAGGAATTGAGGAGGCTGACTCCCACTGCGCCGCCCATGTTGGAGTTGGTATTCGACTATAGCTCTACGCTGTTCATAGAGCCTGGCCAACATGTGGAGCGTAGAGTTCCACCGTGTGGGCACGTCGCACAGCAGTCGGTGCACTGGCAGCTTAAAGTGATGTTGCAGGGTGCGCAGGGTGGCAGCGTCCGTGTGGGACTTGCGGAAATGTGCGCAGAGCCGGCGCGCCTTTACGAGCAGGTCTGACAAGCGTGGGTAGCTTTTCAGAAACCGCTGAACCACCAAATTAAAGACGTGGGCCAGGCATGGCACGTGCGTGAGGCTGCCGAGCTGCAGAGCCGCCACCAGGTTACGGCCGTTGTCACACACGACCATGCCCGGTTGGAGGCTCAGCGGCGCAAGCCAGCGGTCGGTCTGCTGTGTCAGACCCTGCAGCAGTTCGTGGGCCGTGTGCCTCTTATCGCCTAAGCTGAGTAGTTTCAGCACGGCCTGCTGACGCTTGCCCACCGCTGTGCTGCCACACCGCGCGACACCGACTGCTGGCGACATGCTGCTGCTAACACATCTTGATTGTGAGACAGAGGAGGAGGAGGAGGAGGAGGGTGCTTTAGTGGAGGAAGCATACACCTCCGCAGATACCAGCACCGAGCTGGGGCCCGCAATTCTGGGGGTGGGTAGGACGTGAGCGGTCCCAGGCTCTGACTCTGTCCCAGCCTCCACTAAATTCACCCAATGTGCCGTCAGGGAGATGTAGTGGCCCTGCCCGCCTGTGCTTGTCCACGTGTCCGTAGTTAAGTGGACCGTGGCAGTAACCGCGTTGGTGAGGGCGCGCACAATGTTGCGGGAGACGTGGTCGTGCAGGGCTGGGACGGCACATCGGGAAAAGTAGTGGCGACTGGGAACTGAGTAGCGCGGGGCCGCCGCCTCCATGATACTTTTGAAGGACTCCGTTTCCACAACCCTATACGGCAGCATCTCAAGGCTGATGAATTTTGCGATGCGGACGGTTAACGTTTGAGCGTGCGGGTGCGTGGCGGCGTACTTGCGCTTGCGCTCGAACACTTGCGCAAGCGACGGCTGAACGGTGCGCTGAACTACACTGCTGGATGGGGCCGAGGACAGCGGAGATGAGGGTGTGGGTGCAGGCCATGAGGCGGTAGTGCCTGTGTCCTGAGAGGGGGGTTGCATCTCAGTGGCAGGTTGGGGCACAGGGGGAGAGGCAGGGGTGCAAACCGGAGGCGGTGAACGGCCTTTGTCCCACCTTGCGGGGTGCTTGGCCATCATATGTCTGCGCATGGTGGTGGTGGTGAGGCTGTTGGTGTTGGCTCCCCGGCTGAGCTTTGCGCGACAAAGGTTGCACACCACTGTTCGTCGGTCGTCAGGCGTCTCTGTGAAAAACTGCCAGACCTTAGAGCACCTCGGCCTCCGCAGGGTGGCATGGCGCGAGGGGGCGCTTTGGGAAACACTTGGTGGATTATTCGGTCTGGCCCTGCCTCTACCCCTGGCCACTGCACTGCCTCTTGCAACCTGCCCTGCTGATGCCCTTGACTCCCCCTCTGAAGACCTGTCCTCCTGAGTAAGCGTTGCACACCAGGTGGGGTCAGTCACCTCATCGTCCTGCTGCTCTTCCTCCGAATCCTCTGTGCGCTGCTCCCTGGGACTTACTGCCCTTACTACTACCTCACTGCAAGACAACTGTGTCTGATCGTCATCGTCCTCCTCACCCACAGAAAGTTGTTGAGACAGTTGGCGGAAGTCCCCAGCCTCTTCCCCCGGACCCCGGGAACTTTCGAATGGTTGGGCATCAGTGACGATAAACTCCTCTGGTGGGAGAGGAACCGCTGCTGCCCAATCTAAGCAGGGGCCCGAGAACAGTTCCTGGGAGTGTTCCCGCTCCTGAGCAGGTGTCATTGTAGTGGAGTGAGGAGGCTGGGAGGAAGGAGGAGCAGCAGACAGAGGATTCGGATTGGCAGCAGTGGACGGCGCAGAACTGCGGGTAGACGATAGGTTGCTCGAAGCACTTTCTGCCATCCAGGACAGGACCTGCTCACACTGCTCATTTTCTAATAACCGTCTCCCGCGTGGACCCATTAATTGGGCGATGAATGTGGGGACGCCAGAAACGTGCCTCTCTCCTAATCGCGCAGCAGTCGGCTGCGACACACCTGGATCAGGAGCTTGGCCTGTGCCCACACCCTGACTTGGCCCTCCGCGTCCTCGGCCGCGTCCACGTCCTCTAGGCCTACCCCTACCCCTCAGCATGCTGTATTACCAGTGATTTGATTTCACAGGCAGGAAAAAATTGGCGCAAGACTGCAGGCCAAATATAATTTTTTCCCTTTTTTGAAAACGAAAGGCCCCACTGCCTCTAGTGAATGAATTATCTAAGTTTAATAACTGTGCTGTGTCCCTGCTTATGTGTCACAGAACGTGAGGGTAGCAGAGTTATTATAACTCTTGGAGAGCAGGTATTTTTTTTCCCAATTAAGGAAAGCAAATGGCGAACCCAGCAGTAAAGCGTAGCTGGCTGCGTATGATTTAGCAATGTTTTTCACGCAGCTCACACGTCTCCACAGGCGTAAGGACGGACACAGGCTGGACAAATAGATTTGTTTTCAGTTTTTTCCCACCAACAGGCAGCACTGCGTATATTCAATGAACCTGAGAAGTTTAATAACTGTGCTGTGTCCCTGCTTATGTGTCACAGAACGTGAGGGTAGCAGAGTTATTATAACTCTTGGAGAGCAGGTATTTTTTTTCCCAATTAAGGAAAGCAAATGGCGAACCCAGCAGTAAAGCGTAGCTGGCTGCGTATGATTTAGCAATGTTTTTCACGCAGCTCACACGTCTCCACAGGCGTAAGGACGGACAGAGGCTGGACAAATAGATTTGTTTTCAGTTTTTTCCCACCAACAGGCAGCACTGCGTATATTCAATGAACCTGAGAAGTTTAATAACTGTGCTGTGTCCCTGCTTATGTGTCACAGAACGTGAGGGTAGCAGAGTTATTAACTGTGGCAGAGCAGGTATTTTTTTTCCCAATTAAGGAAAGCAAATGGCGAACCCAGCAGTAAAGCGTAGCTGGCTGCGTATGATTTAGCAATGTTTTTCACGCAGCTCACACGTCTCCACAGGCGTAAGGACGGACACAGGCTGGACAAATAGATTTGTTTTCAGTTTTTTCCCACCAACAGGCAGCACTGCGTATATTCAATGAACCTGAGAAGTTTAATAACTGTGCTGTGTCCCTGCTTATGTGTCACAGAACGTGAGGGTAGCAGAGTTATTAACTGTGGCAGAGCAGGTATTTTTTTTCCCAATTAAGGAAAGCAAATGGCGAACCCAGCAGTAAAGCGTAGCTGGCTGCGTATGATTTAGCAATGTTTTTCACGCAGCTCACACGTCTCCACAGGCGTAAGGACGGACACAGGCTGGACAAATAGATTTGTTTTCAGTTTTTTCGCACCAACAGGCAGCACTGCGTATATTCAATGAACCTGAGAAGTTTAATAACTGTGCTGTGTCCCTGCTTATGTGTCACAGAACGTGAGGGTAGCAGAGTTATTATAACTCTTGGAGAGCAGGTATTTTTTTTCCCAATTAAGGAAAGCAAATGGCGAACCCAGCAGTAAAGCGTAGCTGGCTGCGTATGATTTAGCAATGTTTTTCACACAGCTCACACGTCTCCACAGGCGTAAGGACGGACACAGGCTGGACAAATAGATTTGTTTTCAGTTTTTTCCCACCAACAGGCAGCACTGCGTATATTCAATGAACCTGAGAAGTTTAATAACTGTGCTGTGTCCCTGCTTATGTGTCACAGAACGTGAGGGTAGCAGAGTTATTATAACTCTTGGAGAGCAGGTATTTTTTTTCCCAATTAAGGAAAGCAAATGGCGAACCCAGCAGTAAAGCGTAGCTGGCTGCGTATGATTTAGCAATGTTTTTCACGCAGCTCACACGTGTCCACCGCCCGTAAGGACGGACACAGGCTGGACAAATAGATTTGTTTTCAGTTTTTTCCCACCAACAGGCAGCACTGCGTATATTCTATGAATAATAACTGTGTTGTGGCCCTGCCTATACAATTCTTTCCCTGCAGTATCAATGGAGGGTGGAATGCTCTGCAGAGGCGATTTTGAGAAGCCCAAAAAAAATGCAGCACAGCCAACAGCAGCCTGGACAGTACTGCACACGGATAAATATGGCCCTAGAAAGGACCGTTGAGGTTCTTGAAGGCTACACTCACTCCTAACACTCTCCCTGCCTATGCAGCACTTCTGTCCCTAATGCCAGGTGCAACGGTCTGCAGAGGCGATTTTGAGAAAAAAAAAAATCCCACTGCTAACAGCAGCCAACACACAGCTATCAGTGGCCCTAATAAGGACCTTTGGGGGGTCTTGAAGCCTACACTAACTACCAATTCTTTCCCTACAGCAGCTCCGGTATAAACAGCACTGTCCCTCATCTAACTCACACCGCATCTGAGGCGAGCCGCGGGAGGGGCCGACTTTTATATTAGGCGAACACCTGATCTCGCCAGCCACTCACAGCAGGGGGGTGGTATAGGGCTTAAACGTTGCAGGGGGAAGTTGTAATGCCTTCCCTGTCTTTCAATTGGCCAGAAAAGCGCGCTAACGTCTCAGGGAAGGAAGTGAAAGTAACCAGAACACCGCATGGTGTTCGTCACGAATAACGAACATCCCGAACACCCTAATATTCGCACGAATATCAAGCTCGGACGAACGCGTTCGCTCATCTCTAATAGAGAAGCTTTGGCTACCTCAAGCATTGGGAGGGGTGGGCCGCAGCCCTCCCTGTTTGATGTTAGAGTAGGTGAGGCCCTCTTGGTGTGCCAACGGCAGGAGGCAAAAGAGTTCCTGCAAAGAAACAGAGACAAATTCTCCGACCTGCCCGGTCGGACACACGTCATAACACATGATATCATAACTGAGCCTGGGATGAAGGTAAACTTAAAACCGTATAGGATTCCAGAAGCATGCAGGGAAGCAGTTTCTGCCAAGGTTAAGCACATGCTGGAATAAGGGGTGATAGAGGAATCAAAAAGTGAGTGGTCAAGCCCCATTGTGTTATTCCCCAAACCAGATGGTACTTGGAGGTTTTGCAATGATTTCAGGAAGTTACATGAAATCTCCAAATTTGATGCATATCCCATGCCCAGGGTTGATGAATTAATTGAGAGACTGGGTAATGCCAGGTATATCACCACACTTGACCTTACTAAAGGGTACTGGCAAATACCTCTGACTGACAAGGCCAAAGAGAAAACGGCCTTCTCAAACCCAGAGGGCCTGTTTCAGTACAAAGACATGCCGTTTGGTTTACATGGCGTGCCTGCTACCTTTCAATGGTTAATGGATCAGATTTTGAGGTCTCACCATAACTATTCTGCCGCGTATCTAGATGATGTCGTGGTCTATAGTACCTATTAGAAGAGTCACCTTGGGAAGGTATAGGTGGTCATGGATGCCATAAAAGGGGCAGGGTTAACCTTAAACCCGGGAAAATGTACACTAGCCCTGGAGGAAGCCAAGTACCTTGGCTATGTTAATGATCATGGTCCCCCCCCCCCCCCAGGTCAACAAGGTAGAGGCCATACAGGCATGGCCTAGACCTTTAACAAAAAATCATGTCAGAGCTTTTTTAGTAATGACCGGGTACTACCGTAGGTTCGTACTTAATTTCGCCTGCATTGCAGCACCACTTACAGACTTGACAAAAAGGGGCAAGTCGGTAATGGTGGCATGGACAGCCGAGGCTGAGCAGGCCTTTCAAAATTTAAAGTCTGCTCTTTGCCAACAGCCAGTATTGATAACGGCCAACTTCTCGAAAGAGTTTATTGTGCAGACAGATGCTTCTAATGTAGGGTTGGGTGCAGTGTTGTCCCAGTCCATAAATGGGGAAGAACATCCAGTACTATATTTAGGCCAGAAACTATCTCCTGCGGAGAAGAATCATGCTATTGTTGAACATGAGTGTTTAGCAGTAAAATGGGCACTGGCAACTTTAAGGTATTATCTCTTGGGGAGAGAGTTCAAATTGGTGTCAGACCATGCCCCCTTGACCTGGCTGAAGCAAAATAAGGAAAAGAATGCGAGGGTGACGAGGTGGTTTCTTTCACTTCAGAACTTCAAGTTCACCCTCGAATATAGACCAGGCAGGTCACAAGGTAATGCTGATAGCTTTTCTAGGGTGTATTGCCTGGTCACCAAAAAGGCCCAGCCCTCCAGTCTGGAGAAGAGGGGAGGGGATATGTAGACAGGTAAAGGGTGAGGTTGTCTTAGTCTGGACAGGGTGGAGATCCAGTCCATAGCTTCACCCTGGCTCTCAACTCAGCTGTAGGCACTGACCCCATTACTGGGGCATAAAAGGCTGCAGATCCATGGGGTCAGTGTCTGTCAAGCTGAGGAGAGAGCAATACCTTGCAGCCTGAACCTGAGTACCCTGCGTGGTGCACTTTTTCGTTTATTACATTGAATCAGACTTTTTCTGCTGCTTTTCCTGAATAAACTGAAGTTTATCCACTTTGAGTCCAGAGTGTCTGTGCCGCCCCACTCCCTGGGGGATTACCTCACAATGTATATACACGTACATATACTGTGACACACTTAAGCCACATTTACAAGCAATGATTATCGCTCAAAATTTGTTCAAACGATGGCATATGAGCGATAATTGTTGTTTGTAAATGTTTATTACAGCTGACACCCATGGGTAATAGCTGCAATCAGCTGCATGGCTGATCAGCGCTATTAACCCTTTAACCCTTTAAATGCCCCGAACGATGTTCGGGGGTCTCGTATGGCCCCACCCCACCCCCCGCGATGAGATTGCAAGGAGCCGTGCAGGGGTCATGGCAGCGGGGGCCTTTTGAAAGGCCCCAGTGCTGCTTTAGCAGACTGCCTATCGAGCCATCCCCGTGGGGTGGCTTGATAGACTGCCTGTGAGATCGCAGTATGATATAATGCTATGGCATTACATCATACTGCAGGAGCGATCAAAACATCACTAGCTGTGGTCCTCCAGGGGGGGGTTAGAAAAAAGAAAAATGAGATCAATAAAGTTTTACTAATTGTAAAAAAAAAGTAATAAAAGTTTAAATCACTCTGCTTTTGCCTTATCTATAATTAAAAAATCTAAATCATAAAACAAGAATACATATTTAGTATCCCCACATCCATAAAAGTCAGATCGATCAAAGTAAATTATTTACCCTGCATGGTGAATGTTGTCCAAAAGAAAAAATAAAGAACGCCAGAAATGCACTTTTTCTGTCACCCTATCTCCCAGAAAAAATGCAATAATAAGTGATCAAAAAGGCATATGTATTCTGAAATTGTACCAACGTAAACTACAGGACGTCTCACAAAAAATGAGCCCTTGCACAACTACATCAATGAAAAAATAAAAAAGTTATTGCGCGCAGTAGATGGCGGCAGAAAATAATTTAAAAAAATTAAAAATAGTACAGAAAAAAAAAAACTATACAAGTTTGGTATCGTAGCAATCGTACCGACCCAAAGAATAAAGTTATCATGTCATTTTGGTTGCAGTTTGTGCATCGTAGAAGCAAGACGCACTGAAAGGTGGCGGAATGTCGTTTTTTAAAATTTTACTCCACTTAAAATTTTTTAAAAGTTTTTTAGTACATTATATAGTACATAAAATTGCACCATTAAAAAATACAGCTCATCCCACAAAAAACAAGCCCTCATACAGCGACGTCGATGGGTAAATAAAGGAGTTATGATTTTTTAAAAAGGGGAGAGGAAAATACGAAAATGGGGGGGAAAAGGGCCATGTCCTTAAGAGGTTAAAGGGGTTGTCCCGCGCCGAAACGGGTTTTTTTTTTTTTTCAACAGCCCCTCCGTTCGGCGCGAGACAAACCCGATGCAGAGACTTTAAAAAAAAACCGCACAGCGCTTACCTGAATCCCCGCGCTCCGGTGACTTCTTACTTACCGGTTGAAGATGGCCACCGGGATCTTCTCCCTCGGTGGACCGCAGGGCTTCTGTGCGGTCCATTGCCGATTCCAGCCTCCTGATTGGCTGGTATCGGCACGTGACGGGGCGGAGCTACATGGAGCTGATCTCCGGCACGAGCGGTCTCATTGAGAAAAGAAGAAGACCCGGACTGCGCAAGCGCGTCTAATTTGGAGCTTAGACGCTGAAAATTAGACGGCACCATGGAGACGAGGACGCTAGCAACGGAGCAGGTAAGTGAAAAATTTCTTATAACTTCTGTATGGCTCATAATTAATGCACAATGTACATTACAAAGTGCATTAATATGGCCATACAGAAGTGTATAGACCCACTTGCTTTCGCGGGGCAACCCCTTTAAGGAGCTGATTTTTCCTAAATTGCTTGCATATATCTCTCCATACCTGATGGCATAATCCCTTTACTAAGTAATATATAGAAACCGGTGTGATATTGGCATTTTGCATACATTTCCATTTCTGTAATTCAGTATTTCCAAAAATGGAAAAGATGTAGTGAGGGAAAAACGACTTGACATAAGGAGGCTCATGACATGAAGAAACTACAGCAATGCCAAGAACACATAATTCCAGTTTTGTTCTGCAGTCGTGTTACCAATCGCAGTTTATTAATTAAGTTTCAGTATTTGATTTTGATTATTTGCTCTCACATTGTGTATAAGATTAATATTCATTACACTGTTATAGTTACATAAATGATCATGCAAAGTACATTTCATTGGAGATCTATCTTGTACGTATTACATTTGTTACGGAGGACATGATGCTGTATATGAAAAGGGAAAAAAGAAAGAAAAACTTTTAAATGGTAATAGCTTTGGTTCTCAATATTCTAGATCTACTTTTCCTCTTGCAGGTAATAGTAATTGACCTAATATGTGTCTGTCCACCCATTCCAGTACCTTCTTTTTCTAGACAACCCTAGCATTTGGACCCATCAGAGTTTAAGGCCTTGTTCACACGTGCAAGGTTTTGCACGCATCCGTGCTGCGCAAAATACAGCAATGCACAGATGTGCAGAAAAATGTATGAACAAAGCTCTGTGCCAATTGCTTTCAATGGGGCCGTTGCTGCTACCGGTGACCTCCTTGAAAGCAATGGGCTTCCAACAACCCCTGCAGTGATTTTCAGGGAAGGGCTTTATATATAAGCCCTTCCCTGAAAATCATCCCAGCATGTGTAAAAAAATAAAAAATATATATACTCACCTCTCTGCCGCTGTCAGGGATCAGGTGCGTCTAGCCGCTTGTTCCCCCTGCACTGCTCTGAAGCTCTTTCAGCAGGTGAGGATTTAAAATCCCCGCCTGCTGAAAGGGCTGTGTCTGATTGGCTGAGCGCTCAGCCAATTACAGGCAGTGCTTTGCCATTCATTGAATGACAGCTGAGCGATGCCTGTGATTGGTCACAGCGCTCAGCCAATCACAGGCAGCGCTCAGCCAATCACAAGCAGCAATCAGCCATTCATTATTCAATGACAGCTGAGCACTGTCATTGAATGACAGCTGAGTGCTGACTGTGATTGGTCACAGCACACAGCCAATCACAGGGAGTGCTCAGCCATTCATAATTCAATGAAAGAACTTCATTACAGTGATGAGACCCAAGCGGCTAGATGCCACGGCAGCGGCGGAGATCGGAGTATTTATATTTTTTTATTTTTTACACCAGATAGGAATGATTTTCATGGAAGGGCTTTTACTTAAAGTCCTTACCTGAAAATCACTGCAGGGGTTGCCGGCACACCACTGCTTTCAACCGGGCCCCCCGCAGCAGCCACGGCACCATTGAAAGCGATGCTACATGGACCTTCATTCATGTGTGTTTGTGAACATACGTGGGTCTTGTGCACAGCTATGTACGTACCAGCACACACTCGTGTGAATGCACCCTAACATGCAGGTGCGATGCAATTTTCTTTTGTCTGCCATAGGAAATAATAGGCGATTTTTAAACAAGAATCACCCAAAAATAGGACATGCGAAAATTTTTCTATCGCAGACCAATGGTCCAAAAGAAAAATCGCTCATGTGAATGAAAAGATTGAAATTCATATGTTATTTTCACGTGCAAGTATCATCCATATCATAAACGGACAAAATTCACGTGTGAAACTCTCTCGTGTGACTGCACCCTGAGGCCTCAGTCAGACGGGCGTTTTTTCGAGCGATTTGCGCATGCGCATGCGTCCGGCGATTTTATAAAACCATTGCTTTGCAATGGTATCGGACACATGAGCGCTTTTTATGCACTCGTCTGATAAATTATAGAACAGAAATCGCAGATCTTCTCTATATGCAGTGAGTGCTGCCTCTGATTGGCTGAGCGCAGGGACCAATCAGGGGCAGCTCTCAGCTGTCATTCAATAGCTGAGAGCTGCCCCTAATTGGTCCCTGCGCTGAGCCAATCAGAGGCAGCACTCACTTACCCATTCATGAATTCATGAATACAGAGCTGCCTCTGATTGGTGAGGGCTGTGACCAATCAGAGGCAGCCCATTCAGCAGGCAGAGATTTTAAATCCCCGCCTGCTGAATACTACTCAGAGCAGTTCAGGAGAACTGCCGGCCGGCCGTGGCTGAACTCCGGCTGCACGGACAAGGTGAGTATATATTTTTTTTTTTTTTTACACATTTTTGGATGATTTTCAGGGAAGGGCTTATATTTTTAAGCCCTTTCTAAAAATTCATCCTGCGCTTGCCGGCAGCCCATTGCTTTCAATGGAGCCGGCTGTATTGCCGGCTCCATTGAATTCAATGGGCAAACATCATTCTTCTCTGCCACAGCTGTTACAGCTGTGGCAGAGGAGAATGATTTGTGTAGTATATGTTCTCAATCGGGTCGGTGCTGCTGCTGCCGGCCCCATTGAGCGCATATAGAGAACACAAGGAATCGCAGATAGACGCGATCTGCGATTTCTTGTGTCATATAATTTATCGGACAACCGCATAAAAAGCGGCCATGTGTCCGATACCATTGCAAAGCAATGGTTCTAAAAATGCGCAGATTGTATGCGCATGCGCAAATCGCGGGAAAAAACGCCCGTGTGACAGAGGCCTTAAGGCTAAGGTTTCAGGCTGCATCTCCTTTGACTAGAGTACCTTTTCAAGTAAACAGGACTCAGGGCTCTTTCATCTGCGTTTGGGCTTTCAGTATGAATTCCACTGTCTGTTATGTTTTTAGAGCAGGAAAAACAGGATTCAAATGGAATTAAGTGTTTCCATTTTTTGCCCATTCATTTCAGTGTGTTTTTAAAAACAGAATGCTTTCAGCTTGTTTCCTCTCCATTATGGTTTAGTTATTTAACAGAATAACTAGCACTGCAAACTGTGCTATTTGTTCCATAAGAAAAAAACTAAACCATAAAGGAATGGAAGCAAACTGAAAGCATTCTGTTTTTGAAAACCCATTGAAATCAATGGGAAAATGGAAACACTTATTTCTGTCTGAATTCTCTTTTTCTGCTCCCGAAATAGAATTCATATGTAAAGCATTAATGCAAATGTGAATAAGCCCTAAGCTGCAGAACCAAGGATAGTGATACATATGGCACTTTGCCTGTGTAAACAATGAAAGTGATACCTTTCAGTCATTTGGGGTTTGATATTAATTGATGAAATATTTATTGCTTATTCTGTCCTAGAAAAAACATTAACTGCCTTAATTGGGGAATGAAAAATAATTGTTACAATAGTGCAGGCCGTGGGAGCAATGACCTGCATGAACACCATCCAAATAGGGCTGGAGGAAAGAGAAATGGAAAGCAAATGCACTCGGACATCAACAGCATACACAAACTGAGCATGCTTACAAACAACCACATAGAAAACAGACGCCAAACATTTATAAATAAACTAATACATAGGCAGATGGAATGTGTGTACGAGGTATTGGTTTGCTAACGTAAGCTCACAAGCCCAAATCAAAGGGTCCTTATTGTCCTGTGAGTCCCTACTCTAACAAGACAACTAAAACCACAAAAAGGAAACCCTGCCTACAAGCGGGGCAATCGTCCCAATAAGGGCGGCCCCATGCTGAAACCTAGGGGCTTGGCTCACACTAGATGGTAACAGGCAGGAACACGAGACAAGGAAAATACAGCATAAAAACTAAAACAGGATAGTTCACACCTCATTTAGTCAACACATACAGACTTACACAGAACACAACCTTGTTGACACCAAGTGACTGCAACATAAAAGGAACACCGCATAGAAGTAGAGTTTGTTCAAGCCAAGTGTAGTCCACACCTTTAAACATACACTGAACAAGTTATTGTTCAGACTAAAAGTCTGCTTGCCTCATAGAGGAAAACCCCACTCAGAACATCATGCATGCATAGATAAAACAGGAGATCATTTAAGTGTGCACACAGTAAGAAGGGGGAAAGCATGTCAGGCACCAATCTGATGTGAAAGGAACAGTGTCAGATGTTATCCACCTGACAACATACAACGTACACCTGACAACGTATCTGGACGCCGCACCTGATAAAAGGGAAGGAAGAAGGGGCCCACACAACATGCAGACAGAGAGAGCAGGTGTCCAGACCATCTTCAGGGAAGGTGGGGCAAGCAACTCAAACTAGCATCATGCATGACACAAAACAAGAAGGACTGAATGGGAAAGGGATAGTGGATAAATGACCAGCACCCTCTAGTAAGAGGCGCTGGAATTTATGTAAAGCAGATCGGTGGTGATTGGCTTGCTGGAGAACTCCACACCATCAGCCAGTGAAATCATTGTGCTCCTGCAAAGCTATGTAAATATAGGTCACTGGAGCACAATATGACAATAATTATACTTACAGTCACAATAATCTGTGCAAGCTCTTCCAATGTAAAAAAGATCATGGATGCTCAAAAGACACAAGTTTCCTATGTTATGGAATGTCCATAAATCAACAGATGGTTTTCAACTCTGCCTCTATTCTGCAGGCTCATTTTCTAATTCTCAGTTTTCCCTGAGCTCAACTCCAGAGAGGCTCATACAACATTCTGGCTTTCCAAAGCCACATTTTTGCACAAGTGACAACAGGAAGTGTAGACATATAAGTTGACACTTTTCAGTTAGCATTCAGTAACTATTAATAGAACAGTGACTTTGCTATTGAACATTCTGACAAAATGACAAGTGACTCTTCATTCTAAGAAACTTATGTAAATGTGACAATTACCAAACAAGGGATAACTCACTAACTTCTGATTCATTAATCTATGACCATTTTGAACATTTTTGGTTGAGAGAACATTTTAGTACAGTATTTAGTGTTTATTAAATATTAGTTCCTCCATATTATTACTATAATCACTCAAAGTAAAAGTTGGCATGGAAATAGCATGCTTCTCCATTACTATATACATTATGTTCATCACTCATGACAAGAGATGAGCAAATCAGTAAAAAATGTGCTTTGCTGGCATTTCTCTGACAGACAAATTTCCAATTACAGAGTTGAATTTCAAGCATAGAGGCTAAAATAATGAAATGGTGACGTAAAGATCCATATTTTAGTCTCCATTGTCTTATATGGGGAAGTATAGCTCTGTATAAGGAAGATCACTCATCAGTGAAATGCTTCTCTACCTATTCACTCTAACTTTGACATTGTCAATTATTCTCTACTACATAGATTCTCACCTTTTTAGCTGTTTAAAGTCTTTGAATTTTCCCCAATGATTCTGACCAGCAGTTTAGTGCATCAGACTACCAACCAGACTCCTTTTTTTAAATAATAGTTTTTTATTAGCATTTCCAAAGTATACAAGGCAGATCCATGCATGCATGTATTGATTAATGTACATCAATGAACATTGTATGCAATTAACAACTTTAAAGGAGGGTGGGTGGAAAGGAAAAGGTAGGAAAATAGGGAGGGGTCAAGGGGGAGGGATGAAACCTTAAAGGTACCTCACAAGCGCACATCATTTTTCTATTGTGAAAGAGCCATATAGCTGGAGCTTCAATGTGTGATTAATTCTCCTGAGCAGGCTTTTAAATATCAGAAAGTGTAAGTACAAGTAAGAGAGAAAAAAAAAAAATATATATATATATATATATAAAAGAAAATTATGACCTGGATTCAGAATTACATTTTGATTTCTTGGTGTGCAAAATCCAAAGCCGGAGCTGGATCCCATCATAACATGGACGGGTGGGGGAGAGAGGGAAATAAATCAGAAGACAAAGATTAATCAAGTTCCGAGGAGATTGGTAACATTTGGGTCCAGGCGTCCCAATGTTTCCTAAACTTTTCCTTTTGCTTAGCAATCATTTTTTCATATAAATAATTTAAAGAGACAGTATCCTTCACCTCTTCCACTGTGGGCATGTATTTGCTCTTCCATCTCCAGGCAATTAGTACTCGGGAAGTGTGGAAAATATGGCATATAATCACTCTGTGACTACGTAGAATATTTTAGCAAATTCTGTCAATCAGAATAAACTGACAGCTCCACCCATATCCTGCACCTTTGTTGTGAAGGTGCATTCACTGTCTTTCCACTGAGTTATTACACGGGGCTGTATAATAGTGGCCAGGGATGTTGGAGGAGAGCAGAGAAAGCTACTATTACACAGAGCTGTAATTCACTCAAGATGAATATCC
Source organism: Eleutherodactylus coqui (assembly GCF_035609145.1). NCBI lineage: Eukaryota > Metazoa > Chordata > Amphibia > Anura > Eleutherodactylidae > Eleutherodactylus > Eleutherodactylus coqui. The sequence continues at coordinate 103,815,359 of NC_089841.1, forward strand.
GCTCTTATCAGCAGTGAGGGGGAACCACCAGCAGCTACTCTGAGGGATGATGAGGTAGAAGGAGAGATGACTGTAGAGTATTGAGTGTGGATAGTTGTGTTTCATAGCCTCTGAAAGAGGAGAAGGGACTGAGCTTGTGTGCATTCATGAGAGACTAACTGATCAATGGTGGGAATGTCCCAAGCTAGTGTATGTAAGAAATCTTGTACAGCTAGTATGATGCTTTCTAAATGCATGAGAAGGAAAACTAAATGCAAAAAAACAGATAAGTGCATTTTTTTTCTGCAGGGAGTTAGTAAGATATGTGTGTATTGTTTTTTCATACACAAACGTTCCATAGCGTTTAAGATAAGATAACTTGTTGCAGAAAGTTAAACTTTGGCACGTGTGTCCATAGGCTTGCAGCTAGGTTGTTTTCTTGCTTCCCCCTTCTTCCCCATGTATAACTATGTCCTGGAAAATTATAAGTTCAGTTCTCCTTTTAGAGTGTATGATATATATAATGTTCTGATCAAAGCTTTTTTGCATTCTCTTGTTTCCACAAGCTTAATATTGATCATACACAACTTGCAGTTCAAAATTTACTTCTGTTTAAAACAACACATTCTGTTGATTTTGTTGATTACACCCTGTAGTTTCATGGCTTAGGATTCATTTTGATTCAGCTTGTAATATAGAACAGACATTCACCTTATCACTTCCTGTTCTCTCCAACTCAAAAATCTTTCTTTCCAACTCAAAAATCTTTCTTTCCTTCACTACACTTACATAAATAAGCCAGCTAGTTAAAGGAAACCTGTCACTTTGAACATTGTGCCTGATCTATAGGCAGCGTGCTAAAGATCAGACTGATATATACTTTTGTGGGAAAATATTTAGTATAACTTTTTATTTAATCATTTAAATCCCTGCTTTTTCTATGCGTAGGAGTCCAAGAGGCGGTCCCCACTAGTAATTGACAGCTAGAGCTGTAACCTTACTAGTATTGACACATCATCGGTACAGCTGGTGATTGGCTGCAGTAGTGACCTTGACATGTTATCATTGGAGCCTGGTAAAAGGAAAATAGCAGGAAATAAGGCAAGTGTCAACATTTTTAGTCCATTGTGTGTGAAAATGTGCATTACAAAATGTTTGTGCAGTGCTCATGGAACTTTGTGTACATTACATGTTAAGGGGCTTTCTCTTCAAAGCACAGTGTTTCTATTGCAGACTTCTTCCTCCTAATTCACTAACAAGAAGCTATCATTGTCTGCCATATTAATGGCCATTTACACATAACAATTATCGCTTAAAATGTATTGCTCACGGTTGTTTAAGCTGACTTTATAGTCAGCTTAAAAAACGTATTGGCTCGGAGGCTTCTCGTCCTATGTAAATGCTCCCCGCTCAGCACTTCCCATAGGAAGTGGACAATAGGTGGCAAGACTTTCAGTTTAAATGCTCTGCGGGAGCGCTGATGACCTTAGCTGTGACGTCAGTGCTCGTGCAGTTGCTTACCTGACTGTCAGCTCATGTAAAAGGGCCTTTACAGACACAGTGGAGCCGCAGCCCAGTCATGGCTACTGTTTCTACACACATGCTAGCTCACATTACAGTTGGCACTGCTCCCCAATCCTCCTCGCATCTCACAATATAGGGACTGTGTCTAGAAAGAGTGCATGGATAGGTGTCACCATAACTCAAAGGAACCCATAAGATGTTTTTTCCTCTCCGGACTGACACCACTAGCTGTTAGATTAGCTGTTGTGCTTTTCAAAGGTTTTCTTATAAACAAAAGTTGAAGTACGAGTTTGTCAAGAAAGTATTTTATTCCTCACATGGGCCATATGTTATTTACATTGCTGGAGTCATGGAGGTGGGGATAGTATGGAGATGAGTCCAGATGACCAAGCCATTAATCCACTTAGTCTTACTTGAGGGACATATCTGAGAACCGGGAAAGCAGTTTCTACATGCCTTCATAGCAAAAGAAGAAGACATTTCTATAAAAGTGTGGCAGAGGTGGGCACCTGAAATTTGTGCTAACATTGTCATAACATTTTCAGAGTTTCATTACTGCTCCTCCCAAGCTTGACCCAAATTTCAATCGCAGACCTCTGCCATACTTTTAAAAAAATGTCTACTTCAACTGCCATGATGGTACGTATGAAGTGCTTTCACTTGCTGTGACAGAATGCTGAAGAGTATGGCTGTCCAATTGCAGGTTCAGACATGTTGATGCATGACATTCACAGTGTTGCAAGATCTACCACCTGGAAAAAAATACAGGCGTTACTTTTTGATCAGCCCTCACATTTAGTCTGCGCATGCCTTTACCACATATGGTACTTTAACACATCCAAAATGGCAGTGACATCAATTGTGTTTACCATTAGACATGGCAAGCTCCAAAACTAGAAACCTTCCTGCCAATTACATTTCAAATGTATTTATTGAATTTCAATATAAATTTTGGCAACAATCTGCCTTGAAGACCTAACGCAGCGGTATATAGACATTTGTATAATGAGTTGTAAACATTGAAAAGAACATAACAACATTAGAAGTCACGTTGTGGAGGGCTTTATGTATCATTAGGTCTATAAGATTTTAAAAAGGTTAGTTGCAGGTTCTGGATCAATGAGATAGGTATTTGTAGCAGATGAGGAACCCTGAGGAAGTTGGTTTATTCTTGCTATGGACATATGGAGTTTTAAAGTTGGATATAGTAATATAGGCTCGGTACATTGACAAAGGATAACCATGGATCCCAGATTTTTTCAAACTTGATCCCTCTGTCGAGACCTATGGCCATCAATTTCTCAGATGATACAATACACAGAGCCTTAGTGGGATCCTTTGTGTGTTTCAGACATTGGTCAATGTTCACACACTTTAACCCCTTCTGCGCTGGATTATTATGCCACCTTTGTAAAAAATAAGAGAATTGGGAATTCTTTACAAACCAGTGTTCCTAATAACCTTATTAGCAATTAACTCTGCCCGTAACATATGGGAAATATTAACCCTTTATGGTCTGAACACCACAAGTTGTAATCATACTACCTCTGAGTACACAATGTGATTGTTTCTATACAACGGTACAAAGTGCTATTCTCTATACCTATATAAGTGACATTAATCCCAGTCTGGTCCTATCGCCTGTGTTACATCTTAACAATTGGGATCTGCCTTAGAAAGAAGAGAGGCCAGACATCTCCCCATATACGATACCATATACGATACCTCACATTGGGGACTTAGACTATAACTAAGGGGCGCATCTCTGGGCGGCTAAGTACATGAAAGACACCATCTTCCTGACTCTCTGAAACCTTCTACAATCTAAGGGTCCCCATAATAAAGTGGACCACACATAAGATTGTAATAAAAAGGATTTTTCCTTCCCAAACATAGAACAATATTTGATCACGAGTTGGAGGTCACTATCTCGTATCTTGCCTATAGACCTCATAGGTAATTTAGTGTCCAGTATCCGTGACACTATATGGTTCTTGCACACGGGTTTTCTATGTGGAACTGAGGAATAGCTATACTAAATTTCCGAGGGTTTCTATTTTTGTTATATATGTTTTGTTCTGTCCATTTTAAATTTTTCTAATAAAGTTAGTTGGTTTTAAATTATATTCTTCTTCGGTGATTGCTTTGGATATAGTAATATAGGTTCGGTACATTGACAAAGGATAACCATGGATCCCAGATTTTTTCAAACTTGATCACTGTCGAGACGTATGGCCATCAATTTCTCGTAGATTTTATTATATATTTTATAAAAGCTATCTATAGAATAAATAAAATAAATCTTGTTATTTGTATAGTGCCAACTTATACTGCAGCGCTTTCAGGTATTTTTTTATTTATTACCCCCCACCAAGCTGGGTACTTATTTTACCGACCTCGGAAGGATGGAAGGCTGAGTTGACTTTGAGCCGGCTACCTGAACCATTCGGGGTTTGAACTTGCAACCTTCAGGTCATTAGCATGGCAACTTTTAGGCATGTATGCAACTGTATGGCATTGGCAGATGTGCTCTCACAATTTGATCATCATGTATACTAAAAAACTCACATTTATAAATAAATATATCAGTAATGCAATTTAAAGTACTTCATATATTAAATGTTTACGTCTTATCATTTAAATTACTGTGCTGCTGTATGTTGTGTTATCTTTTGCATGTTAGTGTGCACCTGTACATTTATTTCGTATTGTTGGCCTTTTTTTCTTTTTGCACTATGTAAGTGTATACATTTGATCCTTACATCTATTGTATGTGCTGGGAGACTGTCCCAGCCATGAGTTGAATGTCGGCATTAATGCATCCCTCGGGTTTTGGAACTTGGGAGGAATATTAACTGGCATAATTCCTTTGCGCTGTTGTCCTCCGACTCCCACGGTTCTCAGTCCCCCCTTCTGTCTTCCAAGCTGGCCACCACACTTTTTAGACTACCCAATGTACACTGGGCAGTCCATCAAGATACTACTGATGTAGCAGCGCTAATCTATATCGAATCTACGCAAATTGTGTAGGAAGATTTGCCGCACTAAACGAACATGTGTAGTATGACAAATATTCACTCTAAAGATGTTACATCTGTACATGCTGCTCTGATTGGACAATCAGAACAGCATGAAGTGCCTAAGACTACCGATCCACAGTGTGCACTGGTTAGGGTCAGCAGTAGCTCTGCCATCTTGAAAAATGGAATGGGACAAAAGGATAAGCAAATCCTAATTTTATAAAGGAGGCAAACCAGGTAATACTACTTTTCCCCCTCTGGTCTGGGACAAGTTTTGTCATGGAACTGGAGGGTCACTTTGAACGTGATGTGAACAGAGTCTAAGTCTGGTACAAATAAGTACCCTGCAAAATTCTGGTGGCTTATTTAGTACAATGCAGGCCTCAGTTGGTCAGTTGTCTGAAACACGGTATCAAAATAGATCCTTCTACTGAGATCAAATCTAATGCTTTATGCAATACTGCAATAAGGACAATCAAATAGTTATATATTTTATTATATGTTCTGATTCTACTGTTTAACTGTTATAATGTATCTATCTATCTATCTATCTATCTATCTCCTATCTATCTATCCATCCATCCATCCATCCATCCATCTATCTATCTGTTGTCTGTCTGTCCGCCTAGTTCTCATTTAATATCTATCTGGATGAAAAAAGATCCTATATTCAAATTACCTTACCCCTGGGCAGATAATGGGCTGGAGTTGAGCCAGATCTAATAACCATGTGCAGAATGCCTATAAATGTGGCTTATACTGTGTAGTTTATGGTTAATAAATGATAACATCATGTCAAGCTTTTGCTATTTTTCTCTGTCCATTAGATATTCTGAAACAGCTTATGATAAGAAAAAGGTTAAATTTGTACCTGAAATAAAACTCATGTAAAAATTGAATCCGGTATACATATATATATATATATATTTTTTACATTTCTATATTTCTTTAAAGGAAAAACTGCATTCAGAATGTCATGAAATTACAATTGAATCAAGTGGTAAAAGAATAAAATACAGGGAGACTGTGAAGAAAATTTTTTTGTTTTGTAAGGCGAGAATTCTAGATTGCATTTCTACTGTGGCCTGGATGTATTAAACATCTCCATTTCTACAAGGGTCCTAATCATTAGTGATTGCTAAAGATCCTGCTTTCCTATCTAAGAAATGCAAGCAAGGCAATGAAGAAAGTATTTCAATCGCAATAGGATAGCTTTATGTAAAAAGCACAGGAGAACGCTTACTGCATTTAGCTTTTGCTTTGTCACCATACTGTGTTCCATTTCAGGAGAACAAAGAGCGTATGCATACTGAACGTATGCAAATGAAGTGAAATCAGCCTTGGCATTGTACGTGAGGGCGTTCTGAAACCTAGCAGAACCAGAAAGATGAGGGAATTCTGAATTTAAATATTTCATGTCCGTGTATATTTCATCTCCAAAAAAACGTCTTTAGATGGCTTCATACGAAGGTTCAATAAAGGCCAAAATGAAAACATTTCCCTTTATTTTTTTTATATGCTTTTTTTTTTTTTCATTATCTTCTCCCCAATGAGCTTTGTGTTGTCATTAGCGGAGGTAATATTTTATGCATATGCCGCTGCTTATTCCTTTCCATGGGGCTGTGTGTGTTTTGTTCTATTTCACTGACAAATGCCATGCTACTAATAAGAAGCTGTGTTTTTGCTGATCATCTCCTTTTGCCCGACTGCACTATGTGCCATCCTCCCATCTCTCAGCAATGAAAGGGATTCACAATACAATGAAGGCTGCTACAATATGAATTGCAAATAGATCGTACAGCAAAAGCTTTTATTGACTCTCGATAAAATGAACATTTCCTAAAAATAGCTGCGACTATAAATTGCTTTACTATTGATGATATCCTTTCTCTTGTTCCGTATCATTTTATTTGTGTACTATTGCTGTTACATGTGTTGTTGAAGCCAAATATTAATTTGGGACATCATCGTAGATAGGCATACCATAGCAGTAGTGAAAAGTGCAATTTATTTGTAATATGGAACAGATCTCTGTCAACAAATCAAAGGAAGTCATTCACCCCCCCCCCTTCCTCCTCCACCCAATATATCATACCTTTAACTAGACATGTACATATAGACTAGAAAACATTACAATTAGAGTCCTTACATTGTACTAAAGAATGCAGAAATGTTTTTAAAATATTATAGTTTACTAATAAATAGAAAGTATGTGTCTGATTTTTGGCCTTTTCAAGGGAAATAGGTATCCATCATTTTACATGTTTTTACATGAGCCAATTCGACACATTCTAACACCCATCAGGAAATGTCATAGAACAAAAGTAAGCAGTAGAAATAGCTTATTGCGGCATTATTTTCTACTTTTTGGAGTATTATATCTTTATAAGGTCTAATAAATATTGCACAAATAAAAAGCCTCTCTGTATTTGCATTAAAGCCAGTGCATTTATGCTTCTGTATGCTTGCAAACCAAAGGGCCAGCATTGGTTTGATGCTGTAGTGCTAGTTCTGCACAGACTGCCAGAGAAAGGGGGAGAGGAAGGGAGGAGGCAAGAGGGACACGGCAGTCACAATAACGCTTAATAATGCAATGTTAACATTCCTGCATGTCTAATAGCCTAAATACACGGTGTCTCACCTTTGGTGAATATAGCTTCTGATATGGAGTAATTACATCTTCCATAGTTCATCTTCAAAGCCGGTATAATGGCCTAATGCATTTGCAGCTTCTATTCGGAAAACATATGAAGCACATGGAAATCTACAGATTTTATGACACATAATGGAAATACAGTATTGGGGACGCCATGCATTTTTTCCTATACATTACTTATAGGCTCTACTTATCAACGATGCACCCTTTCCAGCCATTACATAGAAGCGGCTGTAGGACTCATTGCATGGACTAGTAGCCTTTTTTTTTCCCCCGGTTGCATAGAATATGGTCAGTGTTTACTAACTGATGCATATGCCTTTAACTGTGAATGAATGAATGAATTATCCTAACAAAGAGACTGATGCCTGTATCCACCGGCTATGGTTACAAGAGTATCACCACAATGTAGAGCTCTTAAATCCGCAATATATGTACTGTAGGTCCTGAGTGGCTTTTGTTTTCAATGTCTTTTGTAAGCTTTTAGGTTTTTTTCTGCATCAAATGTCAAGTTAATTTACAGGGCGCTACCACTGATATGTTTCCTTGGTTTGTGGTTTTCTGTGAAGGGCAGGCAGCTGAGACCAAGTCTTGAGATAGAGGGGGAGGGGTGATCAGAGGACCCATAGCACATACAGTATGCCAGTGTGTGTAAATTGGCTGCCTATGTGACAGCGGGTTGAGGGAAACCTCGAGCATTCATTTGCATGCTGAAGAATATCTGGGATTAAATTAAACTGATTTTCTTACAGGATTTAGAGCGTCCATTTAACATGCGTTTCACGCATCTCTTAGAGGGAAACTTTGCTCGCTGTTTCTTGCCTATGAATGATATTAGGCACGAATATGAAACAAAAAAGCTTTAGTTGCGTTGTGTTCTCTCATTCATTTTTTTTGGCGTTCATTTATCTACAAAAGTTTATATGCAATTATACCTTCGTGTTCTAGACAGACGACGTGCAGTGATAGTCTGCTTGGGTAAATACAGGATCGCTCTTCAATTAGCAGAAATGCTTGCTGGGTAATAATACGCACCAGATTATGTGACGATTGGTGTGTGGAAACAGAATAAATCATATGATTGTATATGAAAAATTCTATATAACGGAAGACCAACATCACCGCCGTTATGTTAAAAAAAACAACTTTTTTTGGAGGGGGCCTAATTATAGTACAAATGACTATAGAAAACACCCATTCATGTATCACGCGCTCAAAAAATCTAAGCAATCAGGGTTTTTTTTTTAGAAAACTCTGGCAAAATACAATTAATTATGAGATCTGTGTGACTGCTAGGGCTGGCAATGACGAGGGGAAAAAAATCTGTAATGTGAGCTAATTCGCTCATTAGATGCCTTTAAATCTCGATGCAGTCAGTAACGCCATGCATTTAAAATTTCCGAAGCCTTCCTAAAGTGCAAAGCGTACACACATGCCATTGGAAAAACAAAGTGTTTAAAAAAATAAATAAACTTTTTCTGGAATTTTTTTTTTTTAGCAAGTGTGAAGATCATCGCAGGATAATTATAAATATATATTCATCGCAAGAATTCCGTTTGACATGAGTACACATAAAACTTCATTTGTATGCACAAAAGTGCTCTAGGCCAATAAATGAAATAAATAAATTACATTTGAAAGCACAGCCAGCACCAAAGCGCTTTTACAGTGCTAATATCATGCGCCGCAGACTGAAGGGGTTAAAATCATTTCCATTTTTAATGTGTTTTATTTTAATGCATACGTAACAGCCGGCAGCCGATTGTAGTGGCTTAGTATGTGTTTGAATCGGCAGCAGCAAGATCATGTAAATGATGCGCAGTGTTTATTTTGTGATTATTGTAAAAGTCATATGCCAGTCTCTTTTCACTCTGCCCTGCCATATTGTTCATTTTCTATGCAGCTAGGCTTTTTAAATATCACATAGATATGCACGGTGTCATTATTCATTATTTCCCTTGCTACTATCTTCCGCAGCAGGCGCCACTAATTATTTTGAGAGTGTTCTAGTCTGGGTGGCGGGCGCTTAAATAAAGAGCAATAGTAAATGTAACTGTTCTGATAAATAAGTACACATATGAAACGCGCACATTCTATCTTCGTACATACAAAAATGCACACGTACTTTACGTGTATGCGTGTGTACCACCAATTGTACACCTTTTCTCCATCCCAATTTTTACACACATATATATAGATATCTATAGATATATATATATATATATATATATAGATATAGACATATATGTTAACTATATATATATATATTACACATATACATATAGATATATACGTTACACTTATATATATGTTAAGTATATATACATACATATATACATTCACAAATCTATCTATCCATCCATCTCATATCTATCTATCTATCTATCTATCTATCTATCTATCTATCTATCTATCTATCTATCTATCCATCCATCCATGCATCCATCTCATATCTATCTATCCATCCATCTCATATCTATCTATCTATCTATCTATCTATCTATCTATCTATCTATCTATCTATCTATCTACATTACACACACACCAGATAATGTTTATATATATACCTTACATGGACATTATATGTGTTCTCGTGTGCAGTTGTGCATTTGATTTTTTTATGGTATAATCTAAAATTCTGCCAGTTCTCTGTGCTCCCCTGAGAAACCAAAAAGGATATTGAAAATACTATAGAAAGGGGGGGTGAAAAAAGCTACAGTATTTGTCACTCCCATTTAAATTGATATATGCTGCTGTCCTATAAACGTCACATTGGATAACCCTGAAAAATTACCATGAATCTCCATAATTACGCATATTCATGATGCTATTTTGCATAGAGCTGCAAGCAAACTGCATGGGGGAGGGGACTATTGCCAGAGATTTGACAGACTGAAATTATTACCCAAATCATAGAAGAAAAAAAAAAGGAAAGAAAAAGAAAAACCCTAAATGATTTGTGCTTGGAAAAAAAAACAAAACGCGGCATGGCCTACCAAGGCATACAAAAGAACAGGTAAAATAAAGATCGTTTGACCAAATATATAGATTTTATTTTTTTTTGCACAATTATTTTCGACTGCGTGACTCGTCTGTCAGGAAAGGTGTACGTTAGAATAATATAACAGCCACTGAATACCTTGAGAATTGCTCGGCTAGAAAAAATGGGCAGATTTAGTGTTTACTTGTTATCTTCTGATGTGCTGTGTGCAAATCAGGGTGGTATGTTCTTGTTTCTTCCATAAATATAAGTCCTCAAACATAGCCCTGTAAACTGTGAAAAGACCACGAGGTAGAGAAGGCTCTGTCCTGTGTCTACTTCAATGGGCTTTTGTGCTAAAGCGGAGAGCAGAGTTAATCAGGGCTCTAGAAGTAATTATCAGCAGAGTTTGGGTAGCACAAATGCTTGGGTAAACAGCGATTGTTCTTTCCACAAGATTTCGAAAAGAAACAACAATACTGGCATTGTCCTCCACTTCTCATTAAGGGGATTCAGGGACAGAGCTGAGCACTCTGAGGCGCATGGGAAACTGACAGGCAAACTGTGTTCTGAACGAATCTCTCATGATCCCACTACAACGGGCTCTGGCTTTGGGCATCAGTAATGCCAGCTGCATCGGGAGAAGCCAAGCCTGTCATACCATCTTCACGTCAAATCTCTCTGTGTCCGCAGACGAGAGCGTAGTTAGAGCTTAATGAAGAAACAAATACAAAGGGGACGATTAGGCCTTGTTAACACTTGCATTCATTTTCCAATATAAAGCCTGCGCTACTTAGTTCCTTGTTAGACTTTGTTCATTTTTTAAACCAAAATGGCCACATAGAAAAGCCTCAAAGAAGAGCCCAAGCAAAACAGAGCAAGGTTCACACACACACACATGCATATATATATATATATATATATATATATATATATATATCCATAGGCCAATCAGACTATTATGATGTAAATAGCTACAAACCTATGCCAGGGTTATTATTACACTAATTACACCCCAGACCAAGCACTATAGTTACCGCATGTTAAGACAGACTTACTACGGTGCACTCCGTTTAATAAAACCCTGATAATAACTGGCATTTGCTAAATTATTTCTTGGACTGTGTCTTTCCTTACTCTCGTGTTTTACACGAGCAGGTATTAATTTTTTTTTTTTTTTGCAATCAGCCGTCAATGGCTGTACCGAACAATGGAATGCATTGTAGGAGCGCATAGTACAGCCCATTTCGGAGGTGCGTCATGCAGCAATATGCAAATACTACTTATTATGTTTAAACACTATCATTCCAGTGGTGCACCAGAGCTAAAATATTCTACTTTGCATATAAATGTATTGCATTTTTCATGACAAATGTCTGTGTTTTATAGGAGAGAAGGCGCTGTTAAGATTTTTCCCTAAATAATGAAGACAAATACATTGTACACTATAGATTAGCACTATGCTGCATAATACATGCTTTTTTGTTTTACCATTATATGCCTTCTTGCGGATGGTTGTAATGGCTTAGTCTAGCCTGGCATTATTTCTGTAAAGAGACACTTCAGATTCATTCAGTAAGTAAAAAATCTCTTACCATAGTAGACAGAACTAACCAGCAAAATGAATGCATGCCTCTAAAATACATACCTTTCTGGCTCCAGGAAATAGCATTTCCTTGCATTCATTATACTGCACTGCCACATTGCTGACTCCTAATGACACAAATAAGACATGCTTTATGCAAATGGCATATGCAGGTTATGCAAATAGCGAGTTCATTTTGATGCAGCCGGGCCTCACACCATTTCATTCCATTCCAATATTTTCAAAGAATGCTGTTTTTACCTCGGCGTAATGAATTATAGCCAGCTTTAAAAAAACCAAACAACACAGTAGCTGTCTAGATTGTCCATGGAAATAGGACAATAAAATAAAATAATAACGATCATAGCTTTTAATTGTCCCCCCCCCCCCCCCGCTTTATTTATTGACATGATGATGCTGCACCAAGCGAGATTGGTTTACAGATGAAATCTGCAATTCAGATTTTCTTTTGTGCTCATCGTATGTTAATGTTAGTAGGTGGCACCGCTTCAGCTTTCGTACAGGAAATATATTTACATATTTACATTTATGTAGATTTCATGTTGCACCACATCAGTTTCAATAGATAGCCCTGTGAATGAAATAGAGCAACAGAATGAAATATTGAATGAAATAATCAGTGAAATGTACGGAGATTTTACAAATGACTGTATACTTATAAAGCTGGTCATAGAATAAATTATTTATTATTTAGTTAAAAGGCTACTTAGTTGTTTATTTTAGATGGTATTTACAAAATAGATAGTGTTGTTGTATTGAATACAGTTATGGTTTATTATATGGTTTTTTTTTTACTATATGCGTTTGTTTGTTTTTTTCCATAAATGAAACATTTAATATTTCTACATGTGTACAAATGAATGTATTTTGCCCCCTTTTCCCTACTTTTCAAACTACTTTGTGCACTGCTGGTATGAGTTGAAATTGTGAATTACTTTCTGGAGAATTTACAGTTTAATAATTGTTGCCTGGGGCTCTTATAGGAGGTACAACTCCATTTCCATGGTAGCAAAAAGCTGGTGCTGTGTTTGCCCTGACTCTGTACATCCATTTGCCCTACCCTTTCGATCTGTTCTAAAGCAGCATTGACACCTGAAGTTATAAGAAAATGGGGCCTATTAGTGGGCCCTACAATCATTTAGGCTTTAAGCAGTTCTTAAAGGGGAATATTCAATGGAACTTAATGTGCAGCTGTTCTTGTGGCAGAATATATTTTTTCTCACAGCATGCACTTTAAAACCTCCCATGTGCTAAATACAAGAGATATGCACTTGAAACTCCATTTTTTACTTTATGCAGGCTGCATTTAACTTCCTTGCATTGACCCAAATACTGTGTTATATTCATTATCTATGAATCTGATAATTACCTAGCATGCTCCAAATGATTGCAATTAGAACAAATTAACTTCCTGACCACATAGAATTTTCAGTATATTTTTATTATGGCCTATTACTCAGATAATAACAAAAACCTATGACTCTTAGGACCCATTTACATGGCACAATTATTATTCAGTTTATCGCTGGATCATGTGAAACCGAACAATAATCGTTCAGTGTAAACACTGCCAGAGACTGAACAATGAATGATAATTCCTTCGCTTATCATCCATCGTTCAGTTGATGCAGGTGCAAAAATGAAATGATGATCGGCCCATGTAAACAGGCAGTCGGTGCTTGTTTACTGTGAATGGAGGCGGGCAGCGGCAAGCCATTTCTGACACACTCCGCCTTCATTTACTGATTCAAAACCTGGACTCCAGTGCTAACCACTGAGCCACCATACTGTCCATAAGGAACATAGCATACTATTAAGGGGGCAAAGATATACTGTATCATATGTTCTGTATAATAATGCGAACCTCATTACATTGTGATTGAATAGGAAAGGCTTTGGCAATAAATTTACTTTAGACATGGAAAGTAATATATGGGGGGTTATCAGAATAATGGAAACACCTAGATGTTTCATGCAATTTTAAATTAATAACCTGTAGGATCACTTTTGGCAGTTAATACAGACTCAATTTGGTTTGGAATGGACTCATACAAGCACTGGGTGGTGTCTAATGGAATATTAGACCACTCCTAATGCAATAACTGATCAAGCCCCAATAGAGAGGTTGGTGTTCTCACTCTAGTGTACAGAACAGATCAGAGTGGCTCGATGATGTTCAGGTCTGGCGACTGTGCTGGCCAGGGAAGATACTGAACTGCATCTTCCTGTTCCTGAAAACATGCCTGGTAAGGATGAGCGAGTATACTCACTAAGGCACTACTCGTTCGAGTAATGTGCCTTAGACGAGTATCTCCCTGCTCGTCCATAAAGATTCGGGGACCCCCGCAGCTGACAGGTGAGTCGCTGCAGGGAGCAGGGGAGAGAGGGGGGGGAGAGAGGGACAGAGAGAGATCTCCCCTCCATTCTTCCCCGCTCTCCCCCACAGCGCCCCGCCCCGCAGCGGTCCCCGAATCTTTATGGACGAGCAGGGAGATACTCGTCTAAGGCACATTACTCGAACGAGTAGTGCCTTAGCGAGTATACTCGCTCATCCTTAATGCCTGGACATAGAAAGCTGTATGGATAGGAGCATTATCATCCTGGAATAGCGTATCTGCATCAGGAAACAATATTTGCACCATTCAGTGAACCTGATTGGCCTAAATGTCGGTATAGCCCCTGGTAGTCACTCTCTCCTTTAAGGTGAGGTGTGCCCTGCAGAACACCATGAGATTACTGCCCAAGCCGTGATGGATCTACCACTATGCTTGACTGTGGGAAGCAGACAGGCCAAATGATAGGCTTTTCTGGCATGTGCCAGGAATAAACATGTCCTATGGTAGGAAATAATGTACTGGAAGTTTTGTTGAACCAAACCACATGTCTCCAGTCATCAGCAGACCAGGGTTTGTGCTTGTGGTACCTTGGCAGTCATTTTTGTGCATTTGTTTATGTTGTAACCAATGGTTTGCTAATTGCTGCTCTGCCATAAGAATTCAGTTTATAGAGTTCTCTCCTCATTGTAACGATGGAGACAGGATGCTGGAAATGATGATTGAGCTCAGCAGTCTCTCTGCCTGCAGTTGTCTTTCTATTAGAGGTGACAACCTGCTTCAACACCCTTCTATCTCTGTCACTGAGTTTACACTTTCGACCACTATTACATTTAGTAATGCTTTGCCTTCAAGGGTATAAGCTGTCATGACTTTTGATACTGTATTTCTGGATTTACTAAGTAAACTTGCCGTTTTGCTTACAAATACTCAAAATACATGGGCACCAACAATCTGTTCTCTCTCTGAAAATCTGTAAGGTCAAAGATCTTGTATGATCCACAACACAAAACACCATATGAAGATGAACTGCTGCTGTTTTACTATTCATTTGTATGAATACACACTTACAATAAAGGGGGTGTTTGGGTCCATGTACAGAGTAGTACTGCATGCATTACCAATAGCATTACCAATCGTGTTGTGTTTCCATTATTTAGATAATACCTTGTGTAAAGGAAGAATACTGAGAGCATTTAAATGTCCAAAACGTACAAATTTTTTTTGTTAAAGTTCTGTATGTTTCTATTCACTTATACAGTATAGTGAGTCATATTAGACAATTGTAAGAAGCTTAGAAATGAGCCTCATGTGACGTAGAGTGCTAAGGCAGTAGAAATGCAGTCCTAAGCTCTTGCTCATATCCTGAAAGTTGTGCGTTCAATTCCTGCTTGGTTCAGGTAGTCAGCTCAAGGTTACCTCAGCCTTTCATTCTTCTGAGGTTGGTAACATGAGTACCAAGCTTGGTGGGGGGTAATAAGTAAAATTACCTGAAAGTGCTGTGGAATACATTGGCACTATACAAATAACAAGATTTATTTTTTATTTTAAATGGACTTCTCTAATACTGATTTACTATACCAAGTCCTATTCACTAATAGTCCCTTCACAGTGCCCTCCCCCATATAATAAATTGGAAGGGCCTAGACTCTTCTTTACTCTTTCCCTTAAACTTGTACCCCATTGTCATTGCATCAAAACAATGATGGTCGATAAATGCTGCACTGTATGGTGCAGCTATGGAACACAAACATAACTGTAGAGTTGAAAGAAAGTGATGAGGTTGGAAGGTAGTGATGAAAGAATATATTCCAAGATATTATATTCTGGTATTAATCTGGTTAGTAAACTTTTTAAGTTACACTTAGGGATGTTTCGCAGAAAATAGCTAAAGACTGCCTCGAATTTGAAAACATCTTTCTCCACTCCTTTCTCAACTTCAAGTCAACAAAAACATTAGTGCATGACCTTGCCTACACTATTCCAACATCATCCTCTATGACCTCCTATCCAACAATATAGCACCCCTCCAATCCACCGTCCACCCTGCTGCCTGACTAATCCACCTCTCCTTTCATTACTCCTCCACCTTTCCCCTCTGTCAATCTCTTGACTGGTTACTAGAGATGAGCGAACGTACTCGGATAGGCACTACTCGTCCGAGTAATGTGCCTTATCCGAGTACCGCTGTGTTCGTGCTGAAAGATTCGGGGAGCTCCGCTGCTGACAGGTGAGTCGCAGCGGGGAGCGGGGCAGAGCGGCCGGGAGAGAAGGAGAGAAAGATCTCCCCTCCGTTCCTCCCCGCTCTCCCCTGCAGCTCCCGGCTCCGCAGCGCGTCCCGAATCTTTCAGGACGAGTACAGCGGTACTCGGATAAGGCACATTACTCGGACGAGTAGTGCTTATCCGAGTACGTTCGCTCATCTCTACTGGTTACCCATTGTCCAGTGAATTCACTTCAAAATATTATCAATGACATACAAGGCTGCTCACAACCTGCCCCCTCCATACATCTCTGATCTAATCTCCTGATACCTCACTACGCATAATCTCAAATTCTCACAAGACCTCTTTCTCTACTCTCTTCTTGTCTGCTCCTCACCCCTCATCATCTCTAAGATTCCACTCATTGATTCCCCATACTCTGGCACTCGCTACCCCAAGACTCTCCCCACCTTCGAACCCTTCAAAAGCAACCTGAAAACCCAACTCATCAGAAAAGCTTACAAACTACAATAACCCTCCTGCTGCTACATTATGATCTGAGCACCTTCTAGCCTCACCTATTGTCTCCTTCCCTCTTCCCCTATAGATTGTAAGCCATCATTGACAGGGTCTTCTCTCGATCTTCGTATCATGCTGTCACTCATGTAGTGATGTTTAGTATTGCTTTCCCTGTTATGTACTGAAACTATTTTCATACGTACAGTGCCCTGAAATTAGTGGTGCTTTTGAAATAAATAATTTTCTTTTTGTTTTTTCTTTTTATTTTACTTTTTATTTTTGCCACAAGCAGGAACTGATGGAAGAGCCATTTTAGTTTCTGGCAGAAAGTTGAGGTTCAGGTTTGAAAGTTGTAGAAATCACTATAAAAAGATTAAAAATATCATGGAGAGCTGCTTTACATCTATGAGTCTTGTGCGGCCAGCTTTATTTCTAAGTTAGACAGAACTGATGATGATGTTGTGCACTTTGTGCATTGGTCTGGCGTCCACATCGAAACAGAGAAATGCTTCATGGAATGCTATCAGATACAAAACTGTTCCCAAAGGAAGCTATGGAATCAGTTTTCTCAGCAGCTTCCCTTCGGCATTTTTTATTATGTCAGAAGAAATAATGACAGGGGTATGGGGTGGAAATATGTAAACAGGCCCTTAGGGTGAGTTCAGTCTTGGTGGATTTGGCTACTGATCTACAGCTAAAATCCATGACAAATCTGCAATATAATAGTGATGTTGTGGATTTGAGCTAGCCCTCAAAAGTGCAACAGAAAAATCCTTTACACATGAATAGGGTTTTGAAAACCACCTTTACTGTACATGTGCTATACTATAGTTTGTTGCAGATTTTTGGTGTTGAATCCATGTTGAAAATCTGCAACAAGTGCAACACATCTGAACATGGTCCTAAGGTTAGACAATTTATTCTGTTCCAATTTCTGCAGGTTCCTGTTGCAATCATTCAAAGGGATCTTTCACACAAGCATGCGCAGTGCATTTTTTCCCAAAATCTCCTGCTTTCTCGCAGATCCGGGGCACGTCCACAGCATCAGCTGCGAGTGTGCCGCGGATCGGACGGCGGGAAAATGACATCCACATGCTTTTAATTGCTTTGTGGACGCTAATGCATCCCTAGGGGCAGCTTGATTTGTGGATCTCCCGCACATAGAATAAAGAAGATCCGACCGGGCCAGGACACAGTAGACCTGCACTGCATCCGGACAGGTAAGAACACTGTCCATGGCCACGGGCATGGGCGGATTCTGAGCAAGATTCTGCACTCAGAATGTGTGTTTAGAGCTGCATTCAACGACCTCTAACAACTTTCTATTTTTGTCAGTGGTGCTGTCAAATGGCTTTTTTTGTGGGATTAGTTGTACTTTTTAATAGCACCATTTGTTGATCTATGCAACATTTTGATCAAGGTGGGGGTTTGATGTCTTTATTTTTATTTTTTTACTATTTTTTAATACTTCTTTTAACTTTTTATTTTTGTTCCACTAGGTTACTTAAATATCACCAAATTTTATCATTTCTCTAATACACTACTATACTTCAGTATAGAGCCTCACAAGCCACTGTGGCTGGCATACCCAGAGACTCCACTCAAACCTCTGGGTGCCAATAGCAACCCATTGGGACTTCATGATCACATCACAGGGGTTAGGTGGATGAGAGAGAGAGCCCGTTCTCTCTGTCAGCATTTTGCATGCCACGGTCGCACTGACTCTGGTGTGTAAAAACTTAAATACCAGTGATCAGAGGTTTCTTAGGTTTCCAGTGTTGGTGCAAGTTCCTGAGTGTCATCTGACAAGCAAGCACCGGCTCTCCCTGGCAACAGGAGGCCTGTGCCAGGCTTCTAATGCAGCCACTATCAAAACATGGCACTGCAGAATAAAGCCCATTAACAGCTGCTGTCAAAAAATGCATGGAAAACTCCAGAGGTGTAAATTGAAGCTCCTGGGCCCCAATTCAAAACCTGTAAAAGGGCCCCCAACTATAATGCTTTATTCATAGTACTGGGCTCCCTATATGGAGAAGAGAGGCCTTATGGGCCCCTAAGGCTCCTGGGCCCGGGTGCAACCATATCCCCTGCATCCCCTATAGTTACGCCTCTGGAAAACTGTCAGACATATTATGCTACCCTCACTAAGGGTAGCAAAAAGTAGTGATTCAAACACTGATTCCAGTGATCTCTTAGTAGATTCCATTCTGCTGCATAAAGAAGCCACAGCCCCTGGTGAGAGATGATCGTGTCCATATGTTTCATGATGTGATTGTTCTCAGTAAGAGAAACCAAGTAATCTTGTAGATATGATACCTTTCGAACCTACACAGGGTTCTTCATCAGGCTTAAATGGAATAGATCAGAACCAAACTTTTTATGATTCATGAGGCACTGCTAACCTACCTATTTGCCATGATTGGGAATGAAAAAAAAATTATTTAAAAAATTCTTGCACTCACAGGATATCATAAATTTAATGAAAGTCATTCAAATGCATCTGTATAACAAAAGCACGTACTCTGAAGTAGGGGGGTATGTGGATTGCAGAAGCCCTCTCCTGATGATGGTAAATCAAATATACGTAGAAGGTATAGACAGGATCCATTTACTCCATAGATATATGGGGCAAAGCTTCCTTTATTGCACGAACACAGCATATGGCAACGTGTTTCTGTGCATCATCGCACCTTGGCTTGATAAAGGTGCGATGATCCACAGAAATACATTGCCATAAGCTGTCACATTTGGTGGCATCAAAAAGGTACCCTGGCTACTGATTAGCTTCATGTTGACCTCTGTAGGTATTATGAGAAATTTGATTTTCACACAAATTTAACCAAAAATCAGGTCGGACTCATCCGATTTGATTTTGCTAAAATTGGGGCAATTTCATTGCCTGTCTAATCAAGACGAGCAACACTACTCATAATTACACACCACAGAAACTTAAATATCCGGATACTAGCTGTCAGTTTTTCTGCTTTCTCTGGTGGTCATACTCCTGGCTTCCTTGGACAATTGGCAGACCTCCCTCTGGCAATCACTGGGTAGCACCTCTCCAGGAATCTGAGTTGGGCTCTCTCTTAATCTGTCTCTGGTAGAGAAAAACCCAGCTCTCCAGTAGCAGTGTTGCAGCTCCATCTTCTTTTCTGCTCTCTGCAAAAATGTATAAGTCATCATCTAGATGCCTTTAATACCTAGCCCATCAGCCAATCGATGGGCAGCTCAAGTCTGCATCGGAACACAATATATGGAGTGAAAGCAGTGAAAGCAGACAGTTGTGACCACTGTGTAGGCCGTTGGTAATTGCAGGAGCAGCTCACATTACAATCAATGAGAGTTGCACCTGCAAATACTTCCACCGGCCACTAGACAGTGGTCTGAGCTATCAGCCTCTGTTCAGTACACTGTATTTTGGTCCTGACATCGAACACTCAAACAGCTGATCAGCCGGAATAGGTCCTGATGTAGAACATGTAGACTGACCTGCTTTCTACCTCTCTCTCCATGCTGATAGCAATTCACACTGTGATGTCATGTCACATTAAGAGTCAAGCTAAAGAGTAACCCATCTGTATATCTTGGGGCCTATTGAGTGGCTAGATTATAACCAAAGTGAGTAAAAGAGATCCTAAATGTAAAAAAGGTTTAAAGGTATTAGCTTTTTTAGAAAAAAAAAAATCAGGTATACTGCTTCTATTTAGTCCAGTTTTAAGTTTTTGTAAATAGTTATCAATCATTGCCAAATTCATTTTTAAATTCTTTATTAACATTTACTGTAGTTACATTAATTACATCAGGCTGGATCCTCTTATTATACATCCAACAATACATGTCTATGTATTTTACAATACAAACTATAAGGTATGTACCGTATATACCGGCGTATAAGACGACTTTTGAACCCCGAAAAATCTGCTCTGCAGTCGGGGGTCGTCTTATGCGCCGGTAATACAAAAAAAAAAAAAGTGTAAAAAAAAAAAATTTTATTACTCACCTCCCACGGCGTCCTGTCGCGCTCCGGCAGGATGTCGCTCGCTCCGGCAGGCTGTCGCTCGCTCCTCGTCCCCGCCGCAGCATAGCTTTCTGAATGCGGGGCTTGAAATCCCCGCTTCCAGAAAGCTAATACACACGCCGGCAGCCATGACAGCATTGAATGGCTGTGATTGGCTAAAGCACACGTGGCTTCAGCCAATCACACTATTCAATGACATCATTGAATGGCTGTGATTGGCTGAAGGCGCACGTGTTAGCAATCACACCCATTCAATGATGTCATTGAATAGTGTGATTGGCTGAAGCCACGTGTGCTTTAGCCAATCACAGCCATTCAATGATGTCATGGCTGCCGGCGTGTGTATTAGCTTTCTGGAAGCGGGGATTTCAAGCCCCACATTCAGAAAGCTATGCTGCGGCGGGGACGAGGAGCGAGCGACAGCCTGCCGGAGCGCGACAGAACGCCGTGGGAGGTGAGTAATAAAAATTTTTTTTTTCTCCACTGAATACCGGCGTATAAGGTGACAGTTGGGGGGTCGTCTTATACGCCCCGTCGCCTTATACGCCGGTATATACGGTAGCATTTTCTCTTTAGCTACTACCTTGATTTTATCATACATGCGAAGGAAAAATATGTCCTAAATATTAAGATTTTATGAAGTCTGATAGATTTCAAGATATGACCACGTACATTTGTAGTCTGATGTCTGTATGTAGGCCAGTGAAACAAGAGTTGCAGCTCAAGGATTTGAAATGACCTGTTAACCTAAATTTCACATCAAAGTCCTTTGGTGCTTTCAACGAAAAGCCAAACAAGGATACACATCTGTATGAAATGCCAGTGTCATACAATGTTGTGGAATTAGAAGAAAAAAATGCTTAATGTTATTTCCAACTATGAGGATGTTACTTGGGAAGAATTATATAAACGTTTAGATGATGAGAATGGGTTTAAAAATATAATGACAAATACTGTATATATAGAACTATTAGATTACACTTGTTAAAAAACATACAGTAAAAAATATATTTACGGATGTAGCAAATGTTGACTTGACACTTAATATCTTAGGTACGGTTTCAGAAAACTTTAAATTGACACAATACTTGAGTGTATTTCCATGTGTGTGGAACCAATTTCATGAGGAAGATGGCAGTCTTAGCCAGTTGACATCTGCCAAGTGTCACCCATGGTGGAGGCATGGTGTGGCACAAAATGGCATGAAGTTTGCTATGATGCAATTTAGAAAGCTAGAGGGCTAAATTGCAAAAAGACTGTAAAGTTTGCTGCAGTGTAATTTAAGGAGCCAAATGGCTGTGTTGCAAAGTTTGTGATTTTGGAAGAGGTTTTGGTGTAATTTTAAGGGCAAGTAGCCCAATTTGAAAGCGATCTGTTCCTGATAAGATGGACACACACAGACTGTGTTTGGTGATTTGAGAGAGACTCTCTGCTGAAGAAGAGAGACTGTGTTCTGAAAGACTATCTCTGATGAGAAGAGAGAGACATAAAAATGTGTTCTGTTGATTAAAAGAGACTGTTACTTTCATGTCATGGAGGAACTCCTAAAACAAATGGTGAAGTTAAATGCAGGGGTGCATGAAAAAAATGTCAAACAGAATGACAATCAAAGGTTCCTGGCACAGCTTGCAGCGGAGCAAGAGGTTATAAGGGCACAAGTCAAGGTGTCTAGTCTAAGTGTATCTTACATTGAGGTCTAATGTACTCTTTATTTGGAAAGAAAAGAGGATGTCCAGAGGAAAAGAGTGAGAGTACCATTGTTGGGGCAACCAACAAGAACCATGTGAGAGAATGGACTTTTGTGTGATAGATGTGCTGTGGACAGGAGGCCAAATGATTCTTAGAAGAGTTTGACAAATTGTAAAGAGCCGTGTTTGCTGAGGCAGAGCAATGTGGTTGATAAGAGCAACCAACCTCAATGACAGATGGTTGTTGCAACTGTACAGCAAGAGAGGCTGTCTTCAAGTTCTTGGAAACAGATAGACGTGGCTTCTAGAAGCAAGCAGCAAGAGCAGACGGTGTCACGACGGAGCAGCATGTTGGAGGTTCAATATAGTAAGGCTGGCAAAGAACAGGCATGAATTTGTGAAAGGTGAAATCCCAGAGTTTGTTTGGTTTAATCTCAATCAGGAAATCTGCAATGTAAATTCTGAAATATTGTTGCAGTAACATTCAGGTTTGGGATGATTTGCCTACTCTGGAGTTGGAAATCTGCACTAAATTGATTACACACTGACAACTTAAAAGTACTTCTTCAGAAACTGGCTATATTTTCTAATTTAGATCCCTGTGGAGACTTCTGTGGAGTAGAAATCATACTAAAAAGGGTTATAACTTAAAAAATCCTAAAAAGTTGGCAAAGACTACTTGAAGATCCAAACGAGCAATGAGAACGTGGCTGTCATGCACTTCTCTCCTTAGGCTACATTCACACAGGCAAGCACAATATCGGGATGATATCGAACTTGCCCATGTGCATTCTTCACGCCGATGCCTAGCGTTTGTGATTCAAAAAAGGCCTTGCATCACTTAAGTGAAATTGTGATCCTCAGGCATGTGCTTCATGTGCCTCAAAGGGTTGCATTGATTTCAATAGGACACATCACATCGCACTTGCATGCATATCACACGGCATGTGAGTGCCATGCAATGTTTTTTAAGGTCCTATTGAAAACAATAAGCAAGGTGTTCCGCGGGAATGCCCAAATATAGGGTATGCTGCCTTTTTCTCTTTACAGCGATGCTGGAAGAAAAAAAATTGCTTATGTGAATAAGTCCATTCAAAAGAATGGATTTCATATTCATGCGGGTTTTGTGTGCATCGCACAAGGCTCTCATAAGAATATCATTTGTGTGAATAAGCCCTTAGTCTCCTGAATTCAACTTACTCCAACATTTATAGAGCACTTGAAGAGCAAGAAAACCAAGCAATCAGTAACGTCAAAAGAAAGGGCCAGATCTAGGTATGTGAGTTTTTCAGAAAATGTGTGTCTCCTGTCTAGACCAATCACTACTTCACAAGTATAAAACAAGTTTACCCTAATCACTATGACCTCTAGCATCAGGACAGGATAGCCAGATACTAGTTACTGAGATACTAAGCCTCCTAATTCACTGTCTAGGTGCTCTCCCTAAGGAGAAAAGATAGCGTTTCTAACCCCCATCCCAGGCCTCTCACTAGCAAAGCCAGACTCCTACTGTACACTGATGAAGGGCAAACACCCTGAAACAGCTGTCTGTACATGGAGTCTGGCTTTGCTTTTAATTCCCAGTCATTGTTACAAGGCTTGTATAAAGAGTCTGACTTTGGCTTTAAGGAATGCTGCCTTCCAAGAGGTGGCACTGTGGATGTATTATTCCATCTCCCTTATTTGCATATTACCCAGAAGAGCGTGCATGGCCATTTCAATCTCATCACTCTCCATCTAGGTGCTCACCCTAAGGAAAAAAGATATTGTTTCTGACCCCCGTCACAGGCCTCTCACTAGCAAAGCCAGTCTCCTACTGTTCACTAATGAAGGGCAAACACCCTGAAACAGCTGTCTGTACATGGAGTCTGGCTTTGCTTTTAATTCTCAGTCATTGTTACAAGGTTTGTATAAAGAGCCTGACTTTGGCTTTAAGGAATGCTGCCTTCCAATAGTTGGCGCTGTGGAGGTATTATTCCATCTCCCTTATTTGCAAGTTACTCTTTCAAAAACACTTATACTGGGGTAACATGAAAACAAACATTTGAAACTATAACTTTAGTCCACACTGTCATTAAAGCAAAAGAAGACCTATTAAATGAGGAGAAATTGTGTACTTCATATTCATATTCATTCAGATTTTAAAAATTCTACTTTTAATCAAGTTTGTTGGAAGTTTTTGAATTCAACTTTTTAATATTATACATGATAGTTCTTCTCAACCACCTGTCTTTAGGGTCATCACGTAATACTCGACCAAATGTGCACAGAGAAGCATGTACTGAGATGTTGACATAGCTCGCCATTTTTATGACCTTGTTTCTTCCATGAATATTTCTCTGTTTTATTTCTTAATTTTATTGAAGCTTTTGCATTATTTGTTCTTCAATTTTTTTGTAAATACTTTAATATTATTTTAGTAAATGATGCATTATGAAATGGATGATCAGTTTCTAATGAAAAATATGTGGTCACCAATTTCTGCATTAGCTAACATATTGTAATATGTATAGAACAAGATTCATTAAGCATCTACTCAAATCGTTTAATTTAAATAAAAATGGAATAACAATATTTGTTCAAGAATGTGTTGTTCCAAATGGCTGCCTTTTCATTCAGTTTTGAGTGGTTTGCGCTTTTAAAAGTTTTCTTTATTAGCACAAAAAAGCTTTTCTGAATATTTAAAATTGTAGATTGACGAAAAACAATTTCATGTGATATATACTTATACTAGTAATATGTACGCAAGGATGCACAATACATTTAAACATTGTTTATGTAAACTGAAATGTGCATATACATATTGTAATGGGGTAATGGGGAAGGCAAAATGTAAAAATTAAGCAAAAGAAAATATTTGAAATTGAGAGTTTCAAAAGTTCTAAAATGAATAAAAACTGCTGTAATAAATGTAGATTTCATGTACAAAAGAACATCGGGTGCATTACTTAGCTCCATTTTACATTTTGAGCACTCAGTTTGTGGAAAAGGACATAACTGACCACATGGAAATAGCATATATAAAGCTAATCCCATGTACTATCACTGTGAGGCCAAAACTGAAAAACTTGTATAAAACTTGATGACATGATAGCTATTTGGTTGTGCTCTTCAGTGTATGCTATTCTTGTTTGCATCCTGCCGTTAGGTGTTGGACTGTCTCTGAGGCCTCTGTGCATAGTGTGAGTGCTGGATATTTCTTCAATGTGATTATATAAGGATTATATTATTATGACCACCTCCTACTTTCGACATCGGCAGCACATAGCCCATGAAGGAACTGACGTCTCGTGGGGTGGCTTGGTGGGTAGATAATGTGTTTGATATGCTGTCTGCTCACCCATCACTCATTGTTGTCATGGGTAAAAGGGGCGATTTATCAGAATAGCAAAAACAGATGACTATTGGCTTTGAGCCAAGGGTGGCAGTATTTCTGAAATAGAACAGTTTGCAAAGTGAAGTGTATTGTGAGTAGAAAAATGGTACCATTGGAACTAACCGATATGGAAACTGCCAATCACCATGTGCCCTTGATGTGAGAGGTGAACATCAGCTATGAAGGTGTGTGAGGGCCAATCAATATGCTACAATATGCTACAATGAAGCAGCTCACCATGAAAATAAACCAGGGGACTACCCTGTGTATAGGGATCTGAATCAAATGGATGGTCACTAGAGATGAGCGAGCACCAAAATGCTCGGGTGCTCGTTACTCGGGACGAAATTTTCGCGATGCTCGAGGGTTCGTTTCGAGTAACGAACCCCATTGAAGTCAATGGGCGACTCGAGCATTTTTGTATATCGCCGATGCTCGCTAAGGTTTCCATTTGTGAAAATCTGGGCAATTCAAGAAAGTGATGGGAACGACACAGCAACAGATAGGGCAGGCGAGGGGCTACATGTTGGGCTGCATCTCAAGTTCCCAGGTCCCACTATTAAGCCACAATAGCGGCAAGAGTGGACCCCCCCCCCTCCCAACAACTTTTACTTCTGAAAAGCCCTCATTAGCAATGCATACCTTAGCTAAGCACCACACTACCTCCAACAAAGCACAATCACTGCCTGCATGACACTCCGCTGCCACTTCTCTTGGGTTACATGCTGCCCAACCCCCCCCCCCCTCCCCGCACGACGCAGTGTCCACAGCGCACACCAAAGTGTCCCTGCGCAGCCTTCAGCTGCATTCATGCCACACCACCCTCATGTCTATTTAAAAGTGCGATGAGGAGGAACGGCAGACACACACTGCAGAGGGTTGGCACGGCTAGGCAGCGACCCTCTTTAAAAGGGGCGGGGCGATAGCCCACAATGCTGTACAGAAGCAATGAGAAATATAATCCTGTGCCACCGCCATCAGGAGCTGCACACGTGGGCATAGCAATGGGGAACCTATGTGCCACACACTATTCATTCTGTCAAGGTGTCTGCATGCCCCAGTCAGACCGCGGTTTTTTATAAATAGTCACAGGCAGGTACAACTCCGCAATGGGAATTCCGTGTGCACCCACAGCATGGGTGGCTCCCTGGAACCCACCGGCTGTACATAAATGTATCCCATCGCAGTGCTCATCACAGCTGAGGTAACGTCCGATTAAATGCAGGTGGGCTTCGGCCCACACTGCATGCCCCAGTCAGACTGGGGTTCTTTAGAAGTGGACACATGCAGTTATAACTCCGTGTCGACCGACAGCATGGGTGGGTGCCAGGAAGCCACCGGCGGTACATAAATATATCCCATTGCATTGCCCATCACAACTGAGGTAATGTCATGTTTAATGCAGGTGGGCTTCGGCCCACACTGCATGCCCCAGTCAGACTGGGGTTCTTTAGAAGTAGACACATGCAGTTAAAACTCCCTGTGGACCCACAGCATAGGTGGCTCCCTGGAACCCACCGGCGGTACATAAATATATCCCATTGCAGTGCCCAGCACAGCTGATGTAACGTCAGCTTTAATGCAGGTGGGCAAAAAATTAATTGGATTACACTGTAGGCGAGGGCCCCAAAAAATTGGTGTACCAACAGTACTAATGTACGTCAGAAAAATTGTCCATGCCCAACCAAGAGGGCAGGTGAAACCCATTAATCGCTTTGGTTAATGTGGCTTAATTTGTAACTAGGCCTGGAGGCAGCCCAGTTAAAATAAAAATTGGTTCAGGAGAAAGTTTCAACGCTTTAATGAGCATTGAAACGTATAAAAATTGTTTACAACAATTATATGACTGAGCCTCGTGGGCCTAAGAAAAATTGCCCGTTCGGCGTGATTACGTCAGGTTTCAGGAGCAGGAGCAGGAGGAGGAGGATGAATATTATACACAGATTGATGAAGCTAAAAGGTTCACGTTTTTGATGGTGATAGAGAACAATGCTTCCATCCGCTGGTGCAGCCTACGTATTGTTTAGGTATCGCTGCTGTCCGC
The DNA here is from genome assembly GCF_035609145.1 of Eleutherodactylus coqui. Taxonomy (NCBI): domain Eukaryota; kingdom Metazoa; phylum Chordata; class Amphibia; order Anura; family Eleutherodactylidae; genus Eleutherodactylus; species Eleutherodactylus coqui. The sequence goes on from NC_089841.1 coordinate 103,843,306, forward strand.
TGGTGGAGAAGAGAAGTCTGGGGAAATCCAGGCTTTGTTCATCTTGATGAGTGTAAGCCTGTCGGCACTGTCGGTTGACAGGCGGGTACGCTTATCTGTGATGATTCCCCCAGCCACACTAAACACCCTCTCTGACAAGACGCTAGCTGCAGGACAAGCAAGCACCTCCAGGGCATATAGCGCGAGTTCAGGCCACGTGTCCAGCTTCGACACCCAGTAGTTGTAGGGGGCAGAGGCGTCACGGAGGACGGTCGTGCGATCGGCTACGTACTCCCTCACCATCCTTTTACAGTGCTCCCGCCGACTCAGCCTTGACTGGGGAGCCAGAAAGCTGTCAAAGGCCTTAGAGAGTGTTCCCCTGCCTGCGCTGTACATGCTGCCTGATCTCCGCGCCTCCCCTGCTACCTGGCCCTCGGAACTGCGCCTTCTGCCACTAGCGCTGTCGGATGGGAATTTTACCATCAGCTTGTCCGCCAGGGTCCTGTGGTATAGCATCACTCTCGAACCCCTTTCCTCTTCGGGTATGAGAGTGGAAAGGTTCTCCTTATACTGTGGGTCGAGCAGTGTGTACACCCAGTAATCCGTAGTGGCCAGAATGCGTGTAACGCGAGGGTCACGAGAAAGGCATCCTAACATGAAGTCAGCCATGTGTGCCAGGGTACCTGTACGCAACACATGGCTGTCCTCACTAGGAAGATCACTTTCAGGATCCTCCTCCTCCTCCTCAGGCCATACACGCTGAAAGGATGACAGGCAAGCAGCATGGGTACCCTCAGCAGTGGGCCAAGCTTTCTCTTCCCCCTCCTCCTCATGCTCCTCCCCCTCCTCCTCCTCCTCCTCAACGCGCTGAGATATAGACATGAGGGTGCTCTGACTATCCAGCGACATACTGTCTTCCCCCGCCTCCATTTCCGAGCGCAAAGCGTCTGCCTTTATGCTTTGCAGGGAACTTCTCAAGAGGCATAGCAGAGGAATGGTGACGCTAATGATTGCAGCATCGCCGCTCACCATCTGGGTAGACTCCTCAAAGATTCCAAGGACCTGGCAGATGTCTGCCAACCAGGCCCACTCTTCTGTAAAGAATTGAGGAGGCTGACTCCCACTGCACTGCCCATGTTGGAGTTGGTATTCCACTATAGCTCTACGCTGCTCATAGAGCCTGGCCAACATGTGGAGCGTAGAGTTCCACCGTATGGGCACGTCGCACAGCAGTCGGTGCACTGGCAGATTAAACCGATGTTGCAGGGTGCGCATGGTGGCAGCGTCCGTGTGGGACTTGCGGAAATGTGCGCAGAGCCGGCGCACCTTTCCGAGAAGGTCTGACAAGCGTGGGTAGCTTTTCAGAAAGCGCTGAACCACCAAATAAAAAATGTGGGCCAGGCATGGCACGTGCGTGAGGCTGCCGAGCTGCAGAGCCGCCACCAGGTTACGGCCGTTGTCACACACGACCATGGTCGGTTGGAGGCTCAGCGGCGCAAGCCAGCGGTCGGTCTGCTCTGTCAGACCCTGCAGCAGTTCGTGGGCCGTGTGCCTCTTCTCTCCTAAGCTGAGTAGTTTCAGCACGGCCTGCTGACGCTTGCCCACCACTGTGCTGCCACGACGCGCGACACCGACTGCTGGCGACGTGCTACTGCTGACACATCTTGATTGCGAGACAGAGGTTGCGTAGGAGGAGGAGGAGGAGGAGGAGGGTGGTTGAGTGGAGGAAGCATACACCGCCGCAGATACCACCACCGAGCTGGGGCCCGCAATTCTGGGGGTGGGTAGGACGTGAGCGGTCCCAGGCACTGACTCTGTCCCAGCCTCCACTAAATTCACCCAATGTGCCGTCAGGGAGATATAGTGGCCCTGCCCGCCTGTGCTTGTCCACGTGTCCGTTGTTAAGTGGACCTTGCCAGTAACCGCGTTGGTGAGGGCGTGTACAATGTTGCGGGAGACGTGGTCGTGCAGGGCTGGGGCGGCACATCGGGAAAAGTAGTGGCGACTGGGAACTGAGTAGCGCGGGGCCGCCGCCGCCATCATACCTTTGAAAGCCTCCGTTTCCACAACCCTATACGGCAGCATCTCCAGGCTGATAAATTTGGCTATGTGCACGTTTAACGCTTGAGCGTGCGAGTGCGTGGCGGCGTACTTGCGCTTGCAGTCCAACACTTGCGCTAGCAACGGCTGGACGGTGCGCTGAGAGACATTGGTGGATGGGGCCGAGTACAGCGGAGGTGAGGGTGTGGGTGCAGGCCAGGAGACGGTAGTGCCTGTGTTCTGAGAGGGGGGTAGGATCTCAGTGGCAGGTTGGGGACCAGGGGGAGAGGCAGCGGTGCAACCCGGAGGCGGTGAACGGCCTTCGTCCCACCTTGTGGGGTGCTTGGCCATCATATGTCTGCGCATGCTGGTGGTGGTGAGGCTGGTGGTGGTGGCTCCCCGGCTGATCTTGGCGCGACAAAGGTTGCACACCACTGTTCGTCGGTCATCTGCACTCTCAGTGAAAAACTGCCAGACCTTTGAGCACCTCGGCCTCTGCAGGGTGGCATGGCGCGAGGGGTCGCTTTGGGAAACAGTTGGTGGATTATTCGGTCTGGCCCTGCCTCTACCCCTGGCCACCGCACTGCCTCTTCCAACCTGCCCTGCTGCTGCACTTGCCTCCCCCTCTGAAGACCTGTCCTCAGTAGGCGTAGCAAACCAGGTGGGGTCAGTCACCTCATCGTCCTGCTGCTCTTCCTCCGAATCCTCTGTGCGCTCCTCCCTCGGACTTACTCCAATTACTACTACCTGAGTGATAGACAACTGTGTCTCATCATCATCGTCCTCCTCACCCACTGAAAGCTCTTGAGACAGTTGCTGGAAGTCCCCAGCCTCATCCCCCGGACCCCGGGAACTTTCCAAAGGTTGGGCATCGGTCACGACAAACTCCTCCGGTGGGAGAGGAACCATTGCTGCCCATTCTGGGCAGGGGCCCGGGAACAGTTCCTGGGAGTCTGCCTGCTCCTCAGAATAAGTCATTGTAATGGAGTGAGGAGTCTGGGAGGAAGGAGGAGCAGCAGCCAGAGGATTCAGAGTTGCAGCAGTGGACGGCGCAGAATTCTGGGTGGTCGATATATTGCTGGATGCACTTTCTGCCATCCACGACAGGACCTGCTCACACTGCTCATTTTCTAATAAAGGTCTACCGCGTGGACCCATTAATTGTGAGATGAATGTGGGGATGCCAGAAACGTGCCTCTCTCCTAATCCTGCAGCAGTCGGCTGCGATACACCTGGATCAGGAGCTCGGCCTGTGCCCACACCCTGACTTGGGCCTCCGCGTCCTCGCCCGCGTCCACGTCCTCTAGGCCTACCCCTACCCCTCAGCATGCTGTATTACCAGTAGTGCAGAAACAGAATGCTGTAATTAAATGTGCCGCTTATTGGCCTGTGGTTGGAGGCTGACTTCCCTTACGGAACGCACAGCAGAGCCAGGAAACAATTTTGCGCACGCCTGTAGTGAGACGTAGGTGCGTATGACTGAGCTAGTGGAATTCACAGCGCAGAAGCAGTCAAGTGGCCAAAGGCCAGTAGTAGTCCTTAAGTATTTTGCTTCTATTTTTTTTTAAATGCTGAGCTGATACAGCAGACAGATACTGTAGGCAGCGTATAATATTATGTATACTGTTTCCCTCTGGCGGGATGACGGCGCTGATGTAACAGAGACAGCAGATCCAGGAAACAATTTTGCGCAAGCCTGCTGTAACGCTTAGCTGCGTATTAATTAGGACTACTACCCCCAGCAGATAGATACTGTAGGCAGCGTATAATATTATGTATACTCTTTCCCTCTGGCGGGATGACGGCGATCATGTAACAGAGACAGCCAATCCAGGAAACAATTTTGCGCAAGCCTGCTGTAACACTTAGCTGCGTATTAATTAGGACTACTACCCCCAGCAGATAGATACTGTAGGCAGCGTATAATATTATGTATACTCTTTCCCTCTGGCGGGATGACGGCGATCAATTTTTTGGAAAAAGCCCACTGCCTATGTAGCCTGAATATCTCTTTCCCTGCCTCACCAGTACTGGCCCTATACTCTGTACAATGACTGCAGACTGCGGACGCAATGCTCTGCACGGCTGATATACAAAAAAAAAAAAAATGTGCAACACTGCTAAAAGCAGCCTCCACACTACTGCACACGGTCAGATGTGGCCCTAAGAAGGACCGTTGGGGTTCTTGAAGCCTAAAATAACTCCTAACGCTCTCCCTATAGCAGCAGCACCAGCAGCAGCACTTTCCCTGAGCTATGTCAGAATGCATCTGTGGCAAGCCGTGGGAGGGGCCGATTTATATACTCGGGTGACACCTGAGCTCGCCAGCCACTCACTGCAGGGGGGTGGTATAGGGCTTGAACGTCGCAGGGGGAAGTTGTAATGCCTTCCCTGTCTTTCTATTGGCCAGAAAAGCGCGCTAACGTCTCAGAGATGAAAGTGAAAGTAACTCGAACATCGCGTGGTACTCGTCTCGAGTAACGAGCATCTCGAACACGCTAATACTCGAACGAGTATCAAGCTCGGACGAGTACGTTCGCTCATCTCTAATGGTCACCTATGCTGAAAAAAGTGCATGGGAAAAAAAGGCTTTTTTATTTGCATGGCAGTATTGAAATTGGACCACTACTGATTAGCAAAGGATTGCCTTCTCTAATTAATCACATTTCCTGCATAATCAAACAGATAGATGTTGGTGTGTCAGGCGAGAAACATCAGAGAGCAAACACCCTGCAGCCATTGCTTGAAGAACACAACCTGTGGCGGCAACATTATGGTCAGGGGAATTTTTTGTAGCGTTCTGTGGCCCAATCATCCATGTGGAGGCACTCTGAACTGATTTGGTTATAAATTCATCTTTGCAGATTACCCATACATGCTGTTTGCCTTCCCTGGGGCAAATAGGAACTTCCAGCAAGACAATGCAACATGTCACATGGCTAGAAATGTCCAACAGTGGTTGGAAGAGCATGACCAAGACTTCCAAGTACTTCCCTGGCTCTTTAGTTCCCCAGATTTCAACCCAATTGAGCATCTGTGGAGCCACCTCGATCACTGTGGTTTCTCTATGGATCTTCCCCCACGTATTAGAAATGGCCTTCTTCTGCTATGATATCAGCAGATCATCCAGGAAGTCATCAAACATTGTTTGCAGAAGACTCAGGTACTGAACCACATTGAAAACCATGAACATAGGTCCAATTATGGCTTCAAGCATATATCATAGTAAAATGCCCTTTCCTTACTTCATAGCAGCCGTCCCACAGGACTTAGAAAGATGCAGAAAGCAGATTTCTGCTTCTCACATGCCACTCTTAAACTTTGCAATTGGGTTTATTCTATCTCTTACAGGGGGTCACAAAACAAAATTGAAATCCATGTTCTGGGGCTCCCAGGGACCCATGTGCCATACCATCGTGTAGTATATCCATGCCTTCCTATTCAAGTACACTATTTTTATTTCCATATTGGGCACCAGTATTGAGATATAGCGCTGGATCAGTCTTTTTAACTACACCTTGTATGAACAAAACTCCACAGGCTGCAATATAGGGGTTCAGCAGCCCCTTACCTTTGTCTGCATCAACATTGGTTGTGGTTCTTAAGAGGTTAAAGGGCTGGGACTGGATATGTCAATCACAGCTATCCTGTCAAGCGTGCAAAAACTGCTTGCTGATACCCGAAAGGCACTTTTTGACATTTTTTGGGTCTATATAAACTACATGTGTGCACCAAACATGGTATAAATGCAGTCTTAGAGAGAATCTACTCATTCTTTTAAAAATAATTAGAGTCTTATTTCTTATCTTCGTTTTTATTAAACACCATCAGACATTAAAAACCAGACAAATTGTAAAACACTAAAAGTAACCGAATCTAACATAAGACTGAATATTTATATTTAATAAAGGAAAAAGTGTAAAATGCTACGAGGAAAAATGAAAGCACAAGAATCTCTTGTATGCCTCCCAGTGAACCCAAGCTCACAAAGCAACTGATTTTTTTTTTCTAAGGACAGGCCTTTAGCCCTAGCATTAAGATGCAGAGGCTCCATTATAAAGCTGTGTCCCCAAATAAGCTATGAGATAAGCCCTTTTACATATATCCTCACGTTAATTGGATTTTTAAAATCCTTTTATAATATATTGGTTTAGAAGTAATTAAATAGCAGTAGTACATGCAAATATGTTTTACTTTGCCTCTCTGTTTAGACTCTCCAGTTTAATAAGCTGGTCCAAGGTTCAGTGCATATTTTCACTATTCACGCAACCATGGGAAACGTGAAATGAGTTGTGTTTCAGGGCTACAGCTGACATTCAGCTGTCATGTCTTTGTCTCCAGAACTTTTTTCCATTTAAACATTCAAGAGTACTTTATGGTAATGACAAAGAAATAGTCAATTGATACCATTACACTTCATGAACACAGAGACTACAGTCCTGTTCACAACTGTTGAAACAGTCTAACATCATTCTTTGAAAGAGCTATTGAGGAAGCAAGACACCCAATTTCTTTCTAAATAACATGGGCTAACTTCCTTAGTCCAAACATTTAGCTACGTCCGCTAATAGGTTTCAATGGAAAGCTTTAATTGAGATAACAGCATCTGCATTTTAATGGCTAGCCATTTGTGTGAAATGGACGATTACCTGAAAAGGCATGCCTCTTCTGCACTAGCTTCAATACAAGGTGCAGCTGGGCATAAAGAGAAAGAAACCGCACAAAAGATGTATTAGAAATACATGGATTGACATTTTTGCATTAAAAAAATCAGTGGTAGAATAAAAGTTCAGCAGACAGAAGAGGTTTCCTGAGAAGCAGTTTGAGATTTTATTAGCAGTAGTTCAGCCCCAGTGTACCCCACACACATTCAGAACTACCACTAAATGAATCTATTTGTGACCCTGGTGCTTTTATTGTGTATAGTGAAATAATGGTGGTTCACACATGCATGTAAAAATAACAATTTGCTTTGATCTGACTCAAGAAAGAGAGAACCTTCAAAGCTACATAATATGGGTGTTAAAAGCAAAAATAGATCTCTGAACATTGAAGTCTCACCAGTGGAACAAAAGAGATAATAACAAAGCCACATTCAACAGAAAGCAAAAAGCATATAGCGATAACAATAAGGGAAGCCATCTAAGCAAGGGGTTTTCTCTCTTGTTACTCCGGGTAGTAAAACAAGTCGGATGCTGTAGAACTTGCTAGTACAGTATTAGATCATAAAGTGTCTTCAGGAGGACATTTTTGCTTGAAGACTCTTTTCAGTTTGAAAAACATTTAGAAACTGCACGGTCAACTAATCCAACCAACGTGACTAATTAATGTATAGAAGAGTTGAATGAATTGGCACAATAGTCAACATGTATTAAAACTAGTGCAAAGGAAAGGTGGAGCAGTTGCCCATGAGAATTATAAAACACCAACTACCAACATATTACGTATGAACCTGGTGGTCAAGTTTTTATAAAATGTATCTTTCAGGCTAGATTGGAAACATGGGCGGAGTATAGCGGGTGTAGAGGTAGCAATCACTACCAGGCCCTAAAGCCTCAGGAGGTTCAAAGGCCCTTCTAACACATATGAAGACACCAGTAATATAAATAGCACATGGTAGGTAGGGAACCATATTACAGATTTTGCATTGGGGTCCAAGAGCTTCAATTTTTGCCTCTAAGTGAAAATTCTATAGTTGTTACCCATGGCAGTTTACAGTAGTATGTCCTAAACTGCGGACCAAATAGGTCCTGCAATGTTTGCTCAATTGTCTTATGGCATGTAAAGTGCATGTTAGAGGGTAGTTGACATGAACTGCCTGCATTCAAGAACTCAGTTACAGGAGTGGTGAAGACTAGCTCCTATGCACTGTACACAAAAAGAAGAGAAGATACTGCACATAAAAGCAGCATGGAAGACATTATACAGCAGTGATGAGTATTGTATTTGTCCAGCACTGAAAGATAAGAGTAAAACTTATATTGGAAGCCGTGGTAGCATTTCTGCGTGTGTGTGCCTGCACCCTCCTTCCGCAGTCCTTTCCATAAACTTCTATGAACAGAAGCTGTAACTAGATCTCTCAGTGCATCTAAAATTTGTCTTCAGCTCTGATTCCTTGAGGATGAAGTTTTAGCACAGAATTGAACACTGCAGGAAATAGGGGAGGAGAAGAGAAGTCTAAGTGGAGAAATAGGCATTTCTCCATGACATGCTTTCCATAGGATAACTATGGAAAGTGCAGCCGACTGCACGCGAGTGGAAAACTATAGAGATTTTCCGCTCGCGTGATTGAAATCACAGCATGCCGCAATTTACCTCGACTCTCCACAGTGAGCCTATCATCGTAGAGACCTTTTAGTGCCCCCTTCTCCCTCGTGGCGTAATATTGCTAGTAATATTCCATCGCAGCTGTGGACAGGTGGCCTTAACGGCTGCATGAGGCTGACTGGAATTCACAAGCATCAAGCGAAATGGTCTGTGAGAGTGGAGTTGCATCCTGCCAGTGAGCATTTTAGAGCTGTTCATTATTTGAACATGTTAGGTGGTGACCTACTGCCCTGTCATCTTGACATATCCGGCCTGTGGCCTTGTTTGATACTGCCATGCCAGTTAAAGTTGAGTTGCTCTGTGAGATTACCTGTAGCCAATACGCTGAGTACCCTCTAAGGGACATAGCAACCAACACAACAAGCTGTGTGCCCTCTTTGAGAGACTGTTCCATTGCCATTAATAACTGCCAAGTTCTGTGTCCTAAGAAACACTGCAACTGCAAGCTTTGTACCTATTGTTTCTTTAGCCATCAAGTCCTGTATCTCCCATAAGTTTAACCAGTTTAGGACCAGGCACTGTAAATTTATGGCGCCTGGTCCTGGGCTTAAAGTTTAGCTGTATGTAAAATTATGGTGGCGCTTTAAGCCTCTTGCCTCTGCAGTCAATCAGAGAGAGGCAGGAACGGGTTATCAGCTGTTAGTGACAGCTGATAACCCGGAGGAGAAGGGGGAGGGGTATTTAACCCGTTCTGCCTTCTGCTTCCCCGAGTACACAGCGCTTAAAGGGGTTGTCCCGCGAAAGCAAGTGGGGTTATACACTTCTGTATGGCCATATTAATGCACTTTGTAATGTACATTGTGCATTAATTATGAGCCATACAGAAGTTATTCACTTACCTGTTCCGTTGCTAGCGTCCCCGTCTCCATGGTGCCGTCTAATTTCAGCGTCTAATCGCCCGATTAGACGCACTTGCGCAGTCCGGTCTTCTTTCTTCTGAATGGGGCCGCTCGTGCCGGAGAGCGGCTCCTCGTAGCTCCGCCCCGTCACATGTGCCGATTCCAGCCAATCAGGAGGCTGGAATCGGCAATGGAACGCACAGAGCCCACGGTGCACCATGGGAGAAGAGCTGCGGTCTACCATGGGTGAAGATCCTGGCGGCCATCTTCGCAAGGTAAGTAAGAAGTCACCGGAGCGCGGGGATTCAGGTAAGCACTATCCGTTTTTTTTTTAAACCCCTGCATCGGGTTTGTCTCGCGCCGAACGGGGGGCTATTGAAAAAAAAACAAAACGTTTCGGCGCGGGACAACCCCTTTAATGAGCGCTGTGTACTAGAAAGTGAAAGTAAAGTGTAACTTTCACTCCAGGAGCTGGGGGGTCATGTGACCCTGGCCAGCTCTGTAGGTGACTAATGTCACCACAGGGGATGTTTCCCCCTGTAACTGGAGCTCCTATGGATGCCTTTTTTCCCCTGAAATTAATTTCATGTTTTTTTTATTTTGTTTTTTTGAGTTATTTCTACAACAAATGTAAAAAAAAATGTTTTAAATTTATATTCTTTATTTTTAAGATTATATTTCTGTTAAAATAATTTATAAGAATGGGTTTGCCATTTTGTTTCAAATGTTTTGATATATAATTTGTATAATCTCAGATTACAGAGAGTATATGGCGACAATTTAAATTGGTGTTGGGTAGTTTTTCCTTTTTATATATCTCTTTATGTTATTCTGTAATTTTTAGGTTATTTTTCTAACTTTTTTTTAACATCTATTTCCCCCATGTCATCATATAAGACCTCTGGGAGACATTCACACTGCATTTATTATTTGAATTCCCAATTTAACACTGCAACTGCAGCAGCCATAGCAGCCTCAGTTATAAGAGAAATCATCCCCCTAGTGTGACAGTCTGCTAAGACCCTGCAGCTCTGATATGCTAGAGCAGTGGTGGTGAACCTATGGCATGCGTGCCAGAGGCAGCACGCAGACCCCTCCGTGCTGGCACGTGCCGCCGTCAGCTGCTCACCACAGCAGTGAATACCGGCTGAGGTGCCGCAGCTCCCCTATGAGTTTCTGCTTAGAGGCACTCCTAGTGGCACCAATCCCGGCACAGACTGTGACTCCTGCATGGTTCCGCAAGAGCAGGGGAAGGAGATATCCGGCAGCACACTGACATCACAGTGTGCACCTGGGGATCAATGCCGAACAGAGGAGGAGGGGGTATGTATATGGGTCTCAGGTGGGACAGCATTCCTACTGGGGGCCAATGTGAGGGTCACTATGCCTGCTGGGGGCCAGTAGTCCTATTGGGGGCCACTGTGGGGGGCAATATTCCTACTGGGGGCCTCTGTGGGGGTCACTATTCCTACTGGAGATGGCTGTGGGGGTCACTATTTGTACTGGGGACCGCTGTATGGATCACTATTCCTACTGGGGGCCGCTGTGGGGATCACTTTTCCTACTGGGGACCGCTATGGGGGTCACTTTACCTACTGGGGGCCGCTGTGGGGCTGACTACTACTGCTCGGGACACCGTGAGGGTCACTATTACTGCTAAAGCCGCTGTGGGGGTGAATATAACTACTGGGGCCGCTGTGGGGGTCATTCTTGCTGCTGTGGCCACCATGGAAGTCAATATAACTACTTTCAGATGTACTTCTATCAAATTTGCGCATCTGGAGGCTTGTTTTGAGTTGTTATAGGGATCTGTTTTAATTGGCTGTTAAATGTGGCATCTGAGATTTTTAGAAATTTACCCCAGGCCTCTAAAGTCGCCTTCATAGGAAGAGAAAAGGAGGGCATATGTAAGTTTAGTATGGGAAAAGGAAATGAAGCATTTATGAGTTTAGCATATATCAATGAAATAAAGGGATTGAGCCCACCATTTCTGTCTCTATACGAGGCCAGCTGATCGCTGAGGATTGTATAAACCAGGAGCTCTATTTGTGTGTATTTTGACATAGGTACTGTACTCCCCCTTTTTACTCTGTATTTCCTGTACAATGTGTAACCAGGTACATCTGTTTCCCAGTCATTACAATCCTTGAATCATGCCATAAAATAGCCATTAGTTCACAGAGCTTGTTGCCTAAGCTAAAGACATTATTTTAGGTTTTGTACTTAGACATTAGGTTATTTCCATCTCTAATATTAATCACCACATTTTTGGAGCTACCAACAGATCGCTTCATCCTAACTGGCATGGGATAGGGATCATCCTCATGAATTAAAGTTGTGTATTCTTTATATAATTTAAATGTCTGTCGAAAACATTCAAAATTTCTCACCAATCACTTCTGTACATTTTATGTTAAGCATGCAAACCATCCTTCTTAAACAACCTATTCTTAGACCATCTACCAACATCTTGACTAACATCTCTAAAACGTTCAGTCTTACACCATTTTAGTAGCCATGAATTAAATTCTGAAATACCAAGCGCCTTGTTTTTCTGATTACAGACTGACAAATTCTCTAAAACTGTAACTAAACCTATTGTCTTACAAAACTCCTGGCTAAAATTTTGGAATTCTTTTTGTGCAAAAGCTAAATTATTTTGAGACAAGTCATTGATTCTAAATTGTACCATGAGTTCAACTTCACTATCCCTAATTGTAGCCTTGATAATATTCACAATAAATCATATAGCTCTACTGGGGTACCTGGAAGACACCTAACCTCCTTCACCAAATTCTGTCCTAAATCAACACCTCTAATGGTTGAATCACCAACAAGAACGTGTTTTCTCTTCTTGGTTATTCCATTAACTGCATCGGGCTGGCTAGTAACATTTGATACTGCTTGTAGAACAACCTCTTCTTTACTAGTCATATCATCCTGCACATAAGGAGCCCTATTTTTTATCAGGGGTTACATCACCATCTAGTTCGGAAGGAATACCAAAGGAATTATATTCTGATTTCCAAAATTAGTATATTTATGTTCCTCAACTCACAATCTCCCAAAATCAACTGATATTCACTGTGCTCTCCTCCTCTAAAGTCTTTGAAAGAGAAGTGGCTGATTACAGGGCTGTTTGACAGCCCCCAGTGTTTAGGATAGCCTTATAACCTCAGACTGAAGAGTACAAACTAAATACTGCAACTTAGAAGGTCACTATATAAACCAGATAATTGCAATCATATAGGACAACATCCCAACTTCCCAAGGGTACTAAGGAAGACAACAAATAATCATATATCTGTACCAACCCAGACATCTTTAATACGTGGTGGGCGATCTCCTACTAGGAAAACCGAAGGAGACTTTCGTATTGGACCTAAAAACATGTGGTTTAGTAGGCTACAGATGTGTGTCCGCAGCCCGTCCACTACTGGACAGGACCACAGGGTGTGAAGCATGCTCCCCGTTTCTTGGCAACCACAAAAACATAGCAGGGATGTTGATGGAAATAGGCAGTGTACCCTTTGTGGAACCAAGTACGTTCTATGTAGAATCTTAATTGAAGTTTCCATAAGGGAGACCTGATGGCTACTTGTAGATATCATTGTGCAGCAACGTTGGCATCTTTCTGGTGTCATCTCTATTCCCAAGCCCTCCTCCCATTTTCTCAATAAAGGAAATTTCTGTTCATCAGTGGGTTGGATTCGCATACTGTAAATATAAGAGAGCACACCTCTCTGGGAGGGGTCATTGGCGCATAAATTTTCAAAAGGAGTAAACTTATGCCATTTTTATTGAGAGCTGTGTAATGATTTATTGTAAGGTAATTAAACACTTTTTGGCAGGTTCCCCAGTGGACTATAGCTGATTATTTGGGAGTCTTAGCAGTGGCACACCCTGTAGCCAGCTTATTGTCACATTAACTGTTTTAGCATAAAGGGATTGTTTGAAGCTAAAGCAAACAACCGGTTCAAATGTAATATAATACACATTCACATTATTTGCTAAAAGAGTTCGAAATGAGCCTGGGTGCCTTTTTAGTGTAACAATATTAAATGTTATAGTCAATAAATCACTGGAATGGGATGTTGATCCAGGGAATTATTTTAATTGCCATTCTTGGAGTCGGGAAGCATTTTTTTTCCATAAAAAGAGGATAATTGGCTTCATAGGTTTTTTGCCTTTCTCTGGATCAACATTGCAGGATAATAGACTGAACTGGATGGAGATATGACTTTTTTTTCAGCTCTATAAATAGTGTTACAAATATAGGGTCAAATATGGAGTAGATTTTTTTATGCCGGTTTAGAAAGTGGACAGGGTCTCAGCTCTTCACCACACCCTACTCATTTGTCAATAATTTCTAACAATTTTCTACTTAAACAGAAAGGGAAAATGGGCCAAACTCCTGTGTTTAGTCTATAACTAGAATGGTCACCCTCTTGATGAATATAATCCATGATCTACTGAAAGAGAGACTAGTGCACCAATCATATGGTCTACTAGAATTAATACATCTCCCCCCATTATTGTAGGAAAAGCCACTTATATTAATGTACATTGCATAACTTGCATATTTGGTAGCTCCATTTAATACAAATCAAATACTCATCCTTCATTTTTGCACTCTCGTAGTCATTAATCATATCTTGAATTAAAGAATCATTATTTTGCCCCATAAATCCCCCAGTCAGGTCAGTGTGAAATGTACACCCAATATGAGATGAGATTGCAAATGGAATCTTTGGATTGTAAATTTAACCTTCACATGATGTTTGAGAAGACCAATAATACATGTGAGATTTCCCACTGTGATTTTTTTTATTTTACAGTACTATTATATTTGCATGCCCTTTGGCTAACCCAGACAAAGGCTTTGCTAAATTCATTGCATGAGGATTTCTCATTCCAAAGGGAAATGTATTCTTGCTTGGCACATTGCCTGGCCAAGTAAAGGCTAAACCCAGCTTTATGGTCAACCTTGTATATATGACTGATGACTGTGGGTGTTTAAGCTAAGCCTCTACAGCTTCAAAGGGAAACACACAAGAGATGCTGACGTTGCCAAGCAACAAGATGCTGAGTGCCACAAAGCACATCCACAATGCATGTCACTGACAGGTAACCCTTTGCATGTTCTTTGCTCACCATCAGACATGTACAATGGCATTTACACAGGAGTCTATGTACTAAACCTACATAAAATTAGAGAGACAAAAGTCAGAGGAAATGAAAATGAGCAGATGTGCACTGCTCTACTCTGCAGTCCATGATAAATGTGCAGTCACTCATTTCAGCACTGAAGCTGGAACCAGCAATGAAGATTAGATATTCGGCATTTTAGATAGCATAGGTAAAATTTTGAAGAGAAATTAGCTGTGCTAGTGGGGGCAACCACAATAGTGCACTGGAGGTTAGGTCATACTTGCCAACTCTCCTGGAATGTCAGGATAGATAAAGGTAAAGTTCCTTGGTGCAAGTACTGAGTCATGACATTGTGACATTTTCTTGGCAGGCTGTTTTTGCAGGGTGGTTTGCCATTGCCTTCCCCAGTCATCTTTTACCCCCCATCTGGGTACTCATTTTACCATCCTTGGAAGGATGGAAGGCTGAGTCGACCTTGAGCCGGCTGCCTGAACCCACAACCTTCAGGTCATGACCCAGAGCTTAGGACTGCATTTTTGCTGTCTTAACACTCTGTGCCACACGAGGCTTCCTCAAAAATGGGAATATCTCCTGCATTCCAGGAAGAGTCAATAAATTTCCCAGGTGCCCCATTCCCCTCTCCATTCCTGTGGCAGTACTGTAGTTGTCTAGTCAAAGGAGGCAGTTCTGTATGGACAAAGGGGCAGTGCATATTCATTTCAGCCGCTCCCCACCAGGTGGTCTTGCTGCTCTTCTCGCTATTTTCATCTGCTGTCTTAGTAACTGTTGCCTCCTTCTTAATCCCTGGAGCTGCAGAATCATGTGTCCACCAATGAAGTTGGTAATGACTCCTTTTTTCTGATCATTCTCCTAATGTGCTTTGCAGGATGCACCAAGTTAGAAGTGCTGTGCCCCTACACACCAGAGAATGATGGTGATGTCAGGTAAATAAGATAGTGAATAGAGTGCACCCCCTCCATCCATATATGTGGCATTCATTTACAGTGATGTGTAGCACATACATATAGCTAGATTTATATACATAATATCTGTCTCATGGTTGCATCGTAGCTTACTGTAGGTCTGGGATCTTTATATGGTGGGGGATTGGTTTGGAGTTTGTATAAAGGTAGAGACTAGTCTGGGGTATCTATACAGGTGAAAATTTTTTTGAGTTCTATAAGTTTGACTGGTTTTGGTCTGTATACAGGTGAAAAATGATATGTATATCAGTGAGAACTGGTCTGGGATCTGTATACAGATGGACACTGGTTTGGGATCTGCATACAAGTGAGAACTGGTCTAGGGTCTGTATTAAGGGTTAGGCTGGGTACTATATTTTTGACTGTGCTATCCCTACACAGATGGGCGCACAAATGACATGCACTAGTGCAGTGTGTGTTCATAGAACTACTTCTTATTGTACACCCTGGCTCACAGCTCCACATAAAACAGTTTTCTTTTTTTTTATGGTAAATAATGGTGTGTGGTATGCAAAAGGGGCTTGTTTTGTAAGAAAAATTTATGTGTACCATATTTATCAAATACACATAACGGAAATGGTGTGGATTTTCTGTATCAGAACATTCGTACCAAAATTTGCATCATTTCTGAGTCAAAAACCATGGCAAAATCCGCATCATTAGTGCAAATTTTGATACAGATTTTGGTGCAGATCCACAGCTGATTTCACCCTTTTAATACAAGGGATGACTCATGCTACATTTCCACACAATGATGTGGAATTTGCCCAGGTTTTTAGCTCAAAAATGATGCAGATTTTGGTGCGGATTTTCCACTGCGGAAAAACCACACTATTTCCACCACATGTGAATGTACCATGATTGTTGAAAATTGGCAGGTATGGATTAGGTTTGTTACACTTTATGATGAACATTCTACATGTTTTCCGGGAAAATCTCCTAATGTATATGTTTAGGGTGCCTATAGACTTCAATAGAAAAATGTATGCCAAAAAGTATTCTTGTTTGGCCAGTATGCTGTATATTGTTATTTTTTTGTCTCAACTATATTGAAAGCACAGTCAACTACACTTTTCAATACAACTATATGCAAAAATATTAAAACCATTCTTTTTTTATGGGAGCCAATGGCAGACATATAATAATAATATAATAATCTTTATTTGTATAGCGCCAACTTATTCCGCAGCGCTTTCAGGCATGGATAAATGCGAAACAGTACAACAATTACAATGTGAGATACATTGGGTTAGACACAAATGGGTTGAGGGTGGTACAGGAGGTGCAGGGGTTGGGGAACACAGGCAATAGGAAATTTCATGTACAGATCATTTATTAGAAGGCAAACAGGGTGGGGCACCATAGGGAGGGCAAGGGACTAGGTCAGGAGATTTGGTATGCTTCCCTGAAGAGGTGCGTTTTTAAGGCACGTCTGAAATTTCGTGCATCGGGAATTGTCCGGATGCCTTGGGGTAGAGCATTCCAGAGGATGGGTGCTGCTCTGGTGAAGTCCTGTAGGCGAGCATGAGAGGTTCGTATTACAGGGGTGTTTAGTCTGAGTGTGTTAGCCTATCGGAGTGAGCGGGCTGGGTGGTGTACTGACAGTAGGGAGGTGATGTATGGTGGTGCAGCGCCATGCAGAGCTTTGTGAGTGAGGTAGAGGAGTTTACATTTAGTTCTGCAGTGGATGCCAATGCAGCCACATATGTGGCTGTATGGACACACAGTTGCTCACATCCGGATCATATATTTGGATGTCTGTGGTGTGACTTAGTGGCCTTTTACACAGCTCAATGTGAGACACATTAAGGGCTCGGTCAGACAAGCATGGTTTTACACGCTGCTAAGCAAAGTGTAAACCACGCTCCTGACATGCAGGAAAAGATTGCATGTCCGGGCTGTCTCTAGCTCCGTGAAGCAGCCTGGCCACATGTCCGTGGTGCACGCAGCCTATTTCCATGGCTCCCATAGGAACCTATGGTAAGCACCCTGCACAGCACGCACCACAGAGCTAACAGGCGAGTCAGTACTCACTGTCCTTTCTTTTTTAGAAGCGCAGAATCTGTGCTTCTAAAAAGGGTCTGTGTGAGCACTTCCATAACAATCTATTGGTTGCTATAGAAGCGTAGTTTTCATGCCCCTGTAGCCGCCTGTAAAACTATGCTCATCTGACCGAGCCCTAAGAATGCTGATCAAGAGTATCAGTGTTTGTCTTTTGTGCAGGTTGATGGAGGACAAATTATAATTAATACAATCATTCATCCCTCATACACTTTCATACCTGTATAGCAGTATAATTCCTGTTTCTCTATCATCACCCATAGGGATGAGAATATAAAAAGAAAATATAGTATATATGCTATTTAGATAGAAAATGCATTAGTAAGATAGATAGATATTAGATAGATTGATGGACAGATAGATATGAGATAGATAGATAGATATGAGATAGATAGATAGATAGATAGATATTAGATAGATAGATATTAGATAGATAGATATGAGATAGATAGATAGATAGATAGATAGATAGATATGAGATAGATAGATAGATAGATAGATAGATAGATATGAGATGGATGGATGGATGGATAGATAGATATTAGATAGATAGATATGAGATAGATAGATAGATATGAGATAGATAGATAGATAGATAGATAGATAGATATGAGATAGATAGATAGATAGATATGAGATAGATAGATAGATAGATAGATAGATATTAGATAGATAGATAGATAAATATTAGATAGATAGATAGATAGATATAGATAGATAGATAGATAGATAGATAGATATGAGATAGATAGATAGATATGAGATAGATAGATAGATAGATAGTAGAGATGAGCGAGCGTACTCGGAAAAGCACTACTCGCTCGAGTAATGTGCTTTATCCGAGTATCGCTGTGCTCGGGTCTGAAGATTCGGGTGCCGCTGCGGCTGACAGGTGAGTCGCAGCGGGGAGCAGGGGAGAGCGGGCGGGAGAGAGGGAGAGAAAGATCTCCCCTCCGTTCCTCCCCGCTCTCCCCTGCAGCTCCCCGGTCCGTGCCGGCACCCGAATCTTCAGGGACGAGCACAGCGATACTCGGATAAAGCAAATTACTCGAGCGAGTAGTGCTTTTCCGAGTACGCTCGCTCATCTCTAATAGATAGATATTAGATAGATAGATATGAGATAGATAGATAGATAGATAGATAGATAGATATGAGATAGATAGATAGATATGAGATAGATAGATTAATAGATAAGATAGCTAAAAACTGTAATTCATTGGAATCACTTCTAGATACACATTTAGATATCAGTACTCCTACACTGAGACTCTTTGCAATTTTCCTTTGGTAAAGCACTAAAACAAACCATGTCTTTCACTAGCATGCGATGTGACTTGCTACTCAACTCTCCTGGTATGAGAAGCATTTAAATAAATTGCTTCAGAGTGTGCTCAAAAGATAATCACATTGCAGATCTTTTATATTATAAATTATTTTGCCATTTTTCAGTTGAATGCACAGGCATGGCAGTTCCTGCTACAGAGCCTGAATGCCATATTTAATTGTTATTACATGAAAAGTCTGGTTATCATTTGGTTAATATATGAGCTTTTTGTGTGTTTGAAACAATAATCATCCTTACAGGAAATTCCTATAATAACATTACACCTGTGAAAATATTTATCTGCTGCTTCTTTCTAGAAATCATTACTCTGTACAAAAGACATTATTTCCAAATTTCTTAAAGTCTCTATTGGTTGACTTGGTATATAATATACGATTCATAATGTTTTTTAAAAGAAATATATAAAAGCTTTGTTTCATTTTTTGATTTGTGTGGAATATCACGCAGTGAAGTTCTATGAACTACACATTATATTAAAAAATAGTCTTTATGGAGCATTAAGGTTGACACATTATTCTAAGGGAAAGACAGCTTTAGTTCTTTGTGAACTGAGTGAAAGCTATGTTTAATCTCTATGGCCCAGCTCTGTGATACAATATTTAATTTAATGATTCAAACTGTGCAATTCACAATGTAACATACAAAAAAAGAATGATCATTATCTTTGGACTGTAGGTCATATTTACTAATAGTCTTGATGCACATTGCTGCTTAAAAGACAATGTTTGCGTGGTTTGATCTGGGCACTACATAGCTGAGTTGAAGAACTACTGATAATGCCTTTGCTGGTGATAATATAGTCTGGAATAGATAGCTTTGTTTTGTAGTAATAAATGATTTAGTCAAATAGCCCTTTATTATGATATACTAGGCAAGCACTGCTCTGGATATGCTTTGCAAGCATTGTTCGGCTTTGTGTGTGCAAGCAGTCAATACAGGGACTTAGTGGTTAGTGTTGTTGCTTTGCAGCACCAAGGTCTTGGATCTGGCCAGGGAAGCAGCTTCATAGAGTTTCTATGTTTTACCCTGAGTATTCCATTTTCCTGCTGCATTTTGGGCCTTGTGTATTAAAGAAATCATGTTTTATGTTGATTATGTAGGTTTTTATCCCCATTTCAAATATACTGCAGAGCCCACTATACTATATTTGGTCAATATTCGAATATTAAAAAGGGCAAGATATAGATGAACATGTTCATTCTTTTACCTCATGCTCTTTAACTCCTTTCCACCGCAGGATGTAAGGTTACGTCATGGCAGGTTGGTACTTAAGGCAACATGACGTAACCTTATGCCATGTGGATCTTGTAGGATCTGAAGAGATCTCACACCATCCGGCAGCAGGAGATGGCTGTTACTGATAGCTGGACTACCACTGCAACAGCAGGTGGTGAATCAGGACAGCGACCACTGTTGTTAATACCTTATATAGTATCATCATGTCCGTAACGATCCGTACTATAATTTTAGCACACTGATTATCCTACGTAGCAAAAACCATAAAAAACGGAGGCAAAATGCTTAGTTTATTCAGTTTATTCATTTTACTTCTAAAAAAGCACAATAGAAGCGATCAAAAAAGCCATATGTACCCCAAAATGGTACAAATAAAAACCACAGCTCGTGATATAAAAAACAAGCCCTCACAGAGGTCCGCCCAGGGAAAAATAAAAAAGTTATGCGACTTTGAATGCAACGACGCAAAAATAATTATAATTTCCAAAAAACGGTTTTTACCATGCAAAAGTGAAAAAACCTAAAAAAAAGTATAATGTTTTGGTATCTTTATAATCATACCAACCCACAGAAAAATGTATTCATGCTGTTAGATTGACACTTAAAAAAAAATTAAAAAAAACAATGACAGAATTGATGTGTTTTTTCTCCCTGTTTTCAAAAAAAAAAAAGTTTTACAATGCATTATATGTACCAAAAATAGCAATAAAAACTTTAGTTTGCTACGCAAAAAAACAAGCCTTACACGGCCGTGTCGATGGAAAAAGAAAAAAGTTATGGGACTTGAAAAGTGGAAATGCAAATCCCCCCAAAATTGTTGCCTCCTTTAAGCGCAAAAGAGGCCATGTCCTTAATTTGTTAAAGTTGATTAAGAGTACGTTCCACATTACGAAATTGGTGCGAATTTTCTGCAATGGAAAATTTGCACCAAAAACTGTTTTAAAAATCAGTGCCAAAAACCGCAACAAATCCACGCAATTGGAGCAGATTTTAAAGTGGATTTTTATGTGGATTCACAGTAACTTAACTACTTAATTTGAAAAGATGAAACCTGCTGCAGATTCACATCACAATCCTCACAATACAGTATGGATCCTGATATGGATTTTGGTGGAGCTCTGCATCACCAAAAAGGAAGGCTGAGAGGAGACTTAATAGCGGTCTACAAATATTTGAAGGGCTGTCACAGTGCAGAGGGATCAGCCCTATCCTTATTTGCACAAGGAAAGAATAGAAGCAATGGGATGAAAATGAAAGGGAGGAGACACAGATTAGATATTAGAAAAAACTTTCTGACAGTGAGGGTGATCAATGAGTGGAACAGGTTACCACAGGAGGTGGTGAGTTCTCCTTCAATAGAAATGTTCAAATAAAGGCTGGACAAATATCTGTCTAGGATGATATACTAAATTCTGCACTGAGCAGGGAGTTAAACCCGATGACCCTGGAGGTAACTTCCAACTCTACCATTCTTTCATTCTATGAAATATGCAATGTGTGAACATACCCTTAGAAAACCTAATGAATTTCGAGCTCAATTTTGGGAGTCCCTCATTAGCTATAGCTAATATCTCTGGATGAATTGACTTCAATAACCACCCCCTAACCTGTCTCTTCGGCTGTGGTCACACGTAAATGATCCCTAACTTTTCAAACAAGTTGTATTTATGTGATAGCCAGTGTGATAACTAGCAAAAGTGTGAATCACTTTATTTACTGTACAGTTACACTATAGAGAATGGCCTACAAGGGACAACAGACAGGCATTCTGGTGTCAGAGAAAAATAAAAAACACCCACAGTTATGGTATGGAATGGAAGATATGTCACAGAGGTTGTTAGCTTCTGTGATGTAGATCGGTCCAATATTACTCCAAGCCAGATCTTCTACCTGGACCAGCAAGTTATGTAAAGAGACAGGTGGAAGTAAAGAGGAGGTGTGTGTGTCTGGGAGAACCAGACTTGTGTTGTGACCAGACTTCTGGTTAACCTCACTCCTGTTGTAAGCATAAAGAGAGACGCTGTGACTAGGCAGAGAGCTGCGTTCTGGCGGGACGCTTGGAGAACTCTGGCCCTGAGATTGAGGTCTGGAGACGATACGGCATGGTGATGAGCTGCGCTTCTGGACTACTACAGGTCTGTGAAGGTGAACGGACTTGTTACTGTTTGGCTGAGTTGTGGACTTACTTGCTCCTCCTGTGGACTGTTGGAGGATTAAATTGAGAGGACTTTGCAAACGTTATCATTTTTCTGGAGACCCAGTCGTTTCTGTTCGGATAAAACCTATGTTGAATAAACTAACAGAGAAGTAAAAGTAACCCTTGGCATACTCGTTAACCCCTGTGTTGCTACATATGGTGGAGGATGCACTGGCACAAGCAGTGTATGTCCCAGCTAAAAAACACCAGTGAAAATGCAGACAGCCTCTAGGAGTATGGAGGAATTGCTGAAGCAATTAATATAAGAGAATGTGCAGCAACAGGAGACCATGGCTCAGCAGCAAAAAGCCCATGTAGAGTCTATGCAGGTGCAGCTGGAAAAAAGGCAACTCCTAATAAAGCAGCTGGCTGCACTGACAGAGTCAGTCAGGGCTATAGAGAAGATAGCACCTCCAAGCCAAATGGAGACTGTCTTAAAGAAGAAGGAGCACCTCACAAGAGAAACTGAAGCTGACCACAGGGCGTTGTTGGGAAAACAATGGGCTTGAAAAAGGTTGAAGACACAGTCCTCAAAGAGAAATGTTGAATGTGGAGTTGAGCTAAATCAGCTCAAGGAAAAGCTGGAAATAGAGAAAGCTGCTTGCAGCCGAGCAGAGAAGCAAGCAGAAGTATTGAGAGGCATATTGGACTTTAAGAAAGCCCAAGAAGCTCATCAGGAGCAGGTGCTGACCCAGATACAGATAAGCAGGGATGAAGAAATATAACTATATGAAGCTCAGATCTGGGACCTCAAGCAGACTCATGTGCTAGCTATGAGGGAATTGTCCCAACGGTTGTAGCAAGCTGAAAAGATGAATGAAACCTTGGAAGAGATCAAACAGGCTGTGGAAAGCAAATGTACTGAGCTGACCCATTAGCTGAAGGTGCTTTTGCAGGTTAAGAAGGAGTCTGAATGCAAGAGAAATACAGTAGAGAGGCAGCTTCAAGAGCTACAAATAAAAATAACTGAGGGTGACAGTGTGCAGACAGCATTCTCTAAGCAGGTGAGCAGGCTGCAGGTGGAGCTGGAAGCTCAGAGTGAAGAGTCCCAGAAGCTATTGCAAGAAGAGACGCAGCAGAGGCTTGGTCTCAGTGCAGATCTAAAGACAATGCAAGATGAGAAAAATGTGTTCCTCAAGCAGGTAGAGGAAGATGCAGAAGCTAAGAGAAACCTATCAGAGCAAATTGCAGAACTTCAGGCTGAGGTGTTGGATCTGGAATATAGACTGGATAAGAGTGCTGTATGCTTGGATTCTGTGGAAGAGCAGAAAAGACAAATACAAGAGGAATTAGAAGCTACAAGGCAGCAGTGTGAAGAGAAAACAGCCACCTATGATAAACTTGAGAAGGTTAAAATAAGTCTTCAGCGAGAGTTAGAAGATGTTACTGTGAAGCTTGCTCACCAACAGGACCTGGTGTCCAAACTGGAGAAGAAACAGAAGCTGCGTGAACAGTGGCTGACTGAAGAGAAAGCCAGATTTACAAGATATGCCAGTGAACTTGAGCATGCGGAAGAATGGGCTAATGAGAAAGAAACAGAGGTACTAACCCTGACACGCACCCTGAAAGTTGTGTCAGAAGAAAGAGCGGAGCTTTAGCAGTTCTCAGAGAAGTTGTGCATGAAGATGAAATGCTGGACATCAAATAGTCAAGTGGCTGAAAGAAGGGTTCAGAGACCAAAGATGTCTAAAACCCAGTTCAGACAGAAAAGAAGAGAAAAGATGATCTTGTTAAAGAATCGGAAAAAAGAGTTACAAGTAGTAAAGAATGCCAAATTATGTTTACAAAGTGAGGCTACTGAAGCTAAGAAGGTCTCAGAAGTGGCAGCAGAAATCTTGGAAGAACTGCAGCAAGAGAATAATGACCTCAAAAAGTAAACCCAGAAAGTGAAGAAACAGTTTGCCCAAGTGGTAGAAGCCTATCACAGGGATGCTGGCTCCTAGGACCAACTCATCAGTGAACTGAATACTACCAATGAAAAGTTAGATTCAGAGGTAAAGGAACTTCGAAGAATGCGAATGGTTCTAACTAGAGATGAGCGAGCACCAAAATGCTCGGGTGCTCGTTACTCGGGACGAAATTTTCGCAATGCTCGAGGGTTCGTTTCGAGTAACGAACCCCATTGAAGTCAATGGGCGACCCAAGCATTTTTGTATATCGCCGATGCTCGCTAAGGTTTTCGTTTGTGAAAATCCGGGCAATTCAAGAAAGTGATGGGAACGACACAGCAACGGATAGGGCAGGCGAGGGGCTACATGTTGGGCTGCATCTCAAGTTCACAGG
The DNA here is from genome assembly GCF_035609145.1 of Eleutherodactylus coqui. Taxonomy (NCBI): domain Eukaryota; kingdom Metazoa; phylum Chordata; class Amphibia; order Anura; family Eleutherodactylidae; genus Eleutherodactylus; species Eleutherodactylus coqui. Next base: position 103,867,747 of record NC_089841.1, read on the forward strand.
TCCCACTATTAAGCCACAATAGCGGCAAGAGTGCCCCCCCCCCCCCGCCCTGTCAGCGTAAAGATCGTTCTCCTCTGCCATAGCTGTAACAGCTGTGGCAGAGAAGAACGATGTTTGCCCATTGAATTCAATGGAGCCAGCAATACAGCAGGTTCCACTGAAAGCAATGGGCTGCCGGCGATCGCAGGATGAATTGTCGGGAAGGGGTTAAATATATAAGCCCTTCCCTGCAATTCATCCAGAAATGTGTTACAATAGAAATATATACCGGCGTATAAGGCAACGGGGCGTATAAGACGACCCACCAACTGTCACCTTATACGCCGGCAATACAGTGGAGCAAAGAATAAAAATCATTACTCACTTCTTCTGACGTTCTGCGCCGCTCCTGCAGGCTGTCGCTCCCTCCTGGTTCCCGGTAGAGCATTGCTTTCTGGACGCAAGGCTTGAAATCCCCGCCTCCAGAAACACAGCCAATCACAGTCATTCAATGACATCATTGTCATTGGCTGTGATTGGCTGAAGGCATGTGTGTTTCTGGAGGCGGGGATTTAAAGCCCTTCGTAGAGAAATCAATGCTCTGCCGGGAACCAGGAGGGAGCGACAGCCTGCAGCAGCACCGCAGAACGTCAGAAGAAGTGAGTAATGATTTTTATTCTTTGCTCCACTGTATTGCCGGCGTATAAGGTGACAGTTGGGGGGTCGTCTTATACGCCCCGTCGCCTTATACGCCTGTATATATTTTTATTGTAACACATTTCTGGATGAATTGCAGGGAAGGGCTTATATATTTAAGCCCTTCCCGACAATTCATCCCCGCGCTCGCCGGCAGCCCATTGCTTTCAGTGGAACCTGCTGTATTGCTGGTTCCATTGAATTCAATGGGCAAACATCGTTCTTCTCTGCCACAGCTGTTACAGCTGTGGCAGAGAAGAAGGATTTGTCTTCTATATGTTCTCAATGGGGTCGGCGCTGCTGCCGCCGGCCCCATTGAGCGCATATAGAGAAGATTTATGGCCTTAAGAAGGACCGTTGGGGTTCTTGAAACCTAAAATCACTCCTAACACTCTCCCTATAGCAGCTCCACCAAGATACCACTTTCCCTGAACTAATGTCAGAATGCATCTGTGGCGAGCCGCGGGAGGGGCAGATTTTAATACTCGGGTGACACCTAATCTCGCCAGCCACTCACTGCAGGGGGGTGGTATAGGGCTTGAACGTTGCAGGGGGAAGTTGTAATGCCTTCCCTGTCTTTCTATTGGCCAGAAAAGCACGCAAATTTCTCAGGGAAGAAAATGAAAGTAACCCGAACACCGTGTGGTGCTCGTTACTCGTAACAAGTATCAAGCTCGGACGAGTATGCTCGCTCATCTCTAGTTCTAACCGATGATAACGGTACTAAGAGAAGAAATAGAATTGCTACAAAGTGAGGAAAAGCTAATAATTATAAAGCTTAATAGATTTAAAAATGAATTAGAGACTGTAATCCATAGCAAGGCCATGCTATGCAACAGGAACTGGAAGAATACAGAGAGAAGGTTCTTGAGCTGGAAGAGACCTTCAAAATGAAGGCTCAGTTTGAAAAACTTAACAAGCCGTTGTGCACTGAAATGGATGACTTAGTTAACTCCAAGGATAATGTTGCAAAGAGTGTACATGAACTAGAAAAGTCTACTAAAGCCTTGAAACAGCAAGTAGAAGAAATGAAGATTCAGGTAGAGAAACTTGAAGATGAGTTACAAGTCACAGAGGATACAAAGTTGCACTTGGAAGCCAACTTGCAAGCTGTGAGGGCACAGTCTGACAGAGATCTGCAAGGATGTGATGAGCAGAGTGAAGACAAGAAGAAAGAACTTGTCAGACAAGTAAAAGTAGAAAGAGACCACCGAGCTTGGAGTTTTGACCATGGAGGGCCAGAAAGAAGAATAAGTGTGATAAGGCCTACGGCCTTTATCAAGGGGGAGGAATATATAGAGGTGCACTATAGAGAATGGCCTGCAGGGGACAACAGACAGGCATTCTGGTGCCAGAGAAAAAGGAAAAACACCCACAGGTATGGTATGGAATGGAGGATTTGTCACAGAGGTTGTTAGCTTCTGTGATGTAGATTGGTCCAATATTACTTCAAGCCAGATCTTCTACCTGGACCAGCAAGTTATGTAAAGAGACAGGTGGAAGTAAGGAGGAGGTGTGTGTGTCTGGGAGAACCAGACTTGTGTTGTGACCAGACTTCTAGTTAACCTCACTCCTGTTGTAAGCGTAGGGAGTGACGCTGTGACTAGGCAGAGAGCTGCGTTCTGGCGGGACGCTTGGAGAACTCTGGCCCTGAGATTGAGGTCTGGAGACGATACGGCATGGTGATGAGCTGCGCTTCTGGACTACTACAGGTCTGTGAAGGTGAACGGACTTGTTACTGTTTGGCTGAGCTGTGGACTTACTTGCTCCTCCTGTGGACTGTTGGAGGATTAAATTGAGAGGACTTTGCAAACGTTATCATTTTTCTGGAGACCCAGTCGTTTCTGTTCTGATAAAAAAACTTATGTTGAATAAACTAACAGAGAAGTAAAAGTGACCCTTGGCGTACTCGTTAACCCCCGTGTTGCTACATTACCTAAAATAACATTTTTGTGCTGAAAAAAATCACTTTAAGTGCTAGCCACTAGAGGTCTCTCTTTCTTCTAATTTGTTGTCCACTAACTGTTATCAAGTGATGTCCATCTCTAGTAATAGAGATGACAAGACAGATAAAAGGCAGTGGAGGAGGGTGATGACTTAAGCTGCCGATAGAAGTCTATGGAAAGGAAAAGAGAGATGGAGGGGAAACTACTGGAAGGAAAGAGACTCACACAGAGCTAATGATGCCTTATTTACTGTCCCATGGCTACTGAAATCACATCTACACTGCTCAGTACAGCTGTATAATGCCATATATGAGGCAGTTATTTATGTTAAAGAAAGCATAATCTGCTGTTTTCTCTATGCAGTGTATAGAAGACATCATAGCAGCAGTCTCTTTTTTCCAGTGCTGAGAGAGGACTAAGAATTAGTCTCAAATGAGCAACTAGTCAAAAAACATTATATATAAATCATATAATGACTAGATATAGTGTTATTTCTCATATACACACAAAGCAGCTTATTCAGAAAAGTCGTATAAAAAGTTTGGTATGCTTTAATGAAAACTGAATACTTGTTGCCTGTTCCCTGTAGATTACAGCTGATTCTGATGGCTTCAGCATTGGGACACTCTTCATAGTAAATCATATACATGGGAAAAATCAGCAGATGAAGCCCATGGAAAATAAAGAAAAAACATATTACCTAATAGCAGTTATCGTGTTTAAATAAGACTCTGTCTTATATTATTTTTGCCCCAAAAGAGGCACTAGGCCTTTTTTTCGTGGAAGGTCTTATTATACTTATCTAGCAGGCTTGGTTCAAGTCCCTCCTGCTGCTCTCCACAGCTCCGACATACTTCCCGCAGTCCTCGGATACACATAGAACATTACTTCCTGGTTATGGGATTCATAAATCCTGCCTGTGATTGGTTCTTCAACTGCTGCCCAGTCAATCAATGCAGCGCTGGATGAGTCAAGCAATGGCTGTGATTGGTTTATCCAGCGCTGCATTGATTGGCTGAGCAGCGGTGGAAGAACCAATCAATGGCCATTGCGTTGTGGAGGTGGGATTTATCAATTGGCGAATCACAGCCTTCGAATTGATTCATTCAACGCTGCATTGATTGGATGAGCATCGGTCGAAGAACCAATCACAGCCATCGATTTATGAATCCCGTAACCAGGAAGTTATGTTGTAAGAGCAGCTGAGGACTGCAGGAATCGCACCAAACCTATAGAGAGCAGCGGAAGGGACCTGGACAAAGCCTGCTATTTTTTTTTTATGTAGTGTAACTAGGTTTTATTTTCGGGGTAGAGCTTATATTTCAAGCCTCCCCAAAAATTAGTCTAGGGCTTATTTTCAGGGAAGCAGGGTATTAGGTTTGTCCTCCTTTATACCCTCTGAGAAATTAGATAAAACAAAGTGCAGAGGGACTGACAATAATACAGATAAAACGTGGACGATTAAGAATAATTTTACCTCCTCTGGTTGTGCAGCAGAACAACACGAATAAGTTCAGGGCACTCAGCAGCAGCCAGGGATCACGGAACCTTTAGGGACTCCATGCAGAAACTTGAGGTAATCGAGAAAAAATCCAGATGTGCTGAAGGAGGACCAGTGCGGAGTGCAAATTAATCCTTTAAGGACCACATGCTGGTCCTTCTTCAGCATGCCTGGATTCTTTGGTACCCTCTGGGTTATCCTTACTGCAAAGTATCTGGAAATGTATTAACAGAATGTGTTAGATAATTAATCAGGATAGCAAGCACTAATGAAATTTACTATAGTAACAATACTGGTGCAGAGGAGCTTGCAAAAGCATGATATTGGGTATTCACTTTGAAGCTAAAAACATTTCTTGTGTCTTTCATCTATGTCGTTCTCAAAAAGTAATTAACAGATAATTAGTGTGAAGAGTTCTTGGGCTCAGATTAATACATTTAAAAAAGTTTATTAGTTAATTGTCTTTAAGATAGTTTTGTGAGTAATAAATCTATTTAGTATAAATTGCACTAAACACTTAATTATGTAGAAATAATGTTGTAATAGAATACTTTTGTTATAGCAAATGTTTTATTTTATAATTGTTTTCCAAACAATAGTTGCACCGTTATTAAGTCCTTATTAGGTAAGCATGTTTTCTACTTACGAATGCTTTAAAGACAGTACACCATAAGACCATACGTATGCTGTACGCTGACACTGGGGTCAGATTAAAATTTTTAACAACAGGTTCCCTACCTGTTGTGTGAAATGCCTGTGGCTAATAATGGTAATAAAAATATGCTATATGAGTTTGAAGTGTGTGAAACTACTGCTCTTATAATGACCTGAATAACAGTAAAGGTGTAATGTGGTTTAAAGACTTCTTCCCTTATGAGGTTTCCCCATTAAGAAAGAAGACAATCGAAGACCACATAACATTCAACTGTGAACCTTGCTAAACACAATTGTAATTACAATGGCACACAATGTTATTGTAACTTTAAGAGGCACAATAATCTTGATGGTTTCAGTAGATATTAGATTGGTTCTTTTACAGCAAATATATACACTGAATGTTGCACAGTTGTGCAGCTATCTTCATCAAGCCTCTGTTCATTTCACAGAGACCACACTCAGACTATGAAACTTGCTGAACACCAGGCCTCACAGTGCATGATGCAGGGTACTACCACAGGACTGACTTAATGCCTCTCCCATAATCCTGCACTTGTGCAGGATGGAACATAAGTCACACCTCAACATGGTTCTATGTACTCCAAAAGTACTTGCTGTCACCACTGAGTGTTTTACTGCAAGGAAAGTCAGCCACTAGAGATGAGCGAGCATACTCGCTAAGGGCAATTACTCGATCGAGCATTGCCCTTAGCGAGTACCTGCCCGCTCGGAAGAAAAGGTTTGGCTGCCGATGGCAGGTGGGGAGCGGTGGGGGAGAGCGGGGAGGAACGGATCTCTCTCCCCCGCTCCGCCCTGCTCCCTGCCGCAACTCACCTCTCACCCGCGCTGGCGGCCGAACCTCTTCTTCCGAGCGAGCAGGTACTCGCTAATGACAATGCTCGATCGAGTAATTGCCCTTAGCGAGTATGCTTGCTCATCTCTATCAGCCACTAAATTCCAGTCACTGAATACAAACCCTCTTAGCTCTCCAGCTATCAAAATAACCACACTTATTGGAGTCTATGGGGTTCTTGAAAAGCAAAAAGGACTGACTAATAAAAGTTAAAGCTTTATTACAAAAATATCAGTACTTGCAAAAAGTACATAAAAAAAGATAATATACAAAGAAAGGAAGGCACATACAGCATATAAAAGACAGTTATAAAAGGAATAAAAAAGAAAATATAATGCTAGTTCTTACTGATTCGATTGGTCTGAAGCTGGATTGTGAGGGGACATGCGGGGGTTAGATAGTTCCTACACATACTGTATGTGCAATTCCCTGAAATTCTGACAAAGATTTGGTCCATACTGCATTTTTACCATGTTCCAGCTAAGCCTCCTACCTTCCAACTCCCACATGGGACATTAGGGAAAGGCAGGCTGATTGTGCGCTCGAAATTCCAAGATGGAAATACAATTCAATATTTTGGTCAGTTTCTCTAGGAGGCCCTCCAAGAGGGAAACTAGAGCTGCCATATTTTATAATATGATTTTACCTATTTATAGACACTAAACATGACATACCTGAGTTTATTAGTCCAGCAGATGTTTAATTCAACATATTCCCGTTGAATTCTGCAGCATTTTACAAATCTGGGAATCTGGCTATTTCCAGGCTATAACCTGCAGATGAACCATAATCTTAGTTATTAATCTCCCCTTTTTTCTACTAAGGGCCTCCTGCCTGGGGTGCAACTCAGAGCCACAGAGCCTTGCTAAGAATGGGAAAGGCATGCACATTCCTGGTTAGAAAAAAACTGTGGATCATAAGATCAAAGCATCATTCAGAATGGGTCCACAAAACCAATGAATATTAAGGCACCTGGCCTGGACAAGATGTTATAATGTAATAATCTGATATTTCTATAGGAGACAAGATGTGAAATCATAAGAATATCCTACAAGCATATCCTACTCCATAACACACAATCTCACACCAATCTCTCAGCACCCACCACGTCAGACATTCAATATCTCTCTTTCTCTCTCCCAAGCCCTACTCTTAAGGGCTCTGTGTCTGGGTTGCTGTTCCCATAACAGGCTGTTTCGACAGCACTAGCAGACTCTATAGAGTTAACAACATAAGCTGACCTTCAACCTGGTACTTAGCTCCTAGACCTCTAGTGGTCACTTGCTAGCTCACCGTCCAATCCAGGATCCACACTGTAAGTCTTTTATAGCAAAGTAGCCATAATGCTTCACTCTCAAGATTCCCTCACTCTCTTAGGAAGCCTCTTTCTTAGCTTCATACAGGCCCATGTGACAGTCTCACAACCTCCATTCACCATCATCCTTCAGTAGCCTCCAGTTTTTGCAGCCTCTGTTGCATCTTTCCCAGAAAACCAGATCCTGACCTATCACTTCACAGATCCTCAGCATACCAGTTTGACACTTCATGTGGATTAAGGCACTCTCTTGGGAAGCCACCAGTCCGCCTACTTATACAGGATTTTACTGACACCAAATTTGAAAAAGAGGTAGGCTTCTACGTCTAAAATCTTCTTTATTTTCAGGGAAAAGACATCATAAAAGACAAGTTGTCAAGGAGCTAGATGCATTTCGGCTAGTCCTGCAGCCTTTTTCAACAGCTGTGTCTCCTGAAATGAACTGTGTCTCCTGAAATAAACAAGACTATGCAGTGTACAACTCTGACAAAAACAAAATCTATATACTGTGTCTGCTGAAAAAAAATCTATACACACTGCCTGCATAGAAATGAGAGAGTCTCTACATACGAAAAGGCCCTTTTACACGCAATAATCACTCAAAATAATCAAAACGGCTAAAATGAGCAATAACCGTTAAATATAAATGCAGGCATCAGACACTTTTCACTTGAATGATGGATTTTGGTTTACTTAAAATCCATCATACACATCTCTGAAAGACTGAGCATTTACATTCCATTTGAATGTATTTCGCTCATCTTTCAATACATTGAGGATATTCCCCCCATTGCATATTTATACTAGCTGGGAGGAGAACAATAGAATATGCCAGCCGCTGTTTGCACAGCTGGGAGTGTGTTTAAACACATGCTGGGCTCTGCAAACAGCTCCTAGAGGTCCTTTTACATGCAAATGAAGATGCTAAAGCATTAATGGCCATTAGAGTTACTTCCCTATCCCTGTTCTTGCACATTGATCTTGAGATGCTAGTCTGACCCCTTCTGGGCAGGCCTGGCTCCTGCAGAGCGATGCAGGTGGTGTGATGACATAATCATGCCACTTGCATTACAGGAAAAGTGCAGAATGGTGAGAAAAGAAGCCGAAGACTCCCTTGAATGAGCAATAGGCACTTGAGCATTTGATTGCATCCATGTCTTAAGGACAAGGATACAGTTAAATCCAGAGAGAACCAGTAGGAATCTCACTTGTCCCTGGTTCCCCAAACTGGCTGTTATTTTAGCAAACAGTTCAGAAATTGAGTTTCTGCACCACTGTATGATGTTCCCTGAGGTGCACTGCGTCAAATCATCCAAAGATACCTCTATAATATACTGTCTAGTCAAAAATGGCTCAGAGGTTGTATGGAGTTGCTATTTGCATGAGAATTTTGCCAATTACTTAAAACTGTAAATGTATTTACATAAAATATATTTTAAAAGCTCATTCAAATAATAAAGATGTCCAAACGACCAAATATGTTTTCAGCCCTGAATTGGTGATTCTTACACATTCTACACATTTGCTTGTGATTAATGGAAAAGAAGCATCCCATGTTGCTAGCCAACTTGTTCGAGGAAAGACTTCATTAACTGTTTAGAAAGAGGTAAACTACACAGGGAAGGTTAAACTAACCTTCCCAAAAGCAAATAACTACAACTTATTTCAGAAAATATTTAAAGGGAAAGTATAGTTATTAATGTAAACGGTAAAAAGAAATCATCTGAGCATCATTTAAACTACAGCCTTGTATTCAATATCAAAAACCTATACATTAGACTATACTCATTTATTTGGCATATCTCTACAATACACTCAATCTACCAAACTTGTAAAGAAAGAAGTAGCCTAAAAATCTTGGTGACCTCACTTGGTATAATTATCACTTGGATTGTGCTGTGATCTTATAAGGAAAAGGAGCTGAATATAGCCACACATCCCTGAAATCACATCCAAAGGGAAATGTAGACGAGACTGTTGGAGCAAGCCCCAAGTATTGTTTGCATGCCCACGCAATGACAGTAGGAGTAGAGGTGCTGCTCAACCAGACAGAAGCCTTGCTGTATTCAGGTGTGGTAAAACACAGAATTGAATGGTAAAAAAACAGCTGATAGGTTGGTCACCCCCCCCCCTCTTTTTATGTAATATATGTATTATTTATCACAGTTCTGTATACCAACATTACTGATAAAGAGGTCTTGTACCTCAAAACATGTCTAAATGCTCATAATAAACATAAAAGTGGATACGATCTTTTTGGTTTGTAGATTTCTCTTTGTCATCTTGGAAAAACACACAGCACAACTGCCCAAACCACTCACCTTTGCTAATCATTCTTGGATGTAAACAACTTGATGTATGAGGTAACTATGTGCGGCTTAGGAACTATAAGAACTCCTATAGGGAGATAAATCTGCTAGCAATGGCTAATAAGATATGTTGGTAGCAATTTTCTAACCTTCTGATGGGCTGTCCACAGAAACATTTAATAGAAATTTTCAAAATCTTTGGCACCTCCTAATTCTAAAGGACATTGCCTTAAAAACAGCTTCATGTAAATGTATTGCACAAAGTGAAGAATCCTATAAAATGATTCTTAAATACAGAGAAATATACATTATCTGTGAAGTATCTATAACCTAGTTTACTTAAAACAGACACTAGATTGCATAATTTGTCAACAACTAGTCTGAAATATTTGCACACTATTTCATTGTCTTTTTAATCTCTGGAAAAATTCCGACAGCCAAGTTTTACCTTCACTGAAGTCGAGCCTTAAACATTTCATAAATACCTTTGTAAATAAGCATTATAACAAGAAAAGAACAGATATATCAACATGAGCATGAGATTCTCTGTAGAATACTAAACAGCAAAGCCTCTTTGAAAGGAATGGTGACCCTACAGCTTCTTGCAGTTTGAAGCTAATTGTTTTCGTCAGGATGAGAATGTCTGAAGTCCACTGCAGTGTCCCACCAGCAAGGCTTTAGTAACTGAGCTGGCCTGTAGAGAATGAACCCACTTTGTAGCAACGCAGTAGGCTCAGACACCACCAATTTTGATCTTCAAACTGTCATGCATAACAACTTTATTGTACTAAATTGAGCTTGAAAGCAACTGAGGGCTAAGAGAGGGTGAAGCTATGAGAAAAGTGTGCTGTCAACACGGGCAATGACTGACCTAGAGAGTAGGCTTTTCCATTGTAAAGTAGCAGCCAAGGCCCCATGAACACATGTATTGTTTCATTCTAGTCTAAGTTCTAGTTTATGATTCCCATGCAGGGCGAAGTGGCAAATGCAATGTAAATTTATTTAAATAGATTCCACTGCTTGAAAGTTTGCCAGCCTTGCTTATCCAACTTTCCCAGCTCCCTGATTTCTTATGTACAATTGGGATACAAAGACATAAAGTCGTAATTTTCACAACAGGGTAAAAATGTTGTAAACTAAGAACATAAGTGTCAACAATGGGAGTGGATTGTACACGCCTGATATTTAGTCATTTTGTAGAATACTGCCAGTGTGGTTGTACCTCATTGCTGTTTATTTGTGTGTACTGCAAGGCAACTGTCATTGTCCTTATGCATATAGCTCTGGATTCAAAACTAATGGCTTTTGGCTAGGGAGATGTTCTGAAAATGGATGAATTGCGGAGTTCCTAATGCATAGTGATTTTCTTTGATTATACCATCTGTCCTGCATAGATCTTGATGCCTGGGTTTTGGGAGCCCTGTCTGGATTATAATGTTCAGGAATCTTGAGTATAAAACTGTTGCATCCAAACAATTTTGTTTTACTTATTCGTGAACCTACATAGACATAGACAATATAATTTTTAAAATCTAGTTGGAAACTTGTAGGAGAAAAAACATAGAGTATAAATTCTGATTGTGATGTTTAACAACAATACAATAAGGTCCAAAACAAATAAGTGTAAAGTTAAGCACCGGGGAAGTAATGCAACCATTACAACCTGAATGAGACAGTACAGGGTAAATCTCACTATGAAAAGGATTCGAGGATATTAGCTGACAATAAACTGAACTGTAGCAACCAGTGTCAGGCAAAGGCATGCATGAAATAGGGAGCGTATTGACATGATGAGAACATTGGAGAATATTTACCATTGGAATGACCTAGGTTTTCTGGCCAAAATTGCACCAACAAACTGTCTAATATGCTTTTCACCACATTTATCCTGTAACTTTGAACACTCTGAGTCACTTTTTACCACTCGCCTTACAAAGGAACATGGTTTTGTGAAAGTGGTGTGGCCTAAATGCAACACTGTGCATCAAAAATTGCACCAAATTTTTGCACAATTTTTGGTGTAAACTAATAGGTGGTATAAAGTTAGACTAGACAATATAAAGATTAGAGATAAGCGAGCACACAAATGCTCAAGTTCGCGTTATTCGAGTCGAGCTTTTCGTAAAATTTGAGAGCTCTACTCAAGTAACGCACCCCATTGACTACAATGGGAGACTCGAGCATTTTTGTATGTGGGGTGCCGAGCTTTTTTTTCCCTAGGTTTCTCTCTCTCTGTAAAATCTGCTGTAGATCCTACTTTAAATCCATGCTAAAGGCTCAGTCAGACGGGCGTTTTTTCACGTGATTTGCGCATGCGTCCGGCGATTTTATAAAACCATTGCTTTGCAATGGTATCGGACACATGAGCGCTTTTTATGCACTTGTCCGATAAATTATAGAACAAAAAATCGCAGATCGCACCTATCTGCGATCTGCGATTCCTGTTCTCTTCTCTATATGCGCTCAATGGGGCCGGCGGCAGCAGCGCCGACCCCATTGAGAACATATAGTAGACAAATCATTCTCCTCTGCCACAGCTGTAACAGCTGTGGCAGAGAAGAATGATGTTTGCCCATTGAATTTAATGGAGCCGGCAATACAGCCGGCTCCATTGAAAGCAATGGGCTGCCGGCGATCGCGGGATGAATTTTCGGGAAGGGCTTAAATATATAAGCCCTTCCCTGAAATTCATCCAGAAATGTGTAAAAACAACAAAAAAAATATACTCACCTTGTCCCGGCAGACAGAGTACAGCCGCGGACGGCGGCAGTTCTCCTGAACTGCTCAGAGTAGTATTCAGCAGCCGGGGATTTAAAATCCCCGCCTGCTGAATGAGCTGCCTCTGATTGGTCACAGCCTGACCAATCAGAGGCAGCTCTCACTCACACCCATTCATGAATTCATGAATGGGTGTGAGTGAGAGCTGCCTCTGATTGGTCAGGCTGTGACCAATCAGAGGCAGCTCATTCTCTGAGCAGTTCGGGAGAACTGCCGCCGGCCGCGGCTGAACTCTGTCTACCGGGACAAGGTGAGTATATATATATTTTTTGTTTTTACACATTTCTGGATGCATTTCCGGGAAGGGCTTATATATTTAAGCCCTTCCCAAAAATTCATCCCGCTATCGCCCGCAGCGCATTGCTTTCAATGGAGCCGGCTGTATTGCCTGCTCCATTGAATTCAATGCGCTGGAAAGCTCCGGCCCGTTTCTATTGAAAAGCGTCTAGAAGCAGTATTCTCGGGCGATTTTTCGGCCCCGGTCACGTGATTTGCGGATGCACATCCATCATGCGATCCGCAAATCGCAGGAAAAAACGCCCATGTGACTAAGGCCTAATGAGGAATTTGACATGGATTTTAGTTTGGATTTTTCTGCTGTGGAAAATCTGCACGAATTCCACTATATGTGAACACAGCTTTATATAGGATTAGTAAATCTGCACCATTGTTCTGCAACTGTAACATATTATCAGTCATGGGGCATATGGAATAATAATTACTGTTCTGGCACCAGTATATGAGAAAGAGATAGTGGAGCTACAGTGGCTTCAAAGCTGGACAAGCAAAGTAATAAATGGAATAGGCAGTCTGCAGTACCCAGAAATAGTAGGAAAATTTGTGGGTTTTTTTAGTTTGAAAAAATATGGCTAAGGTGAGATATAATATCTGTTATGTCCAAGCAGGATGCAAAAACATCTTGTTCAGATCTCGTGTAACTTTGTTTTCTAAAATGCACACAATATACCAACATGGAGAACACAAAATATTTGTAATAAAACTAAAAATGGCGGGGGAGGGGTGGAACTGGACATCTGACCCTAACCTACTAATATGCTGAGACCTAAAAGCAGAGCACTCACCCTGATGAGGGTGACCCTATGTTAGGAATCTGAGATGACCCTCACCTTCCCTAGTTGGAAACAAGGATAATATTTGCTATAATAAATAATCTATGTGGTATAAATGTTCAACAACATACAATGAGCCAAATGAGGGCTCAGTCACACGGGCACATCGGCGCCCGTGTTACTGCAGCCAGCAGACGGCCATACCTGAAGACGGACGTCTCTCTGCAGCGCCGGGAGGAAGAACATGTGACCGGCTTCATTACCGGTCATGTGTTCTTTCATTAGCGCTGGAGAGAGACGGCCGTCTTCAGGTGCGGCCGTCTTCTAACTGTCAGTCACACGGGCGCATCGACGCCGGTGTACGGGTGACGGTGCGCCCGTGTGACTGAGCCCTGAAATACTATTGCAGAAATAGAAAACACCAAACAGACTTATCTGACAGTGAAACAGGGCAGGAGCCACCAACTAGACCAGAATCACCTCCAGACTAGAAGTACAGCTGTCATCCCCCATGAGGAGAAGCTGAAATAAATGTGTATAGCTACGAGGTGTGTGTCCCAGCTGGTCTATTAGGCATACGCTGATTGGCCAGCTGGGATATACACCTTCCAGCAAACCAATCCGTCCACACACCAGAAGAGAAATACGTCAATGTCCAATGCCAAAATGACACTGAGCGTGTTCCAACGTATGGATCACGATGGCTGATGTCATGAAATCACCCAAATCCTGATCTGACACTATGACAGTAATTAGATATAAATCTATCAAACGTCAGTACAGAGATCTGACAAGTGATCTATTTATAACCAGAACTGCAACTATAACAAGGAAGAATCCATCACATCTAGAGGAAAGAAGGTTTCTATACCAACATAGAAGGGGGTTCTTTACTCGAAAAGCAGTTAGACTAATCTCTTTCAGAGGAGGTTGCCATGGTTAATTTATTGAAATAGTTTAAAAATGCAAGAAGGAAAAATGGCCAGCATGGATAAGGGTCATAAAACGTCAAGCTTAATTAAAGTATTAATTAATTAATGAAATTACTTAATTAAAATAAATTGTAAAAAATTAATCCTTTTGGAACACTCTACAATCAATGATAAATTCAATTCTGGGAACCAAAATTACCATCACCCCAAAACTTTTTTTTTAAACCTAACTCCACTGACCATCAATAACAAAAATATACTCCTGCTTCCTTTTCTCATAAACACAGCCAAAGTACTAATTCCAAGGCACTAGAAAGACACTGATCTCCCTTGTATCCAGGAGTGGTATAATGAGTTAAACACCATTAGCTATTATGAAAAAAACATGCCTTAGAGAAGAGGACTTAAGGCCATTTACACGGCGACGAGTGTCGGGCAAACGATGCCCGAAACTCATCCCCGTGTATACTCGCTCCTTTACTGTTACACAGGAGCGAGTATCACTGGATCGCTCACAGTGCGGTTGGCATGGAGGCAGGGTGCCCGGGGAGCGTTCTCCACCCTGCCCGCCTGCATTCACTGTAAGTAGCAGTCGTTCAGTACTAAACAACTGCTGTTTACACTGAACAGCTTGTCGTTCAGTATTCAAGCATGCTGAAACTGAACAACTGGATGACTCTTGTCCAGTCATTGAGTCTCTGCATGCATTTACACAGGACGACTATCATTCAAAACCCTGTGTGAGTGCGGGTTTTTGAACAACTACTAATGATAATCGTCCCATGTAAAAGGGGCCTTTAGATAGATACTTTGAGATCTAGAACAAATGGTTAGGTTTGAAAAACGGTCAGATGCATATACCTAATAGCACCCCATAAACTCCCTAGAGGAGAACCATTCCCTCAATAACACATTTACCCACTCATAACATTTTCTGATCCATCTCCTATTTTCACTAACATTTAATCTTTGTGCAGCATCCAAGGAGTGGGCCCACAGCCTAGGAGACAGCGGGGTAGAGTTTGGGCCTTGTCACGAGGCTCTACCATCTCCCACCCTGAGGGTAGTACAGGAGCCATCCAAAGTGCCACTTAGGGGAACTTGCACAGAGGTAACCCAATATGGGGTGTACCTTTAACAGTCTTTTGTCATGGGTGACACCACCATTCCTTTCTCTGTGATGAATCCAGATGATGAAAAAAATGGTCCACACAGAGAACTTTTAAATAGCAAAACCGGGAATGGTCAACAGTGCTCGTTTACTTGAGGAACTATTTACAGTCCAAGCAAAACTCACTCCAGCAGGAAAGTGGTGCGACAGGGAGGTATTCACAGGATAGCAGAAGAATCTACAGTCCTAGTTATCTGCAGGGTTCTGCTCCCAGTACAAACTCACCAGCTCTCTACCGGTTGGCACTCACATTTGGCAGGCAGACACTCCCCGCTGCATGGTGATTCCACTCTCTCTCCTCTCCTCAGTGGTTCAAGATGCCACTGGCCTTTCCTGGGTAAAGCAGGCTCAGGGAAGGCTGAGGATACCTTTCAGCCTCTTTCATTCCATTTCAAATGTACCTGGATCTTGGAAACAGAAGCATCCATAGTTATTTAGTTAACTTGTTTGTGCGTTTCATGTTTGCAGGGAAAATATCTTCCCCTTTATGTGTCCCCTCCCCCTTATCATTCAAATAAGAAATTCGAATTAAATATGTATTTCTTTTGTTTATCCCCCCCCCCCCCTTTCTTCTTTTCTGTACCCAACCCAAAAATGTACAAATAAAGAATTTATATATATAAAAAATTAAAGTATTTAAAAGCAAGGTAAAACATAGTCCATACCAGTGACGCGTTTTGGACATATTGTCCTTAGTCACAGCTACAAGTGAATGCTCTAAGTTGAGGAAGAATTGTTCCTACCTTGTGGGTTCTTTGCTTTTGTCTGAATCAACATTGCAGCAGAATAGTTTGAGCTATATGGATGGATGTCTTATTTCAACTTATGTTACTATGTAAAAGGTGTAAATTCTCCAGGACATATTGTAGCCCTGTTGAATTATGAGCGGCTTTATGCTGTAACACAGCATGTAGTATTTACAATATACTACGATAAGAAATACATCTACACGCAAGGAAGATACCATAAAAGCTAAAAAAGAGACTCTATGTAGATCCATTCAGTGTCTCTTTATTTTTCCTTTTGCCATGTGAATGGTCTATTGAGAATACTTATGATTGCTACATATGGCATTTACAGGTAAGAATTTATTGACTGCGTGAATGATACTTGCATTATATCTAATCAAACAAAACAAAAGGTTGTATCACAAGCATTCCTTGTCTCTTTGTCTAAAGCTTTAAGATATCTCAATTGTCATGTAAGATTTCAGTAACCATTTTAGACAAGGATTTAGTTTTGAGCTGTGATTTCTGTTTGGCTGTTTTACCCTGCGGTGAAATGTCATGCATGTTTTAAAAGCACTAGCTGTCTTCTGAGGAGATCTCATTTCTCTATGCATTGAGCATATCCATTCAAAAGAACTATCAATAGTTTCATTTTCCACAGAATACATAATAAGGTTTCAAAATGTTATTGGACATTCATTTCACGCTAAAAGGTAATGATTCTGGACTTATGCTATACGGTAAGGTGTGTGTACGAGTATGTCATCTTACAAAACTTGCACATGCACACCTTTATTAAAGTGTGAACAATGGTAAATATGACTTGTATAAATGAAATAAAGAAGGACAGAATCTAGGAATATTCATATTACATTACTAAGGTGAACTGCTGTCCATATGCCCTATAAGAACATATGGATGTTATAGCTAGTCTTAAAGGGGTTGTCCCACGCCGAAACGGTTTTTTTTTTCAACCCCCCCCGTTCGGCGCGAGACAACCCCGATGCAGGGGTTAAAAAAGAACACCGGACAGCGCTTACCTGAATCCCCGCGCTCCGGTGACTTCTTACTTACCCGGTGAAGATGGCCGCCGGCATCTTCTCCCTCGGTGGACCGCAGGGCTTCTGTGCGGTCCATTGCCGATTCCAGCCTCCTGATTGGCTGGAATCGGCACGTGACGGGGCGGAGCTACACGGAGCTACACGGAGCCCCATTGAGAAGAGGAGAAGACCCGGACTGCGCAAGCACGTCTAATTTGGCCATTAGACGGCGAAAATTAGACGGCAACCATGGAGACGAGGACGCTAGCAACGGAACAGGTAAGTGAATAACTTTTGATAACTTCTGTATGGCTCATAATTAATGCACAATGTACATTACAAAGTGCATTAATATGGCCATACAGAAGTGTATAGACCCACTTGCTGCCGCGGGACAACCCCTTTAAGCGAATCAAACCAACTGGACTTTGCAAAACGTTTAGTTTGCAATGAATCTGAATCTCAGGTGGTTGATGGTGCCTCCTGTGGCTCAGTGGTTAGCACTGTTGTTTTGTAGTGTTAAGGTCCTAGATTCAAATCTAACAACAATAAGACCTATAGAGGAAATAGCGGGACACAAAACAGAAAAAGTGTCAAGATATTAATAAATAGTTGTATCAATGTCAAAATATAGCAAAAAAAAAAGAACAACCACCACAAGCAGAATGATAAAGTAAACTTTCCACTAAGGGCGAATGGATTTTCACCACGGTTCCCGCAGCGTAAATCCGCGGTGGAATTCCGCTGCTATTAGGTTCTATTGAACCTAATAGCTCAATGTTCACATGCGTGATTCTGCCGCTGATTTCCGCCACAGGAAAAAAATCAAGGCATGTTCTAATTCAACCCGCTTTTCAGACGTGGGAGGTCTCCATTAATATAGTATTAATGGAGACCTCGGGATTTCCACGGCGGAATTATGCGATTGCTCACGGGCACTCGCGTTTTTAAATGCGATACTCCCGCGGTGGAAATCTGCGGGCGTATCCCGCTCCGTCCAAGAGCATGAGGCCCTAATGTCACCAATTTAACCCAGAAAGAAGCACAGAGCTCTTTTAAGAAGATTAAAATAGACAAGTCACTGGGTCCCAATGATATATACCCCAAGGTTTTAAGGGAATTAAGTAATGTGATAGACAGACGCTTGTTTTTTATTTTTAAGGACTCTATAGTGATTGGGTCTGTTCCACCGGATTGGCACATAGCCAGTGTGTTCAAGATATTCAAAAAGAGGTCAAAATGTGAACCTGGAAACTACAGGCCAGTAAGTCTTACTTCTATTGTGGGCAAAATGTTGAAGGGTTTCTAAGAAATGCTATCCTGAAGGAACTCTAGATAAATAGCTCCTGTCAAACCAATCTGATCAGCTTCTACAAGGACGTAAATATAGACTGGACAAGGGAGAGTTAATGATTCTTCTGTTTCTGAACTTTTCCAAAGTGTTTAATACAGTACCGTATAAAAGGTTGGTAAATAAAATGAGAATGCTTGGTCTGGGTGAGAATGTGTGTAAGTCAGTAAGTAACTGGCTCTGTGATAAAAAGCAGAGTGGGGTCATAAATGGTACATACTCTGATTGGGTCACCGTTACTAGTGGGGTACCACAGGAGGCAGTATTTGGCGCAATTATTTTTAATATATTTATTAATAATCTGGTAGAAGGATTGCACAGTAAAATATCAATATTTGCAGATGACACAAAATTGTGTAAAGAAATTAACACAAAAGAGGACGCAATGTGGTTGCAAGAGGATTTGGATAAGTTGGGGGCTTGGACAGAAAAGTGGTAAATGAGGTTTAATAATTATAAATGTAGGGTTATGTACATGGGCAGGGGAAATACATGTCCCTGCCCATGTTTAGAGGAAAGAAAGTTTCTACACTGGCATAGAAGGGGGTTCTTTACTGTGAGAGCAGTGAGACTATGCCTTCTGCCTGAGGATGTGGTGATGGTAAATTTGATAAAAGGAGGACCTGGACACATTTCTTGATCAATACAATGGTCTATGTTATAATCACTAATAACTTCAGAAGGGTTGTTAATCCAGCGATTATGGAGTTGGGAAGGATTTTTTTCCATTAAATAGAGAAAATTGGCTTCTACCTAATTGAATTTTTATGACTTCCTCTGAATCAACATTTGAGGGGGAAAAGGGAGAATGGGTTGAACCGGATGGACATATGTCTTTGTTTGGCCTTACATAATATATTACTAGTTTCTAGCCAATCATGGATAAGTAGAGGGAGAGTTTATAACTAGAGATGAGCGAGCATACTCGTCCGAGCTTGATGCTCGAGATGCTCGTTACTCGAGACGAGCACCATGCGGTACTCGTCTCGATTAAACGAGCACTGACCATTGAATTCAATGGAGCCGGCAATACAGCCGGCTCCATTGAAAGCAATGGGCTGCCGGCGATCGCGGGATGAATTGTTGGGAAGGGCTTAAATATATAAGCCCTTCCCTGCAATTCATCCAGAAATGTGTAAAAATAAAAAAAATATATATATATATACTCACCTGGTCCCGGCAGACGGAGTTCAGCGCGGCCGGCGGCAGTCCTCTTAACTGCTCTGAACAGCTGTGAGTAGTATTCAGCAGCTGGGGATTTAAAATCCCCGCCTGCTGAATGAGTTGCCTCTAATTGGTCACAGCCTGACCAATCAGAGGCAGATCTCACTCACACACCCATTCATGAATTCATGAATGGGTGAGTGAGGGCTGCCTCTCATTGGCTCAGCGCAGGAACCACCTGTATTACCGGCTCCATTGAATTCAATGGGCTAACATCGCACTTCTCTGCCACAGCTGTTACAGCTGTGGCAGAGGAGAACGATCTTTATGCTGACAGTGCGGGGGGGGGAGGGTCTCACTCTTGCCACTATTGTGGCTTAATAGTGGGACCTGGGAACTTGAGATGCAGCCCAACATGTAGCCCCTCGCCTGCCCTGTCTGTCTCTGTGTCGTTCCCATCACTTTCTTGAATTTCCCAGGTTTTCACAAATGAAAACCTTAGCGAGCATCGGCGATACACAAAAATGCTCGAGCCGCCCATTGACTTCAATGGGGTTCGTTACTCGAAACGAACTCTCGAGCATCACTGAAAGTTCGACTCGAGTAACGAGCACCCGAGCATTTTGGTGCTCGCTCATCTCTATTTATAACACCTAACTACATAATATCAAAAGATGAATAATTAAGCCACAAAGGGTATAATAAAATGTCCCAGATTGCCTATGGCAAATCCAACGAGTATTTACAAAAGCATCTGCATTATAAATCTGACACTAATTTGCATGGTGCTAATTTATAGCTTTTCTGTGTGGAATCAGAGAAAAGGATAAAGATGCTCATTCTTTTAAGATAATTCTTCTGCACTGCAGAGAAAAATCTGTAGTTTTTTTCTCTATGCATATGAATGGGGTGTAAAATACTCTATTTGATCGCTTTGGATGCAGAATTTAAACAAATCTGATGAAGTTTTAGATGATTAACCCTTTCTAATCCACTGTCTGACGTCTTAAGACATTATGATTTAAGGCTATACAGCTCCGATGTTGGAAGATAGCCGTCAGGGTTCTCTTACTTTATATTACTAGCCTCTCTGCTGTCGAAGCCTATTTAACGTGTCAACTCATGCAGTACTGGCTTTAGCCAGCATACAGCGCCATTGTATAACGGCAGAAAAAGAGTAAGCCCCCTAGGAAAACCAGGATATTAATTGCATTGAAAAGGGTTAAGTCCTCATCGAATACTGAACCTATGAACAAGCTCTCATGCTTTTCAAAGAATAAGCTGGTGTAATGATAATATAGCAATGTCCACATCAACAACGCACATGACAGGATGCTTACTGTATATCAGCAATCACAGAAAATGGCAATATACTTACTGACTAAGGAGCGCAGATTGCTGCATCCTCTCAACATGCAGGTAGCAAACTACCAAATGAGGGAGCTAATTACATCTGTGAGGGATACCGATGAGACAGCCACTCACACAGCCTCTTAATATAGAGGGGGTAACTGCTTGGTGTATACCCCACACAGAGTAGATAAAAAGTGGCAGACCTTCTGATACATATAGTCCACCATGCAAGCGAGCAACCTATTAATGACACCATAATAGTCCGGCAGATTGCCCTGCACCTCAAAATGTTAACCACATTGGTACTGCCACCCTGGGCTCCCTGTGGAGTTTTAAAGCCACACTGCATGTGAATAATAGATAATAAATGCAAGGTATTAGTTGGATTTTGGCCAATATACATGAGCCCACTAACCATGTCAAGGTTCCTTGCTTATAATGAGTCCCTATACTACTATAAATACGTCACAGAAGGGGAAATATAAAAACATAAAAACAATCACAGAAAATGGCCATATACTTACTGAGTAAGGAGGGCAGATTGCTGCATCTTACTGTATATCAAGTTCAATTTTAAAAATTGTTAGTATGCTTAGTTATTCATCTTTGATATTACCTAGTAGAGTCTGACAAACTCTAATCTACTATAATACTAACTGTCCCAAAAAGGCTGTCCTTTTAGGGAATATTACTTTGCTTACCAGAGTATGCAGATATTAATAATTTCTAGACATTACTTTATCATTTAACATCTCTTATTCCACTGTCATTAAACCGTTTTGTAGTTGTCTGCTGATGGCTCATTAGTTTTGTGCATATTTGCAAACTTAATGTTAAGTATTTGTGTGTTAATGATATTTGTTAAAGGTAAGTTTCAAGATTTAACATTTTCAGCAGTAGTCATGACAAGCAACCATTTTCTAAGAGAACTGTTCATACATTACATGATTGCTCATTCATTTAAACTACAGTTACTATCAGCTTCTTTCTATCAGTGTTTAGAAAAGTCACTTTCTATGTAAAAGGTTTTGACTTACATAGAAGGTAAATATGATTCTCAATTGTCTGACAGCTATCTCAGCCAATATAATTATAAACATGTATGCTTGGCTCTGTCATTGTGTACTGTATGTTTAATTCAATGGGAAAAGCAGACAGTTCTGGCCAGCAGCTCATCGCCCAGCAAAACAAAGTTTCGAGCCTGTTGGAATCCAATGCGCTCAATCCTCATTACCTCAATATCTTTTGTTAGGGTACTGCCAAGAGTCTCTGATGCACATTAGATTATTGGTGGGATTAATTTTATATGTATGTGCATCTTAACAACCAAGACTTCCCTCTCAAAGAGTGTAACAAGTTCGGCTATATCACAAAATAGATAATATTACATAATGACTATATAATAGAATATCATAGAAACATTCACCTTTTTATCAGCAGCCAGTGGTCTAAAGTAATGAAATAATTTAAAAAATTCACGACTCCAGTGCCATTGCTTTTGTTCTGACTGCTGGGCTCAAATTACAAACCAATCACATGCTTCAAGAATGTAAAGTGACTGTCACTAGAGATGAGCGAGCACCAAAATGCTCGGGTGCTCGTTACTCGGGACGAAATTATCGCGATGCTCGAGGGTTTGTTTCGAGTAACAAACCCCATTAAAGTTAATGGGCGACTCGAGCATTTTTGTATATCGCCGATGCTCGCTAAGGTTTCCATTTGTGAAAATCGGGGCAATTCAAGAAAGTGATGGGAACGACACAGCAACGGATAGGGCAGGCGAGGGGCTACATGTTGGGCTGCATCTCTAGTTCCCAGGTCCCACTATTAAGCCACAATAGCGGCAAGAGTGCCCCCCCCCCCTCCCAACAACTTTTACTTCTGAAAAGCCCTCATTAGCAATGCATACCTTAGCTAAGCACCACACTACCTCCAACAAAGCACAATCACTGCCTGCATGACACTCCGCTGCCACTTCTCCTGGGTTACATGCTGCACAACCCCCCCCCCCTCCGCACGACTCAGTGTCCACAGCGCACACCAAAGTGTCCCTGCGCAGCCTTCAGCTGCACTCATGCCACACCACCCTCATGTCTATTTATAAGTGCATCTGCCAGAGGAACCGCAGGCACACACTGCAGAGGGTTGGCACGGCTAGGCAGCGACCCTCTTTAAAAGGGGCGGGGCGATATCCCACAATGCTGTACAGAAGCAATGAGAAATATAATCCTGTGCCACCGCCATCAGGAGCTGCACACGTGGGCATAGCAATGGGGAACCTATGTGCCACACACTATTCATTCTGTCAAGGTGTCTGCATGCCCCAGTCAGATCACGTTTTTTTATAAATAGTCACAGGCAAGTACAACTCCGCAATGGGAATTCCGTGTGCACCCACAGCATGGGTGGCTCCCTGGAACCCACCGGCTGTACATTAATGTATCCCATTGCAGTGCCCATCACAGCTGAGGTAACGTCCGATTAAATGCAGGTGGGCTTCGGCCCACACTGCATGCCCCAGTCAGACTGGGGTTCTTTAGAAGTGGACACATATAGTTACAACTCCGTGTGGACCGACAGCATGGGTGGGTGCCAGGAAGCCAGCGGCGGTACATAAATATATCCCATTGTATTGCCCATCACAGCTGAGGTAATGTCATGTTTAATGCAAGTGGGCTTCGGCCCACACTGCATGCCCCAGTCAGACTGGGGTTCTTTAGAAGTGGACACATGCAGTTACAACTCCGTGTGGACCCACAGCATGGGTGGGTGCCAGGAAGCCACCGGCGGTACATAAATATATCCCATTGCATTGCCCATCACAGCTGAGGTAATGTCATGTTTAATGCAAGTGGGCTACGGCCCACACTGCATGCCCCAGTCAGACTGGGGCTCTTTAGAAGTGGACACATGTAGTTACAACTCCGTGTGGACCCACGGCATGGGTGGCTCCCTGGAACCCACCGGCGGTACATAAATATATCCCATTGCAGTGCCCAACACAGCTGATGTAACGTCAGCTGTAATGCAGGTGGGCAAAAAATTAATTTGATTACACTGTAGGCGAGGGCCCCAAAAAATTGGTGTACCAACAGTACTAATGTACTGTACGTCAGAAAAATTGCCCATGCCCAACCAAGAGGGCAGGTGAAACCCATTAATCGCTTTGGTTAATGTGGCTTAATTGGTAACTAGGCCTGGAGGCAGCCCAGTTAAAATAAAAATTGGTTCAGGTGCAAGTTTCAACGCTTTAATGAGCATTGAAACGTATAAAAATTGTTTCGAAAAATTATATGACTGAGCCTTGTGGGCCTAAGAAAAATTGCCCGTTCGGCGTGATTATGTGAGGTTTCAGGAGGAGGAGCAGGAGGAGGAGGAGGAGGAATATTATACACAGATTGATGAAGCAAAAATGTCCCTGTTTTTGATGGTGATAGAGAACGATGCTTCCATCCGCGGGTGCAGCCTACGTATTGCTTAGGTATCGCTGCTGTCCACTGGTAAAGAGGAGAAGTCTGGGGAAATCCAGGCTTTGTTCATCTTGATGAGTGTAACCCTGTCGGCACTGTCGGTTGACAGGCGGGTACACTTATCCGTGATAATTCCCCCAGCCGCACTAAACACCCTCTCTGACAAGACGCTAGCCGCAGGACAAGCAAGCACCTCCAGGGCATACAGCGCGAGTTCAGGCCACGTGTCCAGCTTCGACACCCAGTAGTTGTAGAGGGCAGAGGCGTCACCGAGGACGGTCGTGCGATCGGCTACGTACTCTCTCACCATCCTTTTACAGTGCTCCCGCCAACTCAGCCTTGACTGGGGAGCGGTGACACAGTCTTGCTGGGGAGCCATAAAGCTGGCAAAGGCCTTGGAGAATGTTCCCCTGCCTGCGCTGTACATGCTGCCTGATCACTGCGCCTCCCCTGGCCCTCGGAACTGCGCCTTCTGCCACTAGCGCTGTCGGATGGGAAGTTTACCATCAGTTTGTCCACCAGCGCCCTGTGGTATAGCATCATTCTCGAACCCCTTTCCTCTTCGGGAATGAGAGTGGAAAGGTTCTTCTTATACCGTGGGTCGAGCAGTGTGTACACCCAGTAATCCGTAGTGGCCAGAATGCGTGTAACGCGAGGGTCACGAGAAAGGCATCCTAACATGAAGTCAGCCATGTGTGCCAGGGTACCTGTACGCAACACATGGCTGTCCTCACTAGGAAGATCACTTTCAGGATCCTCCTCCTCCTCCTCAGGCCATACACACTGAAAGAATGACAGGCAAGCAGCATGTGTACCCTCAGCAGTGGGCCAAGCTGTCTCTTACCCCTCCTCCTCATGCTCCTCCCCCTCCTCCTCAACACGCTGAGATATAGACATGAGGGTGCTCTGACTATCCAGCGACATACTGTCTTCCCACGCCTCCGTTTCCGAGTGCAAAGCGTCTGCCTTTATGCTTTGCAGGGAACTTCTCAAGAGGCATAGCAGAGGAATGGTGACGCTAATGATTGCAGCATCCCCGCTCACCATCTGGGTAGACTCCTAAAAGTTTCCAAGGACCTGGCAGATGTCTGCCAACCAGGCCCACTCTTCTGTAAAGAATTGAGGAGGCTGACTCCCACTACGCCGCCCATGTTGGAGTTGGTATTCCACTATAGCTCTACGCTGCTCATAGAGCCTGGCCAACATGTGGAGCGTAGAGTTCCACCGTGTGGGCTCGTCGCACAGCAGTCGGTGCACTGGCAGATTAAACCGATGTTGCAGGGTCCGCAGGGTGGCAGCGTTCGTCTTGGAATTGCGGAAATGTGCGCTGACCCGGCGCACCTTTCCGAGCAGGTATGACAAGTGTGGGTAGCTTTTCAGAAAGCACTGAACCACCAAATTAAAGACATGGGCCAGGCATGGCACGTGCGTGAGGCTGCCGAGCTGCAGAGCCGCCGCCAGGTTACGGCCGTTGTCACACACGACCATGCCCAGTTGGAGGCTCAGCAGCGCAAGCCAGCGGTCGGTCTGCTCTGTCAGACCCTGCAGCAGTTCGTGGGCCGTGTGCCTCTTCTCTCCTAAGCTGAGTAGTTTCAGCACGGCCTGCTGACGCTTGCCCACCACTGTGCTGCCACGCCGCGTGACACCGACTGCTGGCGACGTGCTGCTGCTGCTGACACATCTTGATTGCGAGACAGAGGTTGCGTTGGAGGAGGAGGAGGAGGGTGGTTTAGTGGAGGAAGCATACACCGCCGCAGATACCAGCACCGAGCTGGGGCCCGCAATTCTGGGGGTGGGTAGGACGTGAGTGGTCCCAGGCTCTGACTCAGTCCCAGCCTCCACTAAATTCAACCAATGTGCCGTCAGGGAGACATAGTGGACCTGCCCACCTGTGCTTGTCCACGTGTCCGTTCTTAAGTGGACCTTGGCAGTAACCGCGTTGGTGAGGGCACGTACAATGTTGCGGGAGACGTGGTCGTGCAGGGCTGGGACGGCACATCGGGAAAAGTAGTGGCAACTGGGAACCGAGTAGCGCGGGGCCGCCGCCGCCATCATGCTTTTGAAAGCCTCCGTTTCCACAAGCCTATACGGCAGCATCTCCAGGCTGATCAATTTGGCAATATGCACGTTTAACGCTTGAGCGTGCGGGTGCGTGGTGGTGTACTTGCGCTTGCGCTCAAACAGTGGCGCTAGCGACGTCTGGACGCTGCTCTGAGAGATATTGCTGGATGGAGCCGAGGACAGCGGAGGTGAGGGTATGGGTGCAGGCCAGGAGACGGTAGTGCCTGTGTCCTCAGAGGGGGGGTTGGATCTCAGTGGCAGGTTGGGGCACAGGGGGAGAGGCAGTGGTGCAAACCGGAGGCGGTGAACGGCCTTCGTCCCACCTTGTGGGGTGCTTGGCCATCATATGCCTGCATTGGAGGAGGAGGAGGAGGGTGGTTTAGTGGAGGAAGCATACACCGCCGCAGATACCACCACCGAGCTGGGGCCCACAATTCTGGGGGTGGGTAGGACGTGAGCGGTCCCAGGCTCTGACTCTGTTCCAGCCTCCACTAAATTCACCCAATGTGCCGTCAGGGAGATATAGTGGCCCTGCCGCCTGTGCTTGTCCACGTGTCTGTTGTTAAGTGGACCTTGGCAGTAACCGCGTTGGTGAGGGAGCGTACAATGTTGCGGGAGACGTGGTTGTGCAGGGCTGGGACGGCACATCGGGAAAAGTAGTGGTGACTGGGAACTAAGTAGCGCGGGGCCGCCGCCGCCGCCATCATACCTTTGAAAGCCTCCGTTTCCACAACCCTATACGGCAGCATCTCCAGGCTGATAAATTTGGCTATGTGCACGTTTAACGCTTGAGCGTGCGGGTGCGTGGCGGCGTACTTGCGCTCCAACACTTGCGCTAGCGACGGCTGGACGGTGCACGGAGAGACATTGGTGGATGGGGCCGAGGACAGCTGAGGTGAGGGTGTGGGTGCAGGCCAGGAGACGGTAGTGCCTGTGTCCTGAGAGGGGGGTTGGATCTCAGTGGCAGGTTGGGGCACAGGGGGAGAGGCAGCGGTGCAAACTGGAGGCGGTGAACGGCCTTCGTCCCACCTTGTGGGGTGCTTGGCCATCATATGTCTGCGCATGCTGGTGGTGGTGAGGCTGGTGGTGGTGGCTCCCCGGCTGGTCTTGGCGCGACAAAGGTTGCACACCACTGTTCGTCGGTCGTCTGCACTCTCAGTGAAAAACTGCCAGACCTTTGAGCACCTCGGCCTCTGCAGGGTGGCATGGCGCGAGGGGGCGCTTTGGGAAACAGTTGGTGGATTATTCGGTCTGGCCCTGCCTCTACCCCTGGCCACCCCACTGCCTCTTCCAACCTGCCCAGCTGCTGCACTTGCCTCCCCCTCTGAAGACCTGTCCTCAGTAGGCGTAGCAAACCAGGTGGGGTCAGTCACCTCATTGTCCTGCTGCTCTTCCTCCAAATCCTCTGTGCGCTCCTCCCTCGGACTTACTCCAATTACTACTACCTGAGTGACAGACAACTGTGTCTCATCTTCATCGTCCTCCTCACCCACTGAAAGCTCTTGAGACAGTTGCCGGAAGTCCCCAGACTCATCCCCCGGACCCCGGGAACTTTCCAAAGGTTGGGCATCGGTCACGACAAACTCCTCCAGTGCGAGAGGATTCGGAACCATTGCTGCCCATTCTGGGCAGGGGCCCGAGAACAGTTCCTGGGAGTCTGCCTGCTCCTCAGAATGTGTCATTGTAATGGAGTGAGGAGGCTGGGAGGAAGGAGGAGCAGCAGCCAGAGGATTCAGAGTTGCAGCAGTGGACGGCGCAGAACTCTGTGTGGTCGATAGATTATTGGATGCACTTTCTGCCATCCACGACAGGACCTGCTCACGCTGCTCATTTTCTAATAAAGGTCTACCGCGTGGACCCATTAATTGTGAGATGAATGTGGGGATGCCAGAAACATGCCTCTCTCCTAATCCCGCAGCAGTCGGCTGCGATACACCTGGATCAGGAGCTCGGCCTGTGCCCACACCCTGACTTGGGCCTCCGCGTCCTCGCCTGCGTCCACGTCCTCTAGGCCTGCCCCTACCCCTCAGCATGGTGTATTACCAGTAGTGCAGAAACAGAACGCTGTAATTAAATGTGCCGCTTATTGGCCTGTGGTTGGAGGCTGACTTCGCTTACGGAACGCACAGCACAGCCAAGAAAGAATTTTGCGCAAGCCTGCTGTAACACTTAGCTGGCTGCGTATTAATTAGGACTACTACCCCCAGCAGAGACGCAGTACACTCAGGACGGTCACAGGCAGCCCAAATAGAATGTTTTTTTCCCAAATTTTTTTGGAAAAGCCCACTGCCTATATAGACAGTATATCTCTTTCACTGTCCCTGCCTCACCACTACTGGCCCTGGACTATGTAAAATTACTGCAGACTGTTTCCCTCGGGACAGGATGACAGCGGTGATGTAACGGCCAACGCAGAGCCAGGAAAGAATTTTGCGCAAGCCTGCTGTAACACTTAGCTGGCTGCGTATTAATTAGGACTACTACCCCCAGCAGAGACGCAGTACACTCAGGTCGGTCACAGGCAGCCCAAATAGAATGTTTTTTCCCAAATTTTTTTGGAAAAGCCCACTGCCTATATAGACAGTATATGTCTTTCACCTTTTTCACTGTCCCTGCCTCAGCACTACTGGTCCTATACTATGTAAAATTACTGCAGACTGTTTCCCTCTGGACAGGATGACAGCGGTGATGTAACGGCCAACGCAGAGCCAGGAAAGAATTTTGCACAAGCCTGCTGTAACACTTAGCTGGCTGCGTATTAATTAGGACTACTACCCCCAGCAGAGACGCAGTACACTCAGGACGGTCACAGGCAGCCCAAATAGAATGTTTTTTCCCAAATTTTTTGGGAAAAGCCCACTGCCTATATAGACAGTATATGTCTTTCACCTTTTTCACTGTCCCTGCCTCAGCACTACTGGCCCTATACTATGTAAAATTACTGCAGACTGAGGACGCAATGCTCTGCATGGCCGATATACCAATAAAAAAAAAAAAGTGCAACACTGCAAAAAGCAGCCTCAACAGTACTGCACACGGTCAGATGTGGCCCTAAGAAGGACCGTTGGGGTTCTTGAAGCCTGAAATCACTCCTAACACTCTCCCTATAGCAACTCCAGCAAGACAGCACTTTCCCTGAACTATGTCAGAATGCATGTGTGGTGAGCCGCGGGAGGGGCCGATTTATATACTCGGGTGACACCTGATCTCGCCAGCCACTCACTGCAGGGGGGTGGTATAGGGCTTGAACGTCGCAGGTGGAAGTTGTAATGCCTTCCCTGTCTTTCTATTGGACAGAAAAGCGCGCTAACGTCTCAGAGGTGAAAGTGAAAGTAACTCGAACATCACGTGGTGCTCGCCTCTAGTAATGAGCATCTCGAACACGCTAATACTCGAACGAGTATCAAGCTCGGACGAGTACGTTCGCTCATCTCTAATGATGAACCAACTTCTATAGTTATTAGAGATGAGCGAACACCAAAATGTTCGGGTGTTCGTTATTCGGAACGAACTTCCCGTGATGCTCGAGGGTTCGTTTCGAACAACGAACCCCATTGAAGTCAATGGGCGACCAGAACATTTTTGTATTTCGCCGATGCTCGCTAAGGTTTTCATGTGTGAAAATCTGGGCAATTCAGGAAAGTGATGGGAATGACACAGTGACGGATAGGGCAGGCGAGGGGCTACGTGTTGGGCTGCATCTCAAGTTCACAGGTCCCACTATTAAGCCACAATACCGGCAAGAGTGGGCCCCCCCCCCCAACAACTTTTACTTCTGAAAAGCCCTCATTAGCATGGCATACCTTTGCTAAGCACCACACTACCTCCAACAAAGCACAATCACTGCCTGCATGACACTCCACTGACACTTCTCCTGGGTTACATGCTGCCCAACCGCCCCCCCTCCCCCCCCCCCACAGCGCACACCAAAGTGTCCCTGGGCAGCCTTCAGCTGCCCTCATGCCACACCACGCTCATGTCTATTTAGAATTGCGTCTGCCATGACGAGGGACCGCAGGCACACACTGCAGAGGTTGGCACGGCTAGGCAGCGACCCTCTTTAAAAGTGGCGGAGCGATAGCCCACAATGCTGTACAGAAGCAATGAGAAATAGAATCCTGTGCCACCGCCATCAGGAGCTGCACACGTGGGCATAGCAATGGGGAACCTATGTGCCACACACTATTCATTCTGTCAAGGTGTCTGCATGCCCCAGTCAGACCGGGCTTTTTAATTCATAGACACAGGCAGGTACAACTCCCTATTGTGAAGTCCCTGTCGACCCACAGCATGGGTGGCTCCCTGGAACCCACCGGCGGTACACAGAAATATCCCATTGCATTGCCCAACACAGCTGAGGTAGTAATGTCGTGCTTAATGCAGGTGGGCTTCGGCCCACACTGCATGCCCCAGTCTGACTGGGGTTCTTTATAAGTGTACAGATGTAGTAAAAACTCCGTGTGCACCTACAGCATGGGTGGGTGCCAGGAAGCCACCGGCGGTA
Organism: Eleutherodactylus coqui; assembly: GCF_035609145.1. Lineage (NCBI taxonomy): Eukaryota > Metazoa > Chordata > Amphibia > Anura > Eleutherodactylidae > Eleutherodactylus > Eleutherodactylus coqui. Next base: position 103,898,625 of record NC_089841.1, read on the forward strand.
CATAGAAATATCCCATTGCATTGCCCAACACAGCTGAGGTAGTAATGTTGTGCTTAACCCTTTCCAATCCAATTTGTATATGGTTTTCCTAGGGGGCTTACTCTTTTTCTGCTGTTATACAACGGCGCTATATGCTGGCTAAAGCCAGTACTGCATGAGCTGACACGTAGGATAGGCTCCGACAGCAGAGAGGCTGGCAATATACAGTAAGAGAACCCCGACGGACGTCTACCAACAACGGAGCTGTACAGCCTTAAACCCTAATGTCTTCACAGGTCACACAGTGGACTGGAAAGGGTTAATGCAGGTGGGTTTCGGCCCATACTGCATGCCCCAGTCAGACTGGGGTTCTTTACAAGTGGACACATGTAGGTTAAACTCCCTGTGGACCCACTGCCTGGGTGGGTGCCAGGAAGCCACCGGCGGTACATAGAAATATCCCATTGCATTGCCCAACACAGCTGAGGTAGTAATGTCGTGCGTAATACAGGTGGGCTTCGGCCCACACTGCATGCCCCAGTCAGACGGGTTCTTTAGAAGTGTACAGATGTATTAAAAACTCAGTGTGCACCTACAGCATGGGTGGCTCCCTGGAACCCACCGGCGGTACACAAAAATATCCCATTGCATTGCCCAACACAGCTGAGGTAGTAATGTCGTGCTTAATGCAGGTGGGCTTCGGCCCACACTGCATGCCCCAGTCAGACTGGGGTTCTTTACAAGTGGACACATGTAGGTTAAACTCCCTGTGGACCCACTGCCTGGGTGGGTGCCAGGAAGCCACCGGCGGTACATAGAAATATCCCATTGCATTGCCCAACACAGCTGAGGTAGTAATGTCGTGCGTAATACAGGTGGGCTTCGGCCCACACTGCATGCCCCAGTCAGACGGGTTCTTTAGAAGTGTACAGATGTATTAAAAACTCAGTGTGCACCTACAGCATGGGTGGCTCCCTGGAACCCACCGGCGGTACATAAAAATATCCCATTGCATTGCCCAACACAGCTGAGGTAACGTCAGCTGTAATGCAGGTGGCCTAAAAATTAATTTGATTACACTGTAGGCGAGGGCCCACAAAAATTGCTGTATCAACAGTACTAATGTACATCCCAAAAATTGGCCATGGCCAGCCAAGAGGGCAGGTGAAACCCATTAATCGCTTTGGTTAATGTGGCTTAAGTGGTAACTAGGCCTGGAGGCAGCCCAGTGTAACGAAAAATTGGTTCAAGTTAAAGTTCCAATGCTTTTAAGCGCATTGAAACTTATAAAAATTGTTCTGAAAAATTATTTGAGTGAGCCTTGTGGCCCTAAGAAAAATTGCCCGTTCAGCGTGATTACGTGAGGTTTCAGGAGGAGGAGCAGGAGGAGGAGGAGGAGGAATATTAGACACAGATTGATGAAGCAGAAATGTCCCCGTTTTGGATGGTGAGAGAGAACGTAGCTTCCATCCGCGGGTGCAGCCTACGTATTGCTTACGTATCGCTGCTGTCCGCTGGTGGAGAACAGAAGTCTGGGGAAATCCAGCCTTTGTTCATCTTGATGAGTGTTAGCCTGTCGGCACTGTCGGTTGACAAGCGGCTACGCTTATCTGTGATGATTCCCCCAGCCGCACTAAACACCCTCTCCGACAACACGCTAGCCGCAGGACAAGCAAGCACCTCCAGGGCATACAGCGCTAGTTCAGGCCACATGTCCAGCTTCGACACCCAGTAGTTGTAGGGGGCAGAGGCGTCACCAAGGATGGTCGTGCGATCCGCTACGTACTCCCTCACCATCCTTTTACAGTGCTCCCGCCGACTCAGCCGTGACTGGGGAGCGGTGACACAGTCTTGGTGGGGAGCCATAAAGCTGGCCAGGCCCTTAAAGACTGTTGCACTGCCTGGGATGTACATGCTGCTCGATCTACGCACATCCCCTGCTACCTTGCCCTCGGTACTGCGCCTTCTGCCACTAGCGCTGTCGGCTGGGAATTTTACCATCAGCTTGTCCGCAAGGGTCCTGTGGTATAGCAACACTCTCGAACCCCTTTCCTCTTCGGGAATCAGAGTGGGCAGGTTCTCCTTATACCGTGGATCGAGCAGTGTGTACACCCAGTAATCCGTAGTGGCCAGAATGCGTGCAACGCGAGGGTCACGAGAAAGGCATCCTAACATGAAGTCAGCCATGTGTGCCAGGGTACCTGTACGCAACACATGGCTGTCTTCACTAGGAAGATCAGTTTCAGGATCCTCCTCCTCCTCCTCCTCCTCCTCCTCCTCCTCAGGCCATACACGCTGAAAGGATGACAGGCAATCAGCCGGTGTACCGTCAGCAGCGGCCCAAGCTGTCTCTTCCCCCTCCTCCTCATCCTCCTCATGCTCCTTCTCCTCCTCCTGTACGCGCTGAGAAATAGACAGGAGGGTGCCCTGACTATCCAGCGGCATACTGTCTTCCCCCGCCCCCGTTTCCGAGCGCAAAGCAGCTGCCTTTATGGTTTGCAGGGAATTTCTCAAGATGCATAGCAGAGGAATGGTGACGCTAATGATTGTAGCATCGCCGCTCACCACCTGGGTAGACTCCTCAAAATTACCAAGGACATGGCAGATGTCTGCCAACCAGGCCCACTCTTCTGAAAGGAATTGAGGAGGCTGACTCCCACTGCGCCGCCCATGTTGGAGTTGGTATTCGACTATAGCTCTACGTTGTTCATAGAGCCTGGCCAACATGTGGAGCGTAGAGTTCCACCGTGTGGGCACGTCGCACAGCAGTCGGTGCACTGGCAGCTTAAAGTGATGTTGCAGGGTGCGCAGGGTGGCAGCGTCCGTGTGGGACTTGCGGAAATGTGCGCAGAGCCGGCGCGCCTTTACGAGCAGGTCTGACAAGCGTGGGTAGCTTTTCAGAAACCGCTGAACCACCAAATTAAAGACGTGGGCCAGGCATGGCACGTGCGTGAGGCTGCCAAGCTGCAGAGCCGCCACCAGGTTACGGCCGTTGTCACACACGACCATGCCCGGTTGGAGGCTCAGTGGCGCAAGCCAGCGGTCGGTCTGCTCTGTCAGACCCTGCAGCAGTTCGTGGGCCGTGTGCCTCTTATCGCCTAAGCTGAGTAGTTTCAGCACGGCCTGCTGACGCTTGCCCACCGCTGTGCTGCCACACCGCGCGACACCGACTGCTGGCGACATGCTGCTGCTAACACATCTTGATTGCGAGACAGAGGAGGAGGAGGAGGGTGCTTTAGTGGAGGAAGCATACACCTCCGCAGATACCAGCACCGAGCTGGGGCCCGCAATTCTGGGGGTGGGTAGGACGTGAGCGGTCCCAGGCTCTGACTCTGTCCCAGCCTCCACTAAATTCACCCAATGTGCCGTCAGGGAGATGTAGTGGCCCTGCCCGCCTGTGCTTGTCCACGTGTCCGTAGTTAAGTGGACCGTGGCAGTAACCGCGTTGGTGAGGGCGCGCACAATGTTGCGGGAGACGTGGTCGTGCAGGGCTGGGACGGCACATCGGGAAAAGTAGTGGCGACTGGGAACTGAGTAGCGCGGGGCCGCCGCCTCCATGATACTTTTGAAGGACTCAGTTTCCACAACCCTATACGGCAGCATCTCAAGGCTGATGAATTTTGCTATGCGGACGGTTAACGTTTGAGCGTGCGGGTTCGTGGCGGCGTACTTGCGCTTGCGCTCGAACACTTGCGCAAGCGACGGCTGAACGGTGCGCTGAACTACACTGCTGGATGGGGCCGAGGACAGCGGAGATGAGGGTGTGGGTGCAGGCCATGAGGCGGTAGTGCCTGTGTCCTGAGAGGGGGGTTGCATCTCAGTGGCAGGTTGGGGCACAGGGGGAGAGGCAGGGGTGCAAACCGGAGGTGGTGAACGGCCTTCGTCCCACCTTGTGGGGTGCTTGGCCATCATATGTCTGCGCATGGTGGTGGTGGTGAGGCTGTTGGTGTTGGCTCCCCGGCTGAGCTTTGCGCAACAAAGGTTGCACACCACTGTTCGTCGGTCGTCAGGCGTCTCTGTGAAAAACTGCCAGACCTTAGAGCACCTCGGCCTCTGCAGGGTGGCATGGCGCGAGGGGGCGCTTTGGGAAACACTTGGTGGATTATTCGGTCTGGCCCTGCCTCTACCCCTGGCCCTGGCCACCGCACTGCCTCTTGCAACCTGCCCTGCTGATGCCCTTGACTCCCCCTCTGAAGACCTGTCCTCCTGAGTAAGCGTTGCACACCAGGTGGGGTCAGTCACCTCATCGTCCTGCTGCTCTTCCTCCGAATCCTCTGTGCGCTGCTCCCTTGGACTTACTGCCCTTACTACTACCTCACTGCAAGACAACTGTGTCTGATCGTCATCGTCCTCCTCACCCACAGAAAGTTGTTGAGACAGTTGGCGGAAGTCCCCAGCCTCTTCCCCTCGGACCCCGGGAACTTTCGAATGGTTGGGCATCAGTGACGATAAACTCCTCTGGTGGGAGAGGAACCGCTGCTGCCCAATCTAAGCAGGGGCCCGAGAACAGTTCCTGGGAGTGTTCCCGCTCCTGAGCAGGTGTCATTGTAGTGGAGTGAGGAGGCTGGGAGGAAGGAGGAGCAGCAGACAGAGGATTCGGATTTGCAGCAGTGGACGGCGCAGAACTGCGTGTTGACGATAGGTTGCTCGAAGCACTTTCTGCCATCCAGGACAGGACCTGCTCACACTGCTCATTTTCTAATAACCGTCTCCCGCGTGGACCCATTAATTGGGCGATGAATGTGGGGACGCCAGAAACGTGCCTCTCTCCTAATCGCGCAGCAGTCGGCTGCGACACACCGGGATCAGGAGCTCGGCCTGTGCCCACACCCTGACTTGGCCCTCCGCGTCCTCGGCCGCGTCCACGTCCTCTAGGCCTACCCCTACCCCTCAGCATGCTGTATTACCAGTGATTTGATTTCACAGGCAGGAAATAAATTGGCGCAAGACTGCAGGCCAAATATAATTTTTTCCCTTTTTGGAAAACGAAAGGCCCCACTGCCTCTAGTGAATGAATAATCTAAGTTTAATAACTGTGCTGTGTCCCTGCTAATGTGTCACAGAACGTGAGGGTAGCAGAGTTATTATAACTCTGGCAGAGCAGGTATTTTTTTTCCCAATTAAGGAAAGCAAATGGCGAAGCCAGCAGTAAAGCGTAGCTAGGTGCGTATGATTTAGCAATGTTTTTCACGCAGCTCACACGTGTCCACCGCCCGTAAGGACGGACAGAGGCTGGACAAATAGATTTGTTTTCACTTGTTTTTCCACCAAAAGGCAGCACTGCGTATATTCAATGAACATGAGAAGTTTAATAACTGTGCTGTGTCCCTGCTAATGTGTCACAGAACGTGAGGGTAGCAGAGTTATTATAACTCTGGCAGAGCAGGTATTTTTTTCCCAATTAAGGAAAGCAAATGGCGAAGCCAGCAGTAAAGCGTAGCTGGGTGCGTATGATTTAGCAATGTTTTTCACGCAGCTCACACGTGTCCACCGCCCGTAAGGACGGACAGAGGCTGGACAAATAGATTTGTTTTCACTTGTTTTTCCACCAAAAGGCAGCACTGCGTATATTCAATGAACATGAGAAGTTTAATAACTGTGCTGTGTCCCTGCTAATGTGTCACAGAACGTGAGGGTAGCAGAGTTATTATAACTCTGGCAGAGCAGGTATTTTTTTTCCCAATTAAGGAAAGCAAATGGCGAAGCCAGCAGTAAAGCGTAGCTGGGTGCGTATGATTTAGCAATGTTTTTCACGCAGCTCACACGTGTCCACCGCCCGTAAGGACGGACAGAGGCTGGACAAATAGATTTGTTTTCACTTGTTTTTCCACCAAAAGGCAGCACTGCGTATATTCAATGAACATGAGAAGTTTAATAACTGTGCTGTGTCCCTGCTAATGTGTCACAGAACGTGAGGGTAGCAGAGTTATTATAACTCTGGCAGAGCAGGTATTTTTTTTCCCAATTAAGGAAAGCAAATGGCGAAGCCAGCAGTAAAGCGTAGCTGGGTGCGTATGATTTAGCAATGTTTTTCACGCAGCTCACACGTGTCCACCGCCCGTAAGGACGGACAGAGGCTGGACAAATAGATTTGTTTTCAGTTTTTTTCCACCAAAAGGCAGCACTGCGTATATTCTATGAACATGAGAAGTTTAATAACTGTGCTGTGTCCCTGCTTATGTGTCACAGAACGTGAGGGTAGCAGAGTTATTATAACTCTGGCAGAGCAGGTATATTTTTTCCCAATTAAGGAAAGCAAATGGCGAAGCCAGCAGTAAAGCGTAGCTGGGTGCGTATGATTTAGCACTGTTCTTCACGCAGCTCACACGTCTCCACCGCCCGTAAGGACGGACAGAGGCTGGACAAATAGATTTGTTTTCAGTTTTTTCCCACCAAAAGGCAGCACTGCGTATATTCTATGAATAATAACTGTGTTGTGGCCCTGCCTATACAATTCTTTCCCTGCAGTATCAATGGAGGGTGGAATGCTCTGCAGAGGCGATTTTGAGAAGCCCAAAAAAAATGCAGCACAGCTAACAGCAGCCTGGACAGTACTGCACACGGATAAATATGGCCCTAGAAAGGACCGTTGAGGTTCTTGAAGGCTACACTCACTCCTAACACTCTCCCTGCCTATGCAGCACTTCTGTCCCTAATGCCAGGTGCAACGCTCTGCAGAGCCGATTTTGAGAAAAAAAAAATGCCACTGCTAACAGCAGCCAACACACAGCTATCAGTGGCCCTAATAAGGACCTTTGGGGGGTCTTGAAGCCTACACTAACTACCAATTCTTTCCCTACAGCAGCTCCGGTACAAACAGCACTGTCCCTCATCTAACTCACCAGGCATCTGAGGCGAGCCGCGGGAGGGGCCGACTTTTATATTAGGCGAACACCTGATCTCGCCAGCCACTCACAGCAGGGGGGTGGTATAGGGCTTAAACGTTGCAGGGGGAAGTTGTAATGCCTTCCCTGTCTTTCAATTGGCCAGAAAAGCGCGCTAACGTCTCAGGGAAGGAAGTGAAAGTAACCAGAACACCGCATGGTGTTCGTTACGAATAACGAACATCCCGAACACCCTAATATTCGCACAAATATCAAGCTCGGACGAACGCGTTCGCTCATCTCTAATAGTTATGAAAAAAAATCTTTTAAATACCATAAATTAAAAAAAGATAATATATCAGCTGTTATATTAAAGGTATATACATGGCAGAAAATAATGCAATTGACACAAATTGAGAGCAACAGAAAGTCATCATATAAATGTAATTGAAAAACAGAAGCAATGTAATGTTGTGCATGATGCATAACATTATGTAATGACAAACCATACTTAAACGTCTGGAAATCTCTGGGCTGATTTCAAATTCTATCTCTAGAGCAGAACCAAATATTTTATATGCTCAAATAATTGATTGTAATTCAAGTCACATTCTTTATTGTAATCATATCACTATGGGATATTATAGCTTTAGTCTAATACGGTCCGGTTATGGTGGAAACATAAGTCTCTTTTAATGCATGCAGCTCTTGAATTATGTCTTCTGGAAATGGCCAGACGTCCTGCTGTCTGAGGCTGGATAGCTAAGACATAGCAAGCTTCAGAACAGTGATGAAATAGGGTTAATCAATTAATAACATACAGCTAGCAAATAAGTTTGAATGAAAAAGTATATCTAATAGCCTAATAAAATTCCTTGCCAAATTTCAGTTTCATAAACTTTTCCACATTATTTCATGTTTCCCTATGGAATTAGGTCAGAGAGCAAAATAAGTTTTTGTGTTTTTTCTTATAAGATGCCTCTCAGAAATGTTGCTTCAGATGATAAGATATCACCTTTTTGAGCATCTAAAGGTTTTCAACATTTGTTAAGTTCTTTACCAGATGAGCAGTAAAACAGAAATTTATGAAAAAGTCAATTCTATTCTTGTGACACGTATGCATAATGTACCATCCGATGTATATTGAACTGAGAAACACATTTTAAATCAATATTAAATATAAAGTTAATTTTACATTTCTGATATTGGTGTTATTTATAAAGATTTTTTCCATACAACTAAAACCTTACATTATACCAGATGATTTACAGTAAATTACAAATATATATTCATTCACCTGTTTTCAATATTATTTTCTTTTTGCGGCCCATTTAGTGAATGTAGGTGAATCTATTAGTAAATTTAATTAGGTCATCATTACAAGATCAATATAAGGACATATCTTGGCTTAATTTAGTTTAAATAAGCAATAAGCAAACAAAAAATTCTACTTAATGGCAGATTAGACAGAAAAAAATAAATAGTTCAGAACTTGGATGTGATATATTGATTTGTCATTTAAGCCAGCAATCCTATCAAAGCTTGATTGAAAGCATTGTACAGTATAGAATAGTAGAATTGTAGATTTAAAAGGGACTTCCAGGGTCATCGGGTCGAACCCCGACTCATTGCAGGATTTCCTAATCATCTCAGACAGATGTCTGTCCAGCCTCTGTTTGAAAACTTCCATCGAATGAGAACTAACCGCCTCAAATGGCAACTTGTTCCACTCATTGATCATCTTCACTGTCAAAATGTTTTTTCTTTAATATCTAAACTGTGACTCCTCCCTTTCAGTTTCTGATCCCTCGGCACTGTGACAGCCCTTCAGAAATTTGTAGACAGCTATTAAGTCTCCTCTCAGCCTTCTTTTTTGCAAGCTAAACATTCCCAGATCCTTTAACTGTTCCTCATAGGACATGATTTGCAGACCGCTCACCATCTTGGTAAATCTTCTCTGAACTTGCTCCACCTTGTCTATGTCTTTTTTAAATTAAGGTGCCCAGAACTGGACACAGTATTCCAGATGAGGTCTGACTAAGGAAGAGTAGAGGGGGATAATTACCTCACAGGATCTAGACTCTGTGCTTCTCTTAATACATCCCAGAATTGTTTGCCTTTTTTAATGCTGCATCAAACTATTGACTCCTGTTCAGTCTGTGATCTGTTAGTATACCCAAGTCTTTTTCACATGTGCTGCTGCTTAGCCCAATTCCTCCCATTCTGTATGTGCTTTTTCATTTTTCTTACCCAGATGTAGTAATTTGCATTTTTCCCTGTTAAATACCATTCTTTTAGTCACCACCCACTGTCCAAGCTTGTCTAGATATTTTTGAATCCTCTCTCTCTTCTCTAGCATTAGCTATCCCTCTTACCTTTTGTGTTGTCTGCAAATTTGATCAGTTTTTTCTTATCTAGATCATTTTCAAAAATGTTGAACAAACTGCGTCTAGGACAGAGCCTTGTGGTACCCTACTTGATACATTCTTCTACTTGGATGCGCAGCCATTTATGACTACTCTTTGAGTGGAATCACTCAGCCAGTTTTTAATCCACATAACAGTTGCCTCGTTAATCCCATATTTGGTCATTTCATTTTTTTCAATAAGGATAGTAAGAGATACTTTGTCAAATTCTTTACTAAAATCAAGATATACTATATGCACCACATTTCCCTGATAAACCCAGTCCATGATTCTGTCATAGAAGGAAATTAGATTAGTCTGGCATGACTTGTTTGTCACAAACCCATGTTGGCTCTGGCTAATTACCACATTCTCATTCAAGTATTTGGAAACATGTCATTTAATAATTTGTTCAATTTGTTCCCAGTATAGAAGTCAGGCTCACAGGCCTGTAGTTTCCGTGGTCCATCTTTTTGCCTTTTTTGAAGATAGGGACAACATTTGCCCTTCTCCAATTTTCTGGGACTACCCCTGTTCTCCAGGAATTTTCAAAGATTAGGCAATTACCTCTGCGGCTTCCTTCAGTATCCTAGGATGGAATTCATCTGGACCTGTAGACTTAAATTCATTTAGGTTATTCAAATGTTCCCTCACCATCTCTCTGTTTATATCCTGCATCCTTTTGTTCCTTTAGTAGCACAGGGAAGATCAGTTGATATTGCATATATATTTTTTGAGAGAAAACAGGCCTTCTCAATATCATTTTAAAGCAATTCACCATTTTCATCCTGTAAACATCCTATTGCATCTTTGACTTTTCTTTTGCTTTTGACATACCCCAAAATCCTCTTTGTAGATTTTGACCTGTCTTGTAAACCTCAGTTTACTATCAGCTTTAGCTCTTCTGACACTTGCCTTAGGCTGGGGTCACACAGAGCCAATTCACCGCAGAAATCTTGCGGTTTTGCCGCAGCGAAAAACCACAAGATTTTCGCGGGATAAGCGCAGCTTCAAAACCTGCGGCACTTAGCCGTGGGTTTTTGAGCGGCTTTGACACATGCTTTTCCATTGTGGCTGGCTCTCTCATAGAGACGAACGAGGCTAAAATGGAAAAAAAAAGAATTGACATGCTTTGTCCTGGGAATCCATGCCACAGCATTGACTAATGCCATCTTTGTCACGACAGATTGTCCGCCCCATGTGGACGAGATTTTTGACAAATCTTGTCCACACGGCTGGCAAACCTCGAGATTAGCATCTGCAGACCGATCTCCCGTAGCAAATTCAGCACAGAAATTCCACGGCAAATCCGCCCTGTGTGAACTTATCCTTACAGTTTCAGCAGACTGCATTACATTCTTCTTTAGATGTGTCACCCTCTTTCCATTTTATAAACATTTTTTTTCTTTTCAGCATGTTTTTAAGTTCATCCTGGTCTCTTTAAATGCTTCACATTCTTCCTTCTTTTAGAGATTGTTAACAATTGTGCTTTGAGTATCTCATTTAACAAAATTTCCTATCCTCATTGGAAATTTCCTTCCTTAAGGACATCCATCCATTGGGTCCTTCCTACCTTCTTTCTGAGTCCATTAAAATCAGCCTTTCTGAAATTTGACCTTGAAGTCTTAGTCTTCTCAGGTCTTTCTTCCCTTGTTATCCAGAATTCAAGGACAACATGGTCACTGCCTCCTAAGGTCCCAGCCACCCTTAGTTCCTGAACCATTTCCTATGTGTTGGTAAGATTTAGCTCCAAGATGGCAGATCCCTTTGTTTTCTCTTCTACTTTTGGAAGATTAAGTTGTCAGAAACAGAGTATAAGAATGTGTTGGACCCATCACTGTTGCATGAGAGATATTTCCAACAAATGTCTAGATAGTTACAATCTCCCATGATCACTATGTCATACTTTTTTTTGGAACATTAGAGTTTTATTGGAAAAGGAAATTGAGAGTACATAATATACAACATGTGGCATTGATTCTTATACAAGGATACAGATGGAGAACACATACATAGTTCAATATTCATATCCTTTTCTTAACAACATCATTCTCAATTACTCCCTTAGATATTTATGAGTTTCCTTATCTCTATAAACGTAGTAAACTGCCCTATCGATAATTCCTCTGGTGAGAAACATTCACTTTTATTTGGGCTTCGAACATTTAACTTTTATCAGTTAACTTGTAAATTTAATACAGCATCTTAACAATATCCTTATGTTCTTAATGTTGATGGTACTTTACTCACAAATTCCACATATCTGAGTACTTATTGACTTTATTAGAACGGATGGCCAACCATTTTTCGAATACACAGTGTTCTGCGATTGAGCTTAAACTTCCTCTATGTTAGGATGATCAAGGGATTTCCAGTGTTTTGCAATGATTGTTTTGGCCATCATGAGGGAGTGGCCTATTAAGTATCTGGTAGATTGGGGCATCTCTCTGAGGCCAAACAGCAGCATCACAAGTTTCTGATTTCTGGGAACTTTTGTTTTTAATATCTTTTGTAACAGGTCAAAAAAGTTCCCTCCCAGAAAAGTTTCAGCTTCGGATATGCCCAGAACAAGTGCGTCAATGAACCCCCTCGACCACAGTTCCTCCAACAAAGGCCAACTCCTCCTGTGATGCAGCTGGCTATAAGTTGAGGGAAGTAATACCATCTTATTTGTATTTTTTGTTGTGTTTCTAATATAGCTGCACCCCTGGTGGATTTTAATAAATATCTAAAAGCCTTCGACCATTCCTCTATAGAGATCTCTTCTCCGAACTCTCTTTCCAGGTTAGGTGTACCTTTTTCGATAAGTTGTCCTTACCCGTCAACACATCATAAAAAACTCTTGTCTCTGATTTGTTAAAATTTGGCGGAGATGTGAACTTTTTTATTATCTTGTGTGGTAATTTTATATTATGAATGGGAAACGTTCTCAGAAAGGATCTGATCCTAAGGTAATGAAAGCTATTTGTAACTTTTAAATGATATTTTGTTTGTATCCACTCAAAGGTTGTTTTTTTTTCCATTATATGTTACTAAATCTTCCACCCCCAAAAATCCCTTTCTCTTCCAGCTTAAGACATCTAGATTTGGTATAAAGAATTCGAGGACTTCTATTGGTACTGTGAGTTTCCTCAGATGGTCATAAATTGCTACTCTTAGAGTGTATGCCTACTATGCTTCAATCGTTGCTAGTTGGAGATAAGCTCCAATCTAGTATCTCTTTTTTCCAGGCCCCCATTTCCAATGATGCTACGTGTAAAAGATTTTTCAATGTTTTCCTCCTCAAGTATCCTTCTTCTAAACTTGCCCAGCTAGGTCTGTTACCATTGTCCATCCAAAATTTCACTTGATTAAGGCCGCCTGCAGACGGGCGGGTCGGATCCGGTGGCGAGAATTCTCGCCGCGGGACCCGACCTCAGCACCTGCAGGCAGGAGCGCGTACTCACCCGCGCCCGGCGGCCTCGGCTCTTTCCTGTGTCGGCTGCTGGGCAGCCGGCGCATGCGCAGACCAGAGCCTCCGGCCGGGTGAGTGACGTTTCTGTGCGAGGCTCTGCGAGCCCCGCACAGAAATAGGACATGCCGCGGTTTGTTTGCCGCGCGACATTTCACGCGGCCAAACAGCGGCCGTCTGCATAGGAGTGCGTATTGTAATGCACTCCTATGCAGGCTTTTAGTGGCGGAAATCCCGCGGGATTTCCACCCGTCTGCAGGCGGCCTTAGAGTGATAGCTTTATAGTATGCCTCTATATTAGGGACATCTGCTCCTCCATTATGTCGATGTAGAGCAAGAATTAATAAGGTTAAGAGGTATCTCTTTCCTCCCCATATAAATTTTGATAATTGGCTTTGTATTTTAGCTATGGTACACTTAGAAGTAGGGATTGGCAATGTTGTAAACAAATACAATATTTTGGGTAAGATTTTCATTTTATATGACAATATTTTGCCATACCAGGTTAGACACAGTCTGGACATAAGATCAAGTTCCTGTTGTATAGAAATCAGGAGTCAATACAATTCCTAGATAAGGGAGTCCCTTTTCTTTCCAGCAAAAGGTGAATTCCCTTTGAATTGTGCATCTAAGATTACTTTTAAGATTTAAGACCAAAATTTGTGTTTGTCCTGTGTTGAGTTAATAAAACTCCCCCATTTCTTGGATTCTGGTTTGTGTTGCTGACATCTGTTTTTCTTATTTGAGTTTATAAAAGGACACATTGCTAAAATGACTCATTATATTCTGGGCAGCCCATAGGGATTCCAGGGGTCTGGACAGGGTCAATATTATGTCATTGGTAGATAAACCTATTTTGTGTTGCCTGTGTCCTGACGTTATTCCTCTTATTTCTATTGAGGTTCTTATATTTTCTGATGGTGGTTCCATAATGAGGACAAACAGTAGTGGGAAAGTGGGCATCCCTGTCTCGTTCCATTAGTTATGGAGAAAGGGTCTGACATATTACCTATGACCAGGACTCATGCTGATGGGGTGGAATACAGGGCTCGGATGGCATGGACCACATCTTCTCTGAAACCAAAGCATCTCAGTGTCTCAAAGGCATGCCCCAATGGATCCAGTCAAAGGTCTTTTCTGCATCGAGAGCTAACATTATCGATGGTGCTAAAGAGGCCTCCACAGTGTGGATAAGATTAAGGATCCTTCTTGTGCCATCTTTAACAAAGCCTGTCTGGTCTGTATGAATAATATCAGGGAGAATTTTTAATAATCTGTTTGCTAGTGTTTTGGCATAAATTTTGACGTTGGTGTTCAATAATGATATTGGCCTGAAATTTGCTGGTGCATTCGGTTCTTTTCCCAGTTTTGGTAGTGCTACGATTGTAGCTTGCAACATCTCCTCTAGGAAATGCCCTCGTTGCATTGCTGTGTTAAATGAGTTTTGAATATATGGGATCAGTGATCCTGAGAATATTTTATAATATTCTGCCGAGAAGCCATCTGGGCCTGGGGCCTTTGGCTTTTCAAAGAGGAGATTGTTGTCACCATCTCAGATTGCTGTAATTGCTGATCCATCTATTCCGCTTGTGCGGTTGATATAGCAGGGAGGTTTACTTTATGTAAAAAATGTGTTATTGTTTCACTGTTTGGCTGTAGGATCCCCAAATCATCTTTAAGATTATATAATCTATTATAATAGGAGCAAAAAGTGTTGGATATCTGTTCTGGATGCATCAGTTTGACCCTTTTACCTGCAGAGTCCCACACATATGGTACATTTATCTTAGTTTTTTCTTTACTAAATTGGCCATCCATCTTGAGGGTTTATTCAATGAAGAGTATATAGAGGCTCTTTGTGCGTTAACTTCTCTGTCAAAGTCTCCCATCATGACTTTCCGTAATTTCTGTCTTAAGACAAGAAGACGTTTATGTGTAACATCTGAAGGATTTTGCTGTAACTCTTTCTCGGCAAGTTGTATCTGGGTGAAGAGGTCATCTACTGTAGATGCCTTCGCTTTCTTATATTTAGCCCCCATTTTTATAAGTATGCCTCTTATATATGCTTTATGGGTTCTCCATAATATTAATAGGTCTATCCCTGGTGTATCGGTAATTTCAAAGAATTCTTTTTATAGCTAGTTGTATCTCTTCCCTATATTTGGGCAGATTCATCAAATATGTGTTGTTTCTTCATATTTTATGTATCAGGTGATTAATTTCAAAAGATAAAGTTACTGTTATAATAATAATAATCTTTATTTGTATAGTGCCAACATATTCCGCAGCGCTTATATAGACAGGGGGAATACAGAAAGATCAAAAAAATACAAAAATTACACAACCACGGTTACATAGTAATCAGTTGATGGAAACAATAGGGGTGAGGGTCCTGCTCCAATGAGCTTACATACTACAAGTAATGGGGCGGTACAGAAGGCAAAGGGCTGGAGATGTGCATGGTATGGCGGAGATGTGCACGGTATGGTGAGGTGGAGAGTGAGGGATTCTATACACATAGACAATGGTCAGACATTTGGCCATGTTATGGCAGAAACGGTATGACTGCAGGAGCGGTTTATGATGGCTAGTAGGGATTGCAGTTAGTAGGTCAGGTAGCATGTTATCGGGCGGAGTACAGAGGGATTTGTTTAGGGAATGCGGTATGCCTCCCTGAAGAGGTGTGTTTTTGGAGCACACCTGAAGTTCTGCAAGTCTTGGATTGCTCGGGTAGCCTTTGGTAGTGCATTCCAGAGGACCGGTGCTGCTCTGGAGAAGTCTTGGAGGCGGGAATGAGAAGTTCGAATTAAAGGGGCGCTCAGTCTGGTTTCGTTAGCAGAGCGGAGAGCCCGGGCTGGGTGATGGAGTGAGATGAGGGAGGCAATATAGGGTGGTGCTGCACTGTGGAGGGCTTTGTGGATAAAGGTAGCGAGTTTAAATTGAATTCTGTATTTAACGGGCAGCCAGTGCAGTGACCGGCACAGGGCAGAGGCGTCTGAGTAATGGCTGGACTGGAAAATGAGCCTGGCTGCCGCATTCAGGATGGATTGGAGAGGGTAGAGTCTGGTGCAGGGGAGGCCGATCAGCAACGAGTTGCAATAATCGAACCGAGAGTGGATGAGGGCAACAGTGAGCGTTTTTAGTGTGTCCACAGTGAGAAAAGAGCGGATTCTTGCGATGTTCTTGAGGTGCAGCTGACATGTTCGGGCGAGAGATTGGATGTAGGGGGTAAATGATAGATCTGAGTCGAATTTGACCCCAAGGCAGCGGGCATGTTGTCTAGGAGTTATGGTGGCGCCCCACTGAGATGGAGATGTCAGGATGAGGTCAGTTACTGGAGGGTGGAAATACCAGTAAGTCAGTTTTAGAGAGGTTTAGTTTTAGGTAGAGAGAGGACATAGTGTTAAAGACAGCGGACAGACAGTCGGTGATGCTTTGGAGGAAAGGTGCAGAGATGTCATAGGAAGAGGTGTATAGCTGGGTGTTGCAGCATACAGGTGGTATTGGAGACCAAATCTCCTGATGGTGTCGTGGATGACCTTTGGGGGTCCACGGCGTGATCAATAGGAATGTTTGCATCCTTCCAAATTAATGTTATGAGACTGTGCGCACAGCCTGAAGCAATCACACTGACACAAGTTCAGTATATGAAAACTTCCTCATATCTGCTTTATTTGTGGGCGCGTAGCCTCTTTTATAAAGTTTAACATATCTGCCCTTTTGGGCATGCCAAAGATTACATAGATACAACGTATTGTTTGATTATTGGATGAGCGTCTTGAGATTCTTCCTTCATCCAGTCATCTGTTATTGCTCGTCACGTGGTATCTGTCCAGAGAGGGCACGACGAGATGAGTGGGTTGTCTTGGGCACCACATGTGGATGGTCCGCTATGATTGGAGGTTATGACTTGAACATTATTTGCATAAATTTCCCGTAAATTGCTTATGTTGACCTAAACTGTTATTTGCATAAATTTCCCATAAATTGCTTATGTTGACTAGTGCGTTTGCTAAAAGCTGTAATGTTATAGACTGCGGTTTCATGTGTCTGACTTATTTTAGCTAAAATCTGTTAGGAATTGGGGAATGGAGTGTTCCACTTAATGTTAGTTACAGTAAAAGTCTATTAGAGTTTAGAGAACGGAGAGTTTCATTGTATATATGAGGAAGTGGACATGTAAGATATAAAAAGATATTTGTGTTTAAGCAAACACAAGATGGAAAAATACTGTCATAGGTATACAGAAGATACAGAATACATAATATACGTAAAACTGTCTATCACAGGTCCACTGTCCACTACATATGAAATGTATGTCCACTGTCCCAGAAATATAGATTTTACGTATATCCACTACAATAGGGGCTGTGTAGATAGAGAAAAGGAGGGGGCCGAGGACCGAGCCCTGGGGGACCCCAACAGCAAGGGTGCAGCAACAGTATTGGTGCCTGATCTGACCATGAGGAAACGCCAGTCTCTGCTTTTTACTGAGTTGATCATTCCTCTATCTATAAGGCACAGGTCAATTCTAGAGAACGACCTGTGCCGTGGAGAGTAATAGGAATATTCCCTTGCTGATGCATTGAGGCATCTGAACATGTCATAAAGCGCTTCTTTTTGTTGCTACGTGTCCAGAAAGGGGCCACCTCTCTGTGCCTGCCCTGTGGTGTCCGCCGATCTGTCTGGGATTACGTTAAAATCGCCGCATAAAATCACTTTTTCCTTAGCCAGGCGTCTCACCTTTCTCATTGTCTTGTTTAAGAATTGGATCTGTCTAACATTAGGGGCAGAGATGTTAGCAATAGTTATCTATTTATTCCTCAGGGATCCCACCATTATGATATTGGGATCAATAGTTTGAGACTCAACTACAAATTTAGTGGACTCCCTAAAAGCCATCAGCACTCCCACCTGTTTCTTAGGGGCACAAGCAGTAACAATCAGTGGGAAGCATTTATGTGACATTTTTGGACCTGGAGGTCCTGCAAAGTGTGTCTCTTGGGTACAAACTATATTGGAGTCACTTCTTATGGCTTCTTTCCAGGCCAAACTTCTCTTGTATGGGGAATTCAAACCGTTTGCATTTAGTGATATGATTTTCACATCCATTTCCATATCGGCATGCTAATGATCTGATAGTGGAACTGGTGGTACAATACACGGATGACTGAAATAGAATAACAAAAAGAACAAGCACAAAATGCACTCAAGAGCGTTAAACATGGGGGTTCATCTTTCCATGGAGCCTTTACCTCTGAAGGCTCATAGTTGCAACTAGATGGACCAATAAATTTAACATTAGAACATGGAAATAAATCCATACGGTGGGCATAGCAAGTTACATTCACTTGCATAGCTGAAAGGGGGTGATCAGTTAGGCTATATTAGGCTTTCACTCCATATATAAATCATTACAGCACACTATCTGTGACTGCTTGAACTTAGGAATCAATTTTTTTTTCCTTTTATTTCTGCTGTTCTCGTCTTTCATTTCTGTGTGTCTGCTGACACTTGGGTCTTGTGTCTGCTTGAGACTTTTTTTGAGCTTGGATCTGCTATGCTTTCATTGCTTTTTTTCCCTCTGCAGGTTTTTGGAAGACATGGTTGGTGTTGTCTTTTCTTATCTTAGTCGGGAATCCCCATTTGTATGGGATGCTTGCGTGTCTCAGGGCGGTTGTAATTTCTGCAAGACATCGTCTTGCTCCCATTGTTGCCTATGACAGGTCTATGTATAGGTGTACATCTGAATATGGACTTGGAAGTGTTTTTAGCGTTCTCAAAGCTGTCATGAGGGCTTCCTTGTAACTGTAATATTGGATGCATGCAATAATGTCTCGTGGGATGGATCCGTGCAGGAATTTGGGACAGGGTAATCTACGTGCCCTATCAATCTTCAAGTCATGTTCAGGAACGTCCAGGAGGATTTTATGCATGAGATGTATCAAATACCTTTGAATCTCTGCTGAAGAGACAGATTCAGGGACACCTCTAAACTTCACATTATTATGCCTATTTCTGTCCTCTAGATCTGTGAGCTTATTTTGTAATTTAGCCACCACCTCCTCCAGGGCGTAATGGGCATCTAGTATTTCATTATGGGATTTAACCACTTCCTCCATCTTATTCTCTGCATGGTCCATCCTGTCACTGATTTCTGAAACTGTTGCATTAATGTTGGAAGAAAAGCTTTTAAAATTAGCTTCTATAGTGTCTCTTAGTGCTATGATTGCTTCTTTAATAAACAACTCAGTGGCTGGTCTATTTGTAGAGGAGAGATTTATAAACCCATCTTCTGCTGTTGTTTCAGGGTTTAGAGCAGCTTGTATACCCTCTCTGTTAGACATTTTTTGCCTCTGTTTTTCAGGGCTGCTTGTAGGGGAGTTGCTGTTGCTACATGCCTGTGCAGCCAGCGCCATCTTGGCTTCTCTCTGCTCAATTTTCACCCTCCTCTCTACCCGCTCCTCTGACAGGCCCTCTGTGCTTGTTTTGTTAGGATTTATGGACTCACCACTACTGCAGGGACTGCAGTAGTATTTTCTCCTTAGTGTTCTGTGTTTCATCTGACAAGAAGCCGGAAGTGGGCATGTCCTCCATGGCCATTATCAGGGAAGACTGCTGGGCTGTAAAGAATTCCTCCAGCCACCCTGGATTTGCTCTGGAGGCCTTTCTTCTTGACATCCCTGTAGTCCTCGGTAAGTGCTAAACTGAGTCCAGCAGTTTTTGTCACCAGTCGCATTGGTTTAGTTGCTGCAGGGGTGCAACTTCTGAGAGGAGCTCACTCTGCTGCATCCATCTTAGTTCCTCTCCAAGCCACGCCCCCACTATGTCATACTTTTTTGAGAACTTGGCCATCTGATGTAGAAAGAGTTCATCCATATCTTCTGCTTGTCCAGGCAGCCTATAGTAAATGCATATAATGGTGTCCTTTCTGTTGTTCTCTCCTTGTATTCTTACCCAAACAGTTTCTACAGAACTACCATGCTCTGAAGCTTGAACCTCTGTGGAGATGTATGCTTTTCTAACATATAACGCAATACCTCCTCCCATTTTATTAAGTCTGTTTCTTATAAATAAGTTGCATCTTTGAAGCCTTGTATTCCAATCATGTGTATCATTCTACCATGTTTCCGTGATACCTATGACATCATATTTCTCTTCCTGTGTAAGGAGCTCCAGTTCTCCTTGCTTGTTTCCCATGCTCTGTGCATTTGTGTAGAAATATTCCTCTACTTTCCTTCTCAAATTTTTGTGTTTGTTCTAATTCTATAAAAAAGCCTTTCACTAATAAGAGAACATTGTAGACAATGAAACATATTCAACAGATATGCATTACACCAACACAAAAAAACCCATCTTCCTCTGAACTAATAACCAACTTTTTTACCATCAGGTTTGGAAGAATGATAAAAGAAACACTATGTGTAATAAATACCATTAACATTTAACAATACAAAATGTATTTTGCATATACTAAGTCATGTAGGGAGAATTTCTCATGCTTTTTACTTCCCCTCTACTTTATTCATTCTTGGAAATATAACATGGCTTTGTAAAAAAATATATTAATATAAGAGAAATTTTACTAGTGATGTCTTAAAGATAGGTTCTATTTTCCTTCTTCTTTCTAAGACTTTATATCAATGTTTCAAGAATTGTTGCCATTTCTCAAACAAACAGGAAAAGTTGAGTGACCTTTAAGTTATATGACCCACAGCTTCTGAAAGTCAAACTGTCGTCTTAGTGTTTAATTGTTCCACAGAACATTCAACATAGCATAAAGGTAAGCTGTGTATTTTTACAAAAGTGGATCTGGCATGAAATCTAAAGTTCACAAACTAAACGAACAAATAAACTTAGATCTTTTTAATGCAGTCACATAGAAAGAATAGGAGAGCACAGTGGTTCAGTGGTTAGCAATGTTGCCTTGCAGTGTTGGGGTCCTGGGTTTGAACCCAACCTAAGGGTAATATCTGTATGGTGTGGTTGTAAGTTCTCCCTGGGTTTATATGGCTTTCCTCCCGATAGGTTAATTTGGAATGTAAATTGTGGGAACAGGGTGTGGTGACACACTTCATGCAATATTGCAGAATATGTTGATAGTATATAAAGAGTTGCAAAGCATAAAACCAAATTACAGTAAGTCTAGTCAAAGAAAAAAATACCATTGACCCTAGATAACGCTCAACAGACATATTCCTATAGCTTGCACATTCTTGTGAAGAAGATGGCTCAAATAGTTTTTAGCTGGATGCATTGATGAAGGTTTAATGAACATAAGCTATAACTGGACTATTTCAAAAGTGACAGTCAATGTTTTTAACCCTTGCAAAGGTTTATTAGAAGGTTCCTTCAACATGTTAGAGAATAATGTGGATAGATGCTTGCTTCACATTTATGTTCCATCCATACAATTGTTTCTACCTTGTGTACAGTAGACACATAAACGTAACCTTCTATTGTACAATGTTATGCTAATCAAAGAATAAAACCAAAATGTCTTGCCTTCACCTTTGATACTTCTTCTTCAATATAAATATCAAATCCTCCTCTAATAGTATGCAAAAATGGGATATTATAGATGAGAAATGTTCTCACAAACAATATTTGAAGAAACAGCTTCTGGTTTTTAGAACTTTAAATCCTTTGATTTTCTATGAACGACGGGAGGGATGAGTTTTTCTCAAAGAGGCTTTCCTACACGTAGAAGAAAAGTTGTCTTAAGACAACTCAAATAGCTTCTGCTTATCAGGAACTGTCAGTATCACCCCATTCAGGCCCCACATGCAGTCACCGCTCACACTCCATACTGGGCTTCAGGGTTCAGGCAAAACTATGCTTATTCTTAGATGTATGTCTTTTTACATTATGGGAAAAATACAAATGCAACTCTCATTGCAAGGCAGCTGTTGTTGAATGGGAAGGTCTGCTTCCTCATGGATGAATAAATAAATGTAAATTCTGATTTGATTTTATCTAAGGAATTCCTGGAAATTTGGATCTGAACTTATTTCATAGAAAGTAAATCCTACATTGCAGGAGCCCTCTAATAATTCCTAAGCTTGGAATAAGTATTCTTCAGTGTTTATTACTGTACAGATTCCAAGCTCTCAGTTCAGTCATTAAGTCCTGTTGTTCCTGACCGATGTCAGTCTTTCAACACAAAGATCATAATGACTTCACAAGAATTATATAAAAAGGGACATGAAAGACAGAAAAAGATAAAAAAATACATTTTGAAAAATTACTCTTCTATTCTTTCCTATACACATTAACAACCTATGCTGTTTTCTTATCTAAAATATATAATTATATGACAAATCAAAAGAAAAATTGATGCTGCTGTTTAGGGCTGCATACATCAATAACCTAAATTCATGTCAATTTTGTCTTTAGAATTAAATAGCCCTTGCATTTAGTTCCAAACATGTACTTATTTGCTTTGACAGTTTGTGCTGCCAACAGCAAAATTTCAGATTTAACTCATGTCGGCACTATAATAGCGCTTTTTTTTTTTTTTTTGCACTTACTTTTCTTACTCTACAGTTTATTCATGGTTTTGTCATTAAAAGTCAAATGTTCATTTTTTAATGTCTGTTTATTTTATAAATTAATTTATCCTTAAAAAATAAAATTCTATCTTTTCAAAGTCTTTTCATAACATTTTTTGAAGCACATGAAATTGTATTCTGGATTCTCTTTATTTAAATTTTTATTGCTGGTTAAGCTTTCAACCCCCTAGTTACAAAAAAATGTTTTAAAAATTGAAAAATTGTATATGCTGGAAAACAAAATGTATGCTATATTTTTAAGTCTTTTAATGATTATTTGAGAATGTTTTCAACTGTTAAATTTAAATTATCATTTTGCTTAGAAAAAAATTCTCCTTAAAAATACTTTTTATCAAATTAAACTTGTAGTTGTAGGCATTTTTTCTTATCCCCTTAAATTCCATTCCTTAATTCAAGGACATATTCTCCTAACATAGCTCAGGAATGGGAACCATCTTCCCCAGGCCTGTTTTTAAACTATTGTCTGTGAGTTAAACAGTTTTATCTGTTAGTCTGATGATATCTGCAGTTATTGAGAGAGGAAGTGATTAGAGATGAGCGAACGTACTCGTCCGAGCTTGATGCTCGTTCGAGTATTAGCGTGTTCGAGATGCTCGTTACTCGAGACGAGTACCACGCGATGTTCGAGTTACTTTCACTTTCGTCTCTGAGACATTAGCACGCTTTTCTGGCCAATAGAAAGACAGGGAAGGCATTACAACTTTCTCCTGTGATGTTCCAGCCCTATCCCACCCCCCTGCAGTGAGTGGCTGGGGAGATCAGGTGTCACCTGAGTATTTAAATCAGCCCCGCCCGCGGCTCTCCACAGATGCATTCTGACATAGATCAGGGAAAGTGCTGCTGATGCTGGAGCTGCTATAGGGAGAGTGTTAGGAGTTATTTTAGGCTTCAAGAACCCCAACGGTCCTTCTTAGGGCCACATTTGACCGTCTGCAGTACTGTTGAGGCTGCTTTTAGCAGTGTTGCACTTTTTTTTTTTTTTTTGTATATCGGGCATGCAGAGCATTGCGTCCTGAGTCTGCAGTCATTGTACATAGTATAGGGCCAGTACTGGTGAGGCAGGGACAGTGGGAAAGGTGAAAGAGATATACTGTCTATATAGGCAGTGGGCTTTTTCAAACAAATTTGGGAAAAAAAATATCTTTGGGCTGCCTGTGACCGTCCTCAGTGTACTGCGTGTCTACTGGGGGTAGTAGTCCTAATTAATACTCAGCTAAGTGTTACAGAAGGCTTGCGCAAAACTGTTTCCTGGCTCTGCGTTGCCCGTTACATCACCGCCGTCATCCCGTCCAGAGGGAAACAGTCTGCAGTAATTTTACATAGTATAGGGCCAGTAGTGCTGAGGCAGGGACAGTGGGAAAAGTGAAAGAGATATATTGTCTATATAGGCAGTGGGCTTTTTCAAACAAATTTGGGAAAAAAATTATATTTGGGCTGCCTGTGACCGTCCTCAGTGTACTGCGTGTCTGCTGGGGGTAGTAGTCCTAATTAATACGCAGCTAAGTGTTACAGCAGGCTTGCACAAAACTGTTTCCTGGCTCTGCGTTGCCCGTGACATCACCGCCGTCATCCCGTCCACAGTGAAACAGTATACATATATACGCTGCCTACAGTATCTGTCTGCTGTCTCAGCTCAGCCTTTCAAAAAATAGAAGCAAAACACTTAAGGCCTACTAGTGGCGTTTGGCCAGTTGACTGCTTGAGCGCTGTGAATTCCAATAGCTCAGTCATACGCACTTACGTCTCACTACAGGCGTGCACTAAATTATTTCCTGGCTCTGCGTTGCCCGTGACATCACCGCCGTCATCCCGTCCACAGTGAAACAGTGTACATATATACGCTGCCTACAGTATCTGTCTGCTGTCTCAGCTCAGCCTTTCAAAAAATAGAAGCAAAACACTTAAGGCCTACTGGTGGCGTTTGGCCACTTGACTGCTTGAGCGCTGTGAATTCCACTAGCTCAGTCATACGCACCTACGTCTCACTACAGGCTTGCGCAAAATTCTTTCCTGGCTCTGCTGTGCGTTCCGTAAGCGAAGTCAGCCTCCAACCACAGGCCAATAAGCGGCACATTTAACTACAGCGTTCTATTTCTGTAGGCCTAGAGGACATGGACGCGGGCGAGGACGCGGAGGCCCAAGTCAGGGTGTGGGCACAGGCCGAGCTCCTGGTCCAGGTGTATCGCAGCCGACTGCTGCGGGATTAGGAGAGAGGCACGTTTCTGGCGCCCCCAGATTAATCTCACAATTAATGGGTCCACGCGGTAGACCTTTATTAGAAAATGAGCAGTGTGAGCAGGTCCTGTCGTGGATGGCAGAAAGTGCATCCAGCAATCTATCGACCACCCAGAGTTCTACGCCGTCCACTGCTGCAACTCTGAATCCTCTGGCTGCTGCTCCTCCTTCCTCCCAGCCTCCTCACTCCATTACAATGACACATTCTGAGGAGCAGGCAGACTCCCAGGAACTGTTTTCGGGCCCCTGCCCAGAATGGGCAGCAATGGTTCCTCTCCCACTGGAGGAGTTTGTCGTGACCGATGCCCAACCTTTGGAAAGTTCCCGGGGTCCGGGGGATGAGGCTGGGGACTTCCGGCAACTGTCTCAAGAGCTTTCTGTGGGTGAGGAGTACGATGACGATGAGACACAGTTGTCTATCACTCAGGTAGTAGTAATTGCAGTAAGTCCGAGGGAGGAGCGCACAGAGGATTCGGAGGAAGAGCAGCAGGACGATGAGGTGACTGACCCCACCTGGTTTGCTAAGCCTACTGAGGACAGGTCTTCAGAGGGGGAGGCAAGTGCAGCAGCAGGGCAGGTTGGAAGAGGCAGTGCGGTGGCCAGAGGTAGAGGCAGGGCCAGACCGAATAATCCACCAACTGTTTCCCAAAGCGCCCCCTCGCGCCATGCCACCCTGCAGAGGCCGAGGTGCTCAAAGGTCTGGCAGTTTTTCACTGAGAGTGCAGACGACCGACGAACAGTGGTGTGCAACCTTTGTCGCGCCAAGATCAGCCGGGGAGCCACCACCACCAGCCTCACCACCACCAGCATGCGCAGGCATATGATGGCCAAGCACCCCACAAGGTGGGACGAAGGCCGTTCACCGCCTCCGGTTTGCACCACTGCCTCTCCCCCTGTGCCCCAACCTGCCACTGAGATCCAAGCCCCCTCTTAGGATACTACCGTCTCCTGGCCTGCACCCACACCCTCACCTCCGCTGTCCTCGGCCCCATCCACCAATGTCTCTCAGTGCACCGTCCAGCCGTCGCTAGCGCAAGTGTTTGAGCGCAAGCGCAAGTACGCCGCCACGCACCCGCACGCTCAAGCGTTAAACGTGCACATAGCCAAATTTATCAGCCTGGAGATGCCGCCGTATAGGCTTGTGGAAACGGAGGCTTTCAAAAGCATGATGGTGGCGGCGGCCCCGCGCTACTCGGTTCCCAGTCGCCACTACTTTTCCCGATGTGCCGTCCCAGCCCTGCACGACCACGTCTCCCGCAACATTGTACGTGCCCTCACCAACGCGGTTACTGCCAAGGTCCACTTAACAACGGACACGTGGACAAGCACAGGCAGGCAGAGCCACTATATCTCCCTGACGGCACATTGGGTGAATTTAGTGGAGGCTGGGACCGAGTCAGAGCCTGGGACCGCTCACGTCCTACCCACCCCCAGAATTGCGGGCCCCAGCTCGGTGCTGGTATCTGCGACGGTGTATGCTTCCTCCACTAACCCACCCTCCTCCTCCTACGCAACCTCTGTCTCGCAATCAAGATGTGTCAGCAGCAGCATGTCGCCAGCAGTGGGTGTCGCGCGGTGTGGCAGCACAGCGGTGGGCAAGCGCCAGCAGGCCGTGCTGAAACTACTCAGCTTAGGAGAGAAGAGGCACATGGCCCACGAACTGCTGCAGGGTCTGACAGAGCAGACCGACCGCTGACTTGCGCCGCTGAGCCTCCAACCGGGCATGGTCGTGTGTGACAACGGCCGTAACCTGGTGGCGGCTCTACAGCTCGGCAGCCTCACGCACGTGCCATGCCTGGCCCATGTCTTTAATTTGGTGGTTCAGTGCTTTCTGAAAAGCTACCCACGCTTGTCAGACCTGCTCGGAAAGGTGCGCCGGCTCAGCGCACATTTCCGCAAGTCCCACACGGACGCTGCCACCCTGCGCACCCTGCAACATCGGTTTAATCTGCCAGTGCACCGAGTGCTGTGCGACATGCCCACACGGTGGAACTCTAAGCTCCACATGTTGGCCAGGCTCTATGAGCAGCGTAGAGCTATAGTGGAATACCAACTCCAACATGGGCAGTGTAGTGGGAGTCAGCCTCCTCAATTCTTTACAGAAGAGTGGGCCTGGTTGGCAGCCATCTGCCAGGTCCTTGGAAACTTTGAGGAGTCTACCCAGATGGTGAGCGGGGATGCTGCAATCATTAGCGTCACCATTCCTCTGCTATGCCTCTTGAGAACTTCCCTGCAAAGCATAAAGGAAGACGCTTTGCGCTCGGAAACGGAGGCGGGGGAAGACACTATGTCGCTGCATAGTCAGAGCACCCTCATGTCTATATCTCAGCGCGTTGAGGAGGAGGAGGAGGAGGAGGGGGAGGAGGATGAGGAGGAGCGGGAAGAGACAGCTTGTCCCACTGCTGAGGGTACCCATGCTGCTTGCCTGTCATCCTTTCAGCGTGTATGGCCTGAGGAGGAAGAGTAGGAGGAGGATCCTGAAAGTGATCTTCCTAGTGAGGACAGCCATGTGTTGCGTACAGGTACCCTGGCACACATGGCTGACTTCATGTTAGGATGCCTTTCTCGTAAACCCTCGCGTTACACGCATTCTGGCCACTACGGATTACTGGGTGTACACACTGCTCGACCCACGGTATAAGGAGAACCTTTCCACTCTCATACCCAAAGAGGAAAGGGGTTCGAGAGTGATGCTATACCACAGGACCCTGGCGGACAAGTTGATGGTAAAATTCCCATCCGACAGCGCTAGTGGCAGAAGGCGCAGTTCCGAGGGCCAGGTAGCAGGGGAGGCGCGGAGATCAGGCAGCATGTACAGCACAGGCAGGGGAACACTCTCTAAGGCCTTTGACAGCTTTATGGCTCCCCAGCAAGACTGTGTCACCGCTCCCCAGTCAAGGCTGAGTCGGCGGGAGCACTGTAAAAGGATGGTGAGGGAGTACGTAGCCGATCGCACAACCGTCCTCCGTGACACCTCTGCCCCCTACAACTACTGGGTGTCGAAGCTGGACACGTGGCCTGAACTCGCGCTGTATGCCCTGGAGGTGCTTGCTTGTCCTGCGGCTAGCGTCTTGTCAGAGAGGGTGTTTAGTGCGGCTGGGGGAATAATCACGGATAAGCGTACCCGCCTGTCAACCGACAGTGCCGACAGGCTTACACTCATCAAGATGAACAAAGCCTGGATTTCCCCAGACTTCTCTTCTCCACCAGCGGACAGCAGCGATACCTAAACAATACGTAGGCTGCACCTGCGGATGGAAGCATTGTTCTCTATCACCATCAAAAACGTGGACCTTTTAGCTTCATCAATCTGCGTATTATATTTATCCTCCTCCTGAAACCTCACGTAATCACGCCGAACGGGCAATTTTTCTGAGGCGCCAAGGCTCAGTCATATAACTTTTGTAAACAATGTTTATACGTTTCAATTCTCAATTCAATAAAGCGTTGAAACTTGCACATGAACCAATTTTTATTTTAACTGGGCCTCCAACAGGCCTAGTTACAAATTAAGCCACATCAACAAAAGCGATTAATGGGTTTCACCTGCCCTCTTGGTTGGGCATGGGCAATTTTTCTGAAGTACATTTGTACTGTTGGTACACCAATTTTTTTGGGCCCTCGCCTACATTGTAATCCTAGTAATTTTTAGCCCACCTGCATAAAAGCTGACGTTACCTCAGCTGTGCTGGGCACTGCAATGGGATATATTTATGTACCGCCGGTGGGTTCCAGGGAGCCACCCATGCTGTTGGTCCACACGGAGTTGTAACTGCATGTGTCCACTTCTAAAGAACCCCAGTCTGACTGGGGCATGCAGTGTGGGCCGAAGATCACCTGCATTTAATCGGACGTTACCTCAGCTGTGATGGGCAATGCAATGGGATATATTTATGTACCGCCGGTGGCTTCCTGGGACCCACCCATGCTGTCGGTCCACACGGAGTTGTAACTGCCTGTGTCCACTTCTAAAGAACCCCAGTCTGACTGGGGAATGCAGTGTGGGCCGAAGCCCACCTGCATTAAACCTGAGGTTACCTCAGCTGTGATGGGCACTGCAATGGGATTTATTTATGTACCGCTGGTGGGTTCCAGGGAGCCACCCATGCTGTCGGTCCACACGGAGTTGTAACTGCATGTGTCCACTTCTAAAGAACCCCAGTCTGACTGGGGCATGCAGTGTGGGCCGAAGCCCACCTGCATTAAACCTGACGTTACCACAGCTGTGATGGGCAATGCAATGGGATTTATTTATGTACAGCCGGTGGGTTCCAGGGAGCCACCCATGCTGTGGGTGCACACGGAATTCCCATTTCGGAGTTGTACCTGCCTGTGACTATTTATAAAAAACCCCGGTCTGACTGGGGCATGCAGACACCTTGACAGAATGAATAGTGTGTGGCACATGGGTTTCCCATTGCTATGCCCACGTGTGCAGCTCCTGATGGAGGTGGCACAGGATTGGATTTCTCATTGCTTCTGTACAGCATTATGGGCTATCGCCCCACCCCTTTTAAAGAGGGTCGCTGCCTGGCCGTGCCAACCCTATGCAGTGTGTGCCTGCGGTTCCTCCTCATGGCAGATGCGCTTATAAATAGACATGAGGGTGGTGTGGCATGAGGGCAGCTGAAGGCTGCGCAGGGACACTTTGGTGTGCGCTGTGGACATTGGGTCGTGCGGGGAGGATTGGGCAGCATGTTACCCAGGAGAAGTGGCAGCGGAGTGTCATGCAGGCAGTGATTGTGCTTTGTTGGAGGTAGTGTGGGGCTTAGCTAAGGTATGCATTGCTAATGAGGGTTTTTTCTGAAGTAAAAATTGTTGGGAGGGGGGTGGGGGCACTCTTGCCACTATTGTGGCTTAATAGTGGGACCTGGGAACTTGAGATGCAGCCCAACATGTAGCCCCTCGCCTGCCCTATCCGTTGCTATGTCGTTCCCATCACTTTCTTGAATTGCCCAGATTTTCACAAATGGAAACCTTAGCGAGCATCGGCGATATACAAAAATGCTCGAGTCGCACATTGACTTCAATGGGGTTCGTTACTCGAAACGAACCCTCGAGCATCGCGAAAATTTTGTCTCGAGTAACGAGCACCCGAGCATTTTGGTGCTCTCTCATCTCTAGAAGTGATGCAATTTGGTAGACAGAAGGACATAATTTTATTCAGAAAGGGGCATCGCACTGGAAAATTACTGTTACCATGTTTCTTTGCATGTTGAATGTTTTATCTGCCATAAGTCACATGCTGTTTTGTAGCATACATTTTAAATTCTAAACATTCAAACATCAACTTATGCAATTCCCTAAAATAGTCTTAAGGCTTCCTTCACACCCTTTTTTGGTGTTTTTTCCAGGCTATCAAAAATGCCATGAATTGCAAGATTTTTTGCTGGTGAGATTTTGGTAATCCTTTTTTGCCATAATTTTTTTTCCTTTTTGATATATATCAAAGTCTATGGGAAATGCCTGTAAAAAAAACTAATATAGGAACAGCACTGGCTTAAAAAACAAACAAACACAAAAAGTGAGAAATGACTGTTGCAAATATATAGTGTTTGTAGCGCATTTCATCTTTTAATTAGTATTGAGCAAACCGAGCTAGAAAAACCCTATTTGGGTCAAACTTTGCCAGAAGTTCGGTTTAGCATGAAACTGAACCAAGCTTTTAGAAAAAGTTCTACCTGAAACAGGATTGTACTGATTCAGTTTGCTGAACACTAGTTCTGAACACTATTATATAGCATTGTCTAATAGCCATAAAAGACCTGTATAACAATCTCAGGGTGTTACATAGGGTTTTTATGGCTCTAAAACAGTATTATACACCAGTTTTAGGGGTTAACTGAATTTCTATTTCAGTTTCAACTAATTTGGAATGAAATGAACTTTTTGCAAATGTTCAGTGAACCGTGCGAAATCGAACGTTTCAAAAGTTTGTTCATCACTAGAGATGAGCGAGCACCAAAATGCTCGAGTGCTCATTACTCGAGTCGAACTTTCAGTCATGCTCGAGAGTTCGTTTCGAGTAACGAACCCCATTGAAGTCAATGGGCGACTCGAGCATTTTTGTATATGACTGGTGCTCCGCTAATTTTTTCATTTGTGAAAATCATAGCAAATCAGCAAAGTCATGTAAAAAACAGAAATGGATAGGGCAGGCGAGGAGCAACATGCAGGGCTGCATTTCGGGCTCTGAGGTCTCACTATTAAGCCACAAGAGTAAGACCCCCCCCTACCCGCACTGTCAGCATAAAGATTGTTCTCCTCTGCCAGAGCTGTAACAGCTGTGGCAGAGAAGAACGATGTTAGCCCATTGAATTCAATGGAGCCGGCAATACAGCCGGCTCCATTGAAAGCAATGGGCTGCCGGCGAGCGCGGGATGAATTTTCGGGAAGGGCTTAAAAATATAAGCCCTTACCTGAAAATCATCCTAAAATGTGTAAAAAAAAAAAGTATACTCACCTTTCCGCTGCAGCCGGAGTTCAGCCGCGTCTGGCCGGCAGTTCTCCTGAACTGCTTTCTGTAGTATTCAGCAGGTGGGGATTTAAAAGCCCCGCCTGCTGAATGAGCTGCCTCTGATTGGTCACAGCCTCACCAATCAGAGATAGCTCTCACTCACCCATTCATGAATTCATGAATGGGTGAGTGAGTGCTGCCTCTGATTGGCTCACCGCAGGGACCAATCAGGGGCAGCTCTCAGCTGAATGACATATATATATTTTTTTTTTTTTAATTTTTACACAGTTTTGGATGATTTTCAGGGAAGGGCTTATATTTTTAAGCCCTTCCCGAAAATTCATATTGAGATCGCCGGCAGCCCATTGCTTTCAATGGAGCCGGCTGTATTGCCGGCTCCATTGAATTCAATGGTCAGTGCTCGTTTAATCGAGACGAGTACCGCGTGGTGCTCGTCTCGAGTAACGAGCATCTCGAGCACCCTAATACTCGAACCAGCATCAAGCTCGGACGAGTATGCTCGCTCATCTCTATTCATCACTAATTTTAATATTTTGCCTTACAAGCAACATCTGTCAGCATCATTTTTTGATGAAAAACGCATATGAAAGCAATTAAAAAAGTACTTTTTTATGTATTTGGGTTATATTGCTACTGTTGTATTTAACCCTTACCAGTGTATGTTGATTGATAATTTTAACCCTTACCAGTGTGAGAGTGTCTACTAATTAATTTACTCCTACCACTGGCCAAAGTTTTAAGAGCAGGGTTGGGTAGCTGTAAGCTATATATTAATCTAGGTCATTTCTATCACTGGCCACAGAGGGGTGACTAATACTATTTGGAGCCATAGAGGGGCTCCAATCACTAAGCAGTGGAAAAACATGTCAAAGCCCATAAAAATTCTCTATGAGGAAGAGATAGCCAACAATAATTTAATTTTTTGTGTTTTATGATAATCTTTTAATAGAATTGTGGTTGCTTTTTTAATTGCAGTTATAAAACAGCTTGTACTTGAAATTACCAAAAAAGATTTGCTTTTTAATCTCAGTTTAGACCACAGGTTGGGTAGGAATTGATGCATAGTACCGTTCATGCAACATGTGCTGACCATTTTTTCTAATCTGAGAAAATCCCTGTACTTAAATACTGTATACCTGTATACTATTTTATAGGATGGGAATTCCCTCATGGATCTTCAGTCATGTGAACAGTTCTATTGTTCTAATGTCAGACAAGTGCTTTCAGTTGGAATCCCATGAATGCCATAATGGCATAACAAGGAAGTATAATATACATACTAAGTATTGCCTTGTTTAGCCTAATATCTTTTGTGTTTTAATTATCCCAAAGATAAATATGGTATTTTACATTCTATTAGTGTACGTTTGACTACTTTTAAGTCATGTACCAGGTTTTCCAAATTATCTTTGCAGCCACTGCATGAAACACAGCATTGACTATATAGTATGTAGATACAGTATGTATTATTGCATATTGCAGATGCTTCAGTTTCTTGCCTTAGTTTCCAATTCATGAAAACAAATGTTATCTTTCCAGGATATCTCTCTTGAATGGAGAATTAATGAAGAACAAACCATAGAAATAACTAAAAATAAAGTAAATATAAGTCATAGTAAAGTCCTCAGAGTCAATCTCTTTTTATCTGTATGTGCAACAACCCATATTAGATAAAAAAAGAGTTTTTAGCTATACATAAAAATACAATAAGACATGTTCCACATCTTCAAAAACTGTCATTTTTGATAAGAGGAAAACGTTCAATTTTTCACGTAATTCCAAATGAAAGTTATTCATGAATGCCTAGGATTGAACTATCAGTCTGAATATTTTATATTTGTGAATAGGAAGTTGTAAAACATTGCTAGACATCATTATTCCCAGCAAAGTTTAAAGGAATCGAGTTATACCATGTTATTATCACATAGATATTTAAATCGGAACCAAAAGTTTATCCTTCTTTACTTAAACAGGCATAGGCTTAGTTATTTATACCTAGACAGTAACATTTCCAATACATTGGCCAATATATTATATGAATTGCAAAAATAAAATTCTAGGTCAAGGCAATAACATGCTGTTATACCGATTATAACAGTTTTAAAGGGGTTGTATAATTGATTTTTTTTTTAAATTCCTGTTCCTCATGCCCTAAAAATTAAAAGACTGTATACTCACCTCTCCATAACTCCAGCGCTATGGCTCCATTCTCCACACTGGTTCTGTGTTCACAGGTTGACATCCGCCTACTTAACCCCTTAGTGACCAAGCCTGTTTGCGCCTTAATGACCAGGCCAAATTTTGCAAATCTGACATGTGTCACTTTAACATGGAAAAACACCTGAAAGGTTTTGCATATCCAAGCGATTCTGACATTGTTTTTTCGCCACATGTTGTGCTTCATTTAGGCGGAAAAAATAAACCGATAGAAATTGTGTTTATTTATTAAAAGCGCCAAAATTGGGAACATTTTGAAAAAATCGTCATTTTTTCACATTTCCAACTGCAATATCTTAAATATGTGCAAACATAATATAGAAATTTTTGCTCAGATTTATATTTCCACCCGTTTACTTTATTTTGGGCGCACATTGGAAAAACTTTCGTTTTTTTTAAACTATTTAGGAGACGTACAAATTTAACATTACTTTTTAGCATTTTGAGGAACACTTTGTTTTCCTATACCAAGCCGAGATTGGAAAGGCTCATGAGTGTCAGAATAATAGATACCCCCCCAAATGACCTCATTTTAAAAACTACACCCCTTAATGTATTCACTGAGGGGTGTCATGAGTATTTTGACCCCACAGTTTTTTTTCAGGAATTAATTCAATTTAGAGGAGAAAAAGTAAAATTTCATATTTTTGCAAATCTGTCATTTTAAAGACATATTTTTTTCCTATAGTTTACATGAAAATCAGGATTTACACCCCAAAATGGATACCCCTATTTCTCCCGTGTTCAGAAATATACCCATTGTGGCCCTATTGTTATATCTGAGTCCACAACGGGGCCCAAAATGAAAGGAGTAGTCAGTGTCTTTCAAAACAGAAATTTTGCTTGAAGTCCTTTTAGGCCCCATAGCACACATGTAGAGTTCTTGAGCGCCCAAAACCATAGAAAACCCCCACAAATGACCCCATTTTGAAAACTAGACCCCTTAAGGAATTTATCTAGGGGTGTACTGCATATTTTGACCCCACAGTTTTTGAATGAATTCAAACCAAGCAAAAGGAAAAAATTGTGATTTTCGTTTTTTCGGCAATTCTGTCATTTTAAAAACAGCTTTTTTTGTACAGCACACATATGAAGGAAGACTTGCACCCAAAAATGGATACCCCTGTTTCTCCCGTGTTCAGAGACATACCCATTGTGGCCCTAATCTTATGTCTGGATACACAACGGAGCCCAAAATGAAAGGAGCGACCGGTGGCTTTCGGAACACAAATTTTGCTTGAAGTCCTTTTAGGCCCCATTGCCCACTTGTAGAGTTCTTGAGCGCCCAAAACCATAGAGAACCCCCACAAATGACCCCATTTTGAAAACTAGACCCCTTAACGAATTCATCTAGGGGTGTACTGCGTATTTTGACCCCACAGTATTTGAATGAATCTAAGCAAAGCAGAAGGAAAAAGTTACGATTTTCAATTTTTTTGGCAATTTTTTCAATTTAAAAACAGTTTTTTTGTACAGTGCACATAGGAATGAAGACGTTCACCCCAAAATGGATACCCCCGTTTGTCCCGTGTTCATAAACATACCCATTGTGGCCCTAATAGACTTACAGGACACATGGCAAGGCCTATAAAGGACGGAACACCTGTTGGATTTCAGGGCACAACTGAATAAATTCCAGGCCCCATTGCTTATTTGTACAGAATAAAGATTGACTCCCTAAAAATTCCCCCCCTCCCCCTCCGCGCCCTTTTTGGCGTTCGCAAATCTTAGATAAAAGTAAAAATGTGAACTGTGTAGTATTTCCGAAGACAGGGGTAATTACGGAGGCTGGTTGGAATGGGCCCATGGGGCAATAAAACCGGGTATCCCCCCCCCCTCCTCTCATGCTTTTTGGGGGTATTTCATGACCTCAGTGGCGGGTATGGGGTG
This sequence comes from Eleutherodactylus coqui, assembly GCF_035609145.1. Taxonomy (NCBI): domain Eukaryota; kingdom Metazoa; phylum Chordata; class Amphibia; order Anura; family Eleutherodactylidae; genus Eleutherodactylus; species Eleutherodactylus coqui. The sequence goes on from NC_089841.1 coordinate 103,933,676, forward strand.
TAAAAAGTGGCGTTCCGTGAGTCTCCGTAAGCTTGATGAGGTGCGGCGGTCTCACACAGAAGGCGCTCAACAAGGTGCTCCTGGAACTGCAGGAAAGCGAGCGTTCCCGGGGCTTCTTGTAAAATACGTATCACAGGTAGCGGTCTGAATAACGCCGGGCTCACGCGGGTGCAGGCGGAATCCGCTTGCGGAGGCCCACAGCGGATCCCATCTGTGAGCCCGGCTGTGACCCTGCGTACGGCTGCGTAATGTACTGCGCATAACTGCGTACTCACACAGGCGGTCATGCACAGTACACCTTTGTTTGTATTTCCCGCACCGTCGCTTAGCCATGACACGGGTACCCGCAGCCCGTATACAAGGTAGTTGCGTATGGGCTGCGGGTATATCCGTGACCATGGAGCACAATGGGCTCTATGTTGCCGATATCCGCAGTAAAATAGAACCTACTGCGTTCTCTTTTCTGCGAGTGGATTACGCAATTCTGACCCGCTAATGTGAGCGGAATTGTGTAATCCAATGCGATTGATCTGCGTATTACCACGGATCAGACGCATGCGGAATCCGTCATTCCTATCCGGTCATGTGAGACCGGCCTAAGGTAGATCGCTACCTTTTTATCACGTGACCGGGGACCGCTCAACGAGGCCACCCGTCACTGCTCCAGGCTCTCTGTGACCGTTGATCGCTGGGAGCAAGGAGATTTTAAATTTCCTGGGCTCCCCGACTCCTGCGCATGTGTCCGGCTTTTTGCCGGCAATCGCATGTGCAGAATCCTGGAAGGTCCACGGAGGAAGATCGCGTCGGGATTCAAATACGCAGGCCTCCGGTAAAAAGTTTCATCTCCTCTCACCGATCGCATCAGTGAGGGGAGATGAAACTTCAAATTTTTTTTTTTACTTTTACGTGATCGCCATTATTGGATAATGGCGAACACGTGACCAGGAACCGCTCACCGCGGACCCCCATTAAATCTCCATGCTCTTGGCTACGTTTTGTAGCCAGGAGCAGGGAGAATTTAAATTATCCTGGCAATCCACAGCTTTTGCGCATGCGCCCGCCATTTTGGCGACGGGCGCGTGTGCAGAAGCTGTGGTAAGGTCCGCGGATAAATCTGGGGGCCTTAAGTACGTACTTTTATCCTCCCTCACGGATATGATCCATGAGGGGAGATGAAACGTACGCTTTTTAAACTTTTAAAAACTTTTTTTTACTTTTTTTTTTTTAACTTTTTTACACTTTTTTCTCACTTTACATGATCACTGTCATCTATTGGATGACAGTGATCATGTCCCCGGTATAATCTCTCTGCTCCTAGCTACACATGGCAGCCAGAAGCAGAGGGATTTTAAATTTCCCGGGGCTCGAGCCCGTCTGTTCACGCGCCCGATGTCAATCATCGGGCGCGCATGCGCAGACGGGGATTCGGGTCCCGGGACATCGGGACACCGCTGAGGACTGGGGGTGAGTATTTTCACCTCCCCTCATGGATCCGATCCATGAGGGGAGGTGAAACTGACTTTTTTAAAACTTTTTTTTAACTTTTTCGCGATCGCCGCTAACCATTGGATAACGGCGATCGCGGTACCGGGGACCGCTCACCGCAGTCCCGCTGACATCTCCTGCCTCCCGGCTACCTACAGGAGCCGGGAGCCAGGAGATTTTAAATCTCCCGCGCCGCCGGGCCTTCTGCGCATGCGGCTGACGTAATGCCGCCTGGCGCGCATGCGCAGAAGACCGGCTTCGGGCCCCGGAGCGGCAGGAGAGCGGGGAGCAGCGTGCCAGACCTCGGTGAGTAATTTCAGCTGCTCCGATGGATCCGATCCATCAGAGCAGCTGAATCTTTAACTTTTATGTACTTTTATTTACTTTTTTTGCGATCGGCACTATCCATTGCATAGCGCCATCCGCAATGCCGGGGGGGGGGCTCCGAACAGCCCGGGATGACAGCTCCATGCTGTCAGCTACCTGCGGACACCGACAGCATGGAGCTGTCACGTCCACAGCCCGAGGGGCACTATTCTCTGCAGGAAGCATGTTTTTACGTCCTCAGAGAACAGAGCCCACTTCGGGAGGACGTAAAAACACTATGGGCTGGTCGTTAAGGGGTTAAAGGATGTTACAGGCTGCTGCAGTCAGTCACAGGCCTTAGGGCTTGATCGCTGAGATCTGTGATTCGCTGCAGCAGCCTATGATGTCCCATACACGGGCTGAGTGTAGCCTATAAACACAGTGTCATGGGTGAGACCGGAGAATATGGCACTGGAGCTAAGAGGACCAGAGAAATTTGAGTATATGATATTTTATTGTTTTTAGGTGTGGAGTGTAATTTTTTTTAAACAATGAACTCAACAACCCCTTAAACGTCAGTTAAAAAGAAAAAAAGAGGTTAATAACAGTGCAACTACAAATCCAAAGAAAGTCTAGGACTATAAAAGATATTTTTGAATCCTGTTCATGCAGTGGTACGTAAAGAGTATATGCACGTTCTTAAAAAGTTTTTTCATTGTTCCACTATAGCAGCTTTTCTATCTCACTCCAGTGCTGATTTTATAGCAACACTGCTCAGTACTCAGGGGAGGCAGGGCTGGAGGGCAGACGGACATGAGCCCCCTTGGCCTCCTGCACATGTTTATGGCAGTCTGGCCCTGATCCTAAGATAGATAGACCAGGCAGCATAAGATGTGTCATAAATTTTCAGCTGTTTATTCCTCCATAAAAGACTGGCGACGTTTCGACCCAAGTTGGGGTCTTTATCAAGCTCTATCTTTGGATCTTTGTGGAGGGTTGGGATCCGGACCCTGCTGGACTCTGCATTTAACTCCTCGCTGATGTATGCAGCTTCCTGATAAAACCTTGGGGGATTTGCTGATATCCCTATAGTGCTGCAGTTGTCTTTTTGCTACTTATATTGGTCCTGATCCTAAGACTCAAGATGGTTGTAGGGGCTAAATTCCTCAATAGACACACTGGCTGTTGTCTCCTGTCCTGAATCTTACACTGTGCTTGCAGCATGATGTTCTCTCCCCCGCCCCCTGGTACTCACATTACTCTAAGTACAGGAAGCAGAGGGAGAAGTGATAATGTCATGCCGTGAACCTGGTGTAAGATCAGAAAAGAGCAGCCAGTGTGTATGTCTACTGAGGAATTTAACACCTACCAGTGTGTATATGCATATGAATTTACCTACTACCAGTGTCTACTGATGAATTTATCTATTACAAGACACCAGGGTATAATAGACAATTCACATAGACTATAGAGTGAACTCAATATTATGTATGAGTGGCTGTTCCTCACAAGTTATACTGGTCCTTATTGGTTCTTTGAGAAAACTAATTGGATTGGAGGATGCTGGTTGATGAAGTCATAAGAGGCTGTAAATTATCCTTTACCCACCATTGGTCTGCCATTTATCCCAAACCCCTGATGATGTCACTGGGGTGGTGAAACATGTTAGAGGGGCTGTTTGTTGCTTTTTAATTTCAGCGAACACCGCAATTGCTGTTGGTATGCAATAATACTTAAATAGGACTTATCCTTCTTTACATATATGTAATATAGCTAATATTTGTTAGAACAGCATGTGGAGGATACTGGTTTTTAAATACCACTTTTAATGCATACCAATAAAGATTATATCCTTTAGTAAAGCAATACCATAATTCAGGTTAAATTGCTACTGGTGAATTTAACCTTTACCAGTGTGAGTATGTCTATTGATAATTTTAACCCTTACCAGTGTGAGAGTGTCTACTAATTAATGTAACCCCTACCACTGGTCAAAGTTTTAGGAGTAGGGTTGGGTGGCTGCAAGTTATATATTAATGTAGATCATTTCTATTACTGGGCATGGAGGGGGTGACTATTACTATTTGGAGCTATAGAGGGGCTCCAATCACTAAGCAGTATCCCTATTACAAAGTGGGGCCACATAGCACAGCTTATTATTAAGTAGGCTCATGTAGCAGCTCTGATAACTAAGTGGGGTTGCATACAGGGTCTTATTACTAAGTGTAGCCACAGCAGGCACATTATTACTATAAGGGGTACTGAAAAGTCAATTAGTATTTGTAGCAGCAACATGGAGAGAGACAGGTCATAGCTAGAGGTCTCAATGGCAGTCTGGTCTCAGAGAAGAAAGCCAAACACAAGCGACTCCAAAAAGAGTTGATACCACATGTGATCACTGGAGCTAACTGCACTGTAATCACTATCACTATGTAGAGCTAGTATTTCAAGATGTTCAAGTGGTGTTTGTTGGCTCGGATTCCTAAGGCATTGATAGTGCGGCCAAAATAGTTGAGTCTGCATGGACATTCTAATAGGTACACTATGTATTATGATCCGCAGTTCATAAAATCTCTCAGTACATACTTTTTGCTGTCTTCTTGCAAGAACACTTCCTTTCTGTTATGACAGATATGTGTACAGCATTTGCAGTTCTTAAATCCACAGTTGAAAGCACCATGCAGGATTCTTGGAAATGTGTCAGTATGGATCTTTCGTTTGTGAGGCCAGGAGAGAGCCAGCAGGTTTCTAAGTGTTCTATTTCTTCAAGATACCACCAGTGGTCACTTAAAGATATAGTTGGAAAGAAAGGGGTCCCCCCTGTAGAATCACTCGGCTTCGTTAGTATTCAGCAGTATGGTGATACAGGAATGGAAGCACGCTACATTTGGATATTCAAGAACAACGTACTTAACATGGCACATAATACCCTTCGTCTTTGAATGTTGACTAGGCAAACAGCAGCATACTTGCAGAGATGGACTGTCCTTTTGCAGTCTGACTCTGGTACAACTTGTAGCCACCACAGCTTCCAACTACAGGATGCTTCGCCATGTTCTACTGTCGCGATTCACAAAACTGAGAGCTTGTTTTTTTCTCCTACTAGGTACATACTTTATGCTCCTGTCTTTGGTGGGCTATATTCAAGTTCAGTGAATGCCAGGTATGCAAAGGGAGAGTCTGTATATGATAGCTTCAGAACACAATGGACCACATTGTAATTCAATGGCCATCCTTGGGATCTGTTGTACGGAAGCTACAACACATTTGAGAACAGAACCAAAAGTCACTTACAATAATGTACATTGATTTAGTCTTCTCGTTTTGTACTGTTGTGGCACCATGCATGCACAACTAGTGCTCAATTCACACCGGTTGATGCAGCGATAGAGCAATGACTGGAAGTGGGGCAAACAGGTCTCCCCTTTCTCTTGATCAGTGAGATTTTCAGCGCACTGACTCCAACTGATCCATCAATTATCACCTACCTGGTAGATGGGTGAAAACTGAAATAAATACCCCTTCTCCAAAACATCCCTTTAACTTAGCCCCCACTTTCAGGATTACATTTCCTCATGACACTATTAAGGTATTATGGATGCTAAGATGTCAGGTTCAGAAACAAAAAATCACACATCTCCTGTCATTTTATGTTGTGAAAACTGGAATCTACTGTTCATTCTGAAAAGATTTTATGACCTTTTACTGACGTGTCAAGGCAAGAAGCATGCACTCTTAATAATGATGATGATAAATGACATAGCATTCAGTGCAGTTGCCTAAAAGTGAAAACTTGTCCAACAGCTTTGATTACAAACTTCAGCCTTTCACATTTCATTCAATTGCGCTTTTTTATATCAACTGCTGTGACAGCAGACCCACTAAATGCTGTTTTCTGAGTCACAAATACTATGTGCTATATTCTGTATACTCAATCTTCATTATTTCATAATAAGCTCTAAGCTCATTATGGAAATATCCATTCCACAATAATAACTTTTCATGTTATTTCTTAAAGAGGCTTTCTAGGACTTTCATAATGGCTTATCCTTAGGATAGGCCATCCATTAGTATTAGATCAGTGGGAATCTGAGTCCTAACACCCCTACTGATCAGCTGCGGCCCTACCGGAGCTCCACAGCTTCTTCATTGCTTACCAGGCTCAGCTCAGAATATTTTGGAGTGGTTGTGGCTGGTACTACAGCTCAATCCCATTTATTTGAATGGCACTGAGCTGCAGTAAGCTGCAATACCAGGCATAACCATTAAAAAATGTTTTAAGTGATCCATGTTAAACAAAAAAGAAGCATTTACCTGAGCATCAGAACACCTTCAATCAGCTGGTGACCAAGGGTGCCGTAAGTTGGATCTCTACTGATCTGATATTAAGGGCCTATCCTTAGGTATTAAAGAACCTTTCATAACTTGCTGGCCACAAGTGAGGATTAGGATAGGAGTGACATTACAGTGTCAACCCCGATTCATATGATTCTCATGGCAGCACATGCTCACTTTTATTTTGGCGTTTGGGGTCAGTGGGGGACAAATATCTGCTAGTTACTGTATGCACTGGTTGGTTGGATGGGAAGTAGGTGTCCGAGCCAACCAATTAGCCTTAGTTTGTGTGTATTTATTCCAGCTTCTCCTCACAGAGGACACTGGTTATACTCTCTTTCTAAAGGATTTTTTGGTCATGTTGGAAGTTTCTGGTTGTGACCTGCATCTCAGCTAAGATTGGTCTGCTGGCTGTTAACTTCTTTAACTGAGGTGTTGGAACATCTTTTTCCCTGTACCTTTGTGGTTTACTATTATTTGAGTATCATCTACTTTTGCCCTTGTTCCCTGTCACCATCTAGGGAAAGTTAGGGTTGCTCCAGGTTCCTGACATGGGGTTGCCCTTATCAGGGCATGTGCCAAACTAGTAGGGTTTTCCCTCACCTTAGAGCATAGAGTTAATTTTCCCATCTTTCCCATTTTGAGTGTGATTTTGATATTTTTGTATCATCCATGTATATATTCATCCTTCTAGGACAAACCAATATGTCCAGGTCAAACATAAAAGAAGCCCCCAAACCTGTACCTATTGTTATATTGTTGTTTGTTACATAAATTAGTAATAATAATAATAATAAACTTTATTTGTATAGCGCCAACATATTCCACAGCGCTTACATAGACAGGGGGGATACAGAAAGACAAAACTACAAACATTACAGAACTACGGTTACATAGTAATCAATTGATGGAAACAATAGGGGTGCGGGTCCTGCTCCAACGAGCTTACATACTACGAATAGTGGGGTGATACAGAAGGTAAAGGGGCTGGAGATGTGCACAGTATGGCGAGGTGGAGAGTGAGCGATGTTATACACATAGACAATAGTCAGACATTTAGCCGTGTGACGGCAGAAAGGGTATGACTGCAGGAGCGGTTTATGATGGCTAGCAGGGATGGCAGTCAGTTGCAATAATCGAGCCGGGAGTGGATAAGGGCAACAGTAAGTGTTTTTAACATTCTTGTGATGTTCTTGAGGTGCAGCTGACATGTTCAGGCCAGAGATTGGATGTAGGGGGTAAAAGAGAGATCAGAATCGAATATGACCCCAAGGCAGCAGGCGTGTTGTCTAGGAGTTATGGTGGCGCCACACACTGAGATGGAGATGTCAGGATGAGGTCGGTTAGTGGAGGGTGGAAATACCAGTAAGTCAGTTTTAGAGAGGTTTAGTTTCAGGTAGAGAGAGGACATGGTGTTAGAGACAGCAGACAGACAGTTGGTGATGTTTTGGAGTAAAGGTGCAGAGATGTCACGGGAAGAGGTGTATAGCTGGGTGTCATCAGCATACAGGTGGTATTAAAGGCCAAATCTCCTGATGGTTTGTCCAATAGGTGCTGTGTAGATAGAGAAAAGAAGGGGGCCGAGGACCGAGCCCTGGGGGACCCCAACAGCAAGGGGAAGAGGAGGGGAGGTAGAGCCAGCAAAGGAGACACTGAAAGAGCGGTCAGATATGTAGGAGGAGAACCAGGAGAGAGCAGTGTCCTTTAGGCCAATGGAGCGTAGCATACTGAGGAGGAGTTTGTGGTCAACAGTGTCAAATGCTGCGGAAAGGTCGAGGAGGATCAGTAGGGAGTAATCGCCCCTCGATTTGGCTGTCAGTAGGTCATTGGATACCCTTGTAAGGGCAGTTTCTGTCGAGTGTTGAGGTCAGAAGCCAGACTGTAGGGGGTCTAGTAGAGAGTACTCTGATAGGAAGCTTACGAGGCGGGAGTAAACTAGGCGTTCTAGTAGTTTGTAGATGAAGCGGAGGTTTGAGATGGGTCGGTAGTTGGCAGCATCATGTAAACACTCTGTATGACATTTTGTAATATATTGTATTAAGGAAAAGTAGCAACTTCCTTACTTTCCTTTAGCCCAGTGGTTCCCAAACTTTTTCAGTAATGGAGCAATTTGTGAAGCAAACGTTTCTCGTGGAGCCCCAAAGCAGGACAGAAGGTGTGGTCAAGGGAGGGGCTAGAGGCATATGATTTTTAACTCCGTCTTTATAAAAAGACAGGGCCGCTTAAAAGAAAAAAACAAGGAGGAACACTGGAGCACTGGATGAGCAATCGATATACATTATATTTAAAATTAACATGCTGTGAAATTACGTTCCGTACCACATGTTAATATCTGTGCAGCTTTTGTACAGATTTTTTTTCCACAGTGTGTAGATGAGATTTTCAAAATTTCATCAAGTTTGCTGCTACAGCTACTGTGAATTCTGCAGCAAATCCACCCCATGTAGTAATAGTGACCCCCTATATTGGTGGCCCCGGTAGTAATAGTGACCCCTATATTAGTGGCCCCAGTAGTAATAGTGTTCCCCACAGTGGTCTCAGTAGTAATAGCAGCCTCACAGTGGCCTCAGTAGTAATAGCATCCCCCACAGTGGCCTCAGTAGTAATAGCAACCCCTACAGTGGTCCCAGTAGTAATAGTGACCTCCCACAGTGGCCCCAGTAATAATAGTGACCCCCACAGTGGCCCCAGTAGTAAGAGTGGCCCCAGTAGTAAGAGTGATGCCCACAGTGGCCTCAGTAGTAATAGTGACTCCACAGTGACCCCAGTAATAATAATAACCTAACATAAGCTCCAGTAGTAATATTAACCACACAGTAGTCACAGTAATAATATTAACCACCTCAGTAATATTAACCCCACATTAATAATATTAACCACCTCAGTAATATTAACCCCACAGTAATAATATTTACCCCATCAGTAATATTAACCCCACAGTAGCCATAGTAATATTAACCCCCTCATTAATATTAACTCCACGGTAGCTACAGTTATATTAACCCCCTCAGTAATATTAACTTAACATTAATATTTACCCCTTCAGTAATATTAACCCCACAGTAGCCACAGTAATATTAACCCCCTCATTAATATTAACCCCACGGTAGCTACAGTTATATTAACCCTTTCCAATCCACTGTCTGACCTCTGAAGACATAATGATTTAAGGCTGTACAGCTCTGATGTTAGAAGACATCCATCTGGGTTCTCTTACTGTATATTGCCAGCCTTTCTGCTGTCGGAGCCTATCCAACGTGTCACCTCATGCAGTACTAGATTTAGCCAGCATATAGCGCCCTTGTATAATGGCAGAAAAAGAGTAAGCCCCCTAGGAAAATCAGGATACAAATTGGATTGGAAAGGGTTAACCCCCATCAGTAATATTAACCCCACAGTAATAATTTTAACCACCTCAGTAATATTAACCTTGCATTAATAATATTAACCCCCTCAGTAATATTAACCCCACAGTAATAATATTTACCCCATCAGTAATATTAACCCCACAGTAGCCATAGTAAAAATAGCCCCCCAACCCATAAACTTACCTTCTCCTTGTAGTCAGTTCCTGTCCTCTTCTCGGCACTGATTCCGGGTGCACACTGATGTCAGTGTGTGAGCCCAGAATGTTTCCTCCCTTGTCCTCTCCTGCAGAACTAAGGAGGAGAGGACTTAGGGGATGAGGATCCTGGTTGCACACTGACGTCAGAGTGTGCACCTGGCTCAGCATCACTGCGTTATTACCAGTGGGGAGCTGTGGCACCCTGGCCGGTAATCACTACAGTGGTGAGCAGCCGTCAGTACGCATGCCATAGGTTCACCACCACAGAGACCCTCAATCAGAGACCCTGACTGTCGATCCTCGGCAGAGCACAGTTTAAAAACTGCCGCTTTAGCCTGTAGCATAAGCAGAACTTACCTTTAGCATTGCTCATCTCGATTGGCCAGGCAATAAAATCATCCCAAATTTTGCTAAATCAAATCAGGTTAGTCTGAACCAATTTTTTAGGCAAAAAAATGGTGGAAAATGGAATTTCCCATAATGCCTGCTGCAGAGTTCAGTGTGCAGCCAATCCGCAGCCAGGGTGCCATGCTGATGTCACCAATGTGTCCTCCATCTTGCATATGGGCAGCAGTGTCATTGGATGCATACATCACATGACCTAGCCATAACATAGGCACAGTGTAACCAACAGTCATTATACAGTTGAGCACAGGATAGAGAAGCTTTATCACTTTATATGTAAGACGTGGTCTGTTGTTAATTGGGAAAAATATTCTTCAGAGGATATTTTGCTGCTGGGTGTGAAAGCTTGTATACCGGGGCTCTATTGGAGGGAGGAGATAAAGTTGCTGCATCACGTTTATATGCCTATACAAAACGTGGTCTGTACATTGGGAAAGAGTATATTTTTGCTGCTGTCAGACATCATTCAAAGTTGCCAGTCTGGCCAATATGAATTATTTGCAGACCTTATGCTGTTAGCAGTGGGGTTTGGGGAATTCAATTGCGCTGTGCCAAACAGGGCCAGCTGACAGAGATACAGGCTATACTCTGTTGCCTTCTGTTCTCACATAATGACCTTATAGAGATTGTGATTGGTGGTGCTTTTTTGTTGATATAGAACAAAAAGGAAACTAAACAGGAAAACAACAAATATACAGAGTGTGTGTAAGCAGCCTCAGACATTTTTGGGGACTAAAAAAGATGTAAAAATAAGTTTTAAAAAGTTATACTAACTTAAAAAAAAGGTAATTAAAGGTTTTAAAAATTTATAATAAAAAAATCTAAAGAAAAAAAAGCAAAACATATTTGGTATGACTGCGACCATAAAAGTCTGATCTATCAAACTAATGCATTATCTATCCTGCTTGTTGAACAGCCTCAGAAAAAAGGAGACAATGTCAGAATTGCGCTTTGTTGATCACCATGTTTCCAAAAAGATTTCAATAAAAAGTGATCAAAAAGTTGTATGTACTCCAAAATGTAACCAATGGAAATTAAGGATGTGCTGCAAAGTAACAGCTTCCAAAAACTATGACAATGGAAAAATAAAATAGTTATAGCTGTCAGAAGATGGTGGCAGAAAATAATTTCATTTTTTTCTTAAGATATTCTATTTTTTAAAAGTAGTAGAGCAAAAATAAAACTATTTATAAATTTTGCAGTGTCGTAATTGTACTAACCCATATAATAAAGTTATGTGGTTGAAAAATGAAGGAGGTGGAGCTACTCTGGTGAGGATCCGGTGTGGAGAAGAGCCGAGTGTAAATTCCAATGGATGATGCTTTTTAGTAAATAGTGAAGAGAGTTGCGCACTTTTCTAGTCAGTGACTGTGCAACCTGTTAGGGTTGGCCAGTGTTGAAGTGGAGAAGGAGAAAAGAAAGACCACACACACACAAACCAATTTCTTGTCCAGACTCCTGGCTATATGTCTCCAGAGTGACTGAGAAAGAGGCGTGTTTGCCTCAAAACATTTTGCGTTCAAAGAAAAGGTGCGCCTGCCTCAGAACGCTGTGCGTTTATTTGCTGGCTTTCATTTAAAGAAATTTAATGTTCCTTAAAAAATTCCAGCTTATGCACATCTGTCCAAAAAGGTTGCACCATTACATCAGTAGTTTTTCTTCTCTCCTTCTCCACAATAAAGTTATCAAGTCATTTTAACTGTATTATATAATCTGTAGAAAGAATTAGTCATTTGCAAACTTTATTAAAACAAGCAGCAGACCTGTTGTCTTGCATAGCAACATTTTTGGTAGCTCTACAGCTGTTCCTTGCAGCAGGCCCGTGCTTGAGTGTTGTTTTCATTTTGCAGAATTTCTGTTTGTAAAATTTACAACATTGCTTTTAAAACACGCAGCATGGTGAAAGCTTTGTAGCTCTACAACTGTTACTTGAAGAAGGCCTATTCTTGAGTGTTGTTTCCACCTGGCATAATTTCTCAGTGTAAAATATATGACATTGTTTTTAAACCAATCAGCACACCTGCTGTCTTCCTTGATGACATTTCTGATCTAGGAGACCCTAATTGGGAAGTGTTCAAACAAAGGCTGGACAAATATCTGTCTGGGATTATTTAGTAAATCCTGCACTGAGCAGAGGGTTGGACCCGATGACCCAGTAGGGCCCTTCCAACTCTACCAGTCTATGATTCTTTTGTTTTCAGTGACACCCCTGTGATACGATTGACCCCTACACCACTGTAAACTACTTTGAACAATTTTTTGGAGGATTATAGTGTTTTCCAGATGTGTGGCTCTATTCTCATGCACTTTGGGGGTCACCAATTTGGTTGCATTGGTGACCTTCTAAAGGGCTAATTAGTGAACCCAGTTTTTACTCCCATTGACTTTAAAGTTCCCAATTCATGTTGATTTTCCTTGTATCGGCCTGATACCAACACAAAACAATTATTCCATTAATCACTCAGAAGTAATGATACGAATATCTAATTGAATTGTTGGGTTGCCCACACAACTCTGTGTTGTATCTCTAGTTAAAAGTCCAGTTTCCACTGCTAGCATGCACTGCCTCAACCAATCTTCTTTAATCGGAAGTGTATGTGTGCTGACAATGGCACCTGGAATATCTGCTATGAATTTCCATCCATTTAGCACGGTTAAATAATCTATATGCTGAAAATAGATCCTGAACTATATCAGTGATATATGTCTGACAGCAAATAAGGGAGCTAAAAAAGATGTAGATGTATGCACATAATGATACAATTGTATTGCATTAGTACAACAGGTAAATTGCACCTGCTCTGAATAGGAGGAAACTTCCTGTCTAACAATTCACTGCTCTCTTCCTGTAACAAATAAATTCATTAAAGGTGTCAAAATGGTGCAGCAATATTTAATCTGATTTAGACAAGCTTGTGACAGATCATGATGCCCTTTGAAAAAAGGTTTGTCCTATAACGAGATGTGAGAACCATGGGATTATTTCCAATTCTTCAAATAACCTGTTTGGTCAGCTTTAGCCCTTCTCCCATTTCTCACTCTGGAGACATTGCAATCAGTTTAGCTATGCAGCTCAGAACTTCAAATATACCTTGGAACAGGTGGTAAATCTATGGCCAATTTAAGTTTCCTCGTAACCAATAGACAAAAACAGTAATGCAGGAGCTAAACTACATACACAAATACACATCACTGGAAATACATTAAAGGGGTTCTGTCATAAAAAAACAAATTCTAAACTTACCTATACCCCCCCCCCCCCCCCCCCCCCCATCAGTCTACTTACTAGATCTTCACCTCACTTATCTTCTCCTGTCTCCTGCAGTCCGGGCGGGGTGACATCTCACCTCCAGCTAGCTGGTTCTTCTGCTTCCTGTGACGTTACATACATTCACAGGCAGTCCCCTTCCTGCTCGGCAATGTACACTATGTCACAGTTCACAGCCTAGCACAGAGTGCTGAGCTATTGCAGAGACTGTACATGCCTACTGTATTTGCAACAGATCAGCATTTCCTCCTAGCCAGTGAACGTTACATCACAGGAACGTGACCTTCACTGACCGGCAGGAAGGAGAATGTGAGTAATTCAGGCTTCATAACAAGCCAGCCGGCTAGAGGTGATGGGACCTCTTTAATGATAGTTATTCACTTTCCAATTAACCCATTCTGTGTTGCAGTTCTCATTTGGTGAGCTGAGATAACAAGTGCTGGAGGTGTGCCCCCTTTTAAGGCTCCATAGTGTGTAACAATGCTGTGGGTTTGGCATCTTGAAGGCCTAGAACACATCATTGCTGATGATGTAATTGGGGAATGAGGGTCATTAGAGATATTCTTTGGTAGATTTCCCTTAATGCACAAATGCATGTGATGATATCAGTGGGATAACATCACAAGACTAATGACATCATAATGGACAAGTTTTACAGCAGTTGGTATTTGAATCTCATTAGCTGCATACAGATGGCTATAAAGCGCAACTCTAATTTGTAGCCAAGTTAGGGCGCCCACCCACTGGCGTTTGCGATTTTCGTGCGTGAAAAACGCCACGTTTTCGCGGCGTTTTTCGCAGCGTTTTTTGCCGCGTTTTCGCGGCTTTTCCATTAATTTCCATTGACTTTCATGGGTGCATTAGGAGAAAAATAAGGACACATATGCAACTGACAGTTCCTATGTTAAAAAACGCAACGCAACGCAAAACGCCAGTGGACAGGAGTACATTCAATTCTAATTGCTCTGCAGGAAAAACGCAAAACGCAAAGAAAAAAAAATCGCCAGTGGGTGGGCGCCCTAATAAGTAAGAAAAAATCAGTCCATTAAGCTAAAACTTTTCCAGTACTCATATGATGGCGAATACCAAGGCTGAGCTATATTACAATCACTGAATCATGATAGCAACATATGACAAATGTGTTATTGCAGCATTAAACTAATCCATGCTACTCTTAGGGTATGTTCACATGTAACATAAATACTGTGGGGAGCTAATGGGTTACCATGACAACTGGAATCTTCCAGGTCTTCCATGTAGCCCAGCTAGAGGCAAGGTCTAATAGAATATCTGTCACAAGTATACTATACTTCACTATATAAATAATGCAGTGTATTATACCAGTGGTCAAACAATCACATCTGCAATACTCTTTGAGGGACTAAGGGCTCATGTCCACGGGGAAAAGAAGAATTAAAATCCGCAGCGGATTTTAACTCTTCTCCCGCGCGTGGATCCGCACCCCATAGGGATGCATTGACCACCCGCGGGTAGATAAATACCCGCGGATCGTCAATAAAAGTGAATTTAAAAAAAATGGAGCATGAAAAAATCTGGACCATGCTCCACTTTCATGCGGGTCTCCCGCGGGGACGGCTCCCGCGGGCTTCTATTGAAGCCTATGGAAGCCGTCCGGATCCGCGGGACACAAAAATCACATTTTACTTACACGCTCCGGTTCTTCTCTTCGGCGCCGCGCCATCTTCTCTCAGCCGCGGCCGGATCATTTTGCTTCGGCCCGGCGCATGCGCGGGGCACGTCACCGACGTCATCGTGCACATCCGCTGAGCCGAAGAATGAAGATCCGGCCGCGACGAGAGAAGATGACGCCGCAGCGAAGAGAAGAAACGGAGCGGATGGGAGGTGAGTTTATTGTCATTTATTTGTATTTTCAGCGCTCATGTCCGCGGGGCAGGAGGGACCCGCTGCAGATTCTACATGTAGAATCCGTAGCGGGCCCGATTTTCCCCGTGGACATGAGGCCTAAAATATTGTGAAAAAATGGTAAGGTTTAATTTAAAAAATCTAGGGTAAAAAAAACAGAAAACTTTTGTAAAGAAAAAAAAAATAGGTATCACAATAATAATACTCACCCAAATATTGTATAATTTATCCCCTACTGTGAATACATTTTAAAAAATGCTAGAATTGCTACTTTTTCATTGTTTGCCGTCAAAAAGCACAATAAAAAGCGATCAAAAAGACATATACACCCAAGTTAAGCAATACATTGTGTGTACCCCAAAGGGGGACCATGTTGATAGAAAAAATAAAAATGTTATGGCTCTTGGACTGTAATACTGAAAAAATAGAAAGAATTACTGGCCCTTAAGGTGAAAAAAGGCCTCTGGCAATAAGGGGTTAATACTGCAAAAAAAAAGAAAAATGCTAACAAAATAAAGCACAATTATTTATAATACCAAATGATTTAGCCCTGGAATTGCTTTATTAAGTACCTCATTTTGTCAGTACTTTAATTTTCCTTGTAAGATAAAGTATTTCTTTCTTTACTTCTAGAAAAAGTCTGTGTGGAAGATAATTCATTAGGTTCTGATAGTGTCATCTTGGGCGCTATCTTGATGTCATAAATAATTTCCATACTTTGCCAAATCATTTTTCACTATGCCAGTGTGTTTTACGACCAGTCATCAATGGTTTACTCTGGTGTCCACTCATCCTCACATATATCTTCCTGACCTACTATTTGCTTATGTGTCTATATATAGTATACAGTTCGTAGCTCTGTGTATAAATATCTATGATGTCATTTGGGAATGGATTGTTCTTTAGAGAATTTTGTTTTGCCTCTGGATGTTGTGTTTGACTAACTGTAAGAAAATTTTCAGCTATTTAAGGAGGACCAGTCGCTTTCTAGATTATAAAGGAAAGTGTTAATATATTAGATCATGGTGACAAATTCCACACTCAAGTGGCATAATGGGCAGAAATAATGCTACTTCTCAAACATGTGACAGCTTAGGGTATTTTAACATGGGACAACTTCGGATGCTTAAAGGGGTTGTTCGAGTTAAGGAAACCCCTGTCATCGGGCCCCCATGTGTTAAAATAACATGGTGTGGTCAATCACTTCTGCCTTTTTCCCCACTGGTCCACAGCTGGAAGTTCCACTCTCCCTGTGACGTTACGTTTCAGGCTGCAATCAGCCTGAGCCCGTCTGCAAACAATCTGCAGCAGCCAATGACAATGCTTTACAAGACGTCATAGCAGCCTGTAAACAAAGACGGTGGAGACTAAACCCATCGGCAGAGAAAGAGCGGAGAGTGGAGAGAAATGAGTAACCTCTGATTTGTTATTTTAGCGCATGGGGTTATATATCAACCATATATATATGTGTAGTCCTTATATAACTTTTTTTGGTCTTTCAAGCTTTGTTATTATATATATTCCTTTTTAAATGTCTGCATATACTGCTAACATTGAAGTGGACCCGTTCATTCCAAGATCAAGCATTCTGTTTCATGTTTCCTTGGATCAACGGGGGGTTGGGTGGGTCTGGATTCAATATAGACCCTCCCTTGAAGCAAGTACATTGCTGATTTCTATCATGGTTATGTCTACAACAGGATAGACCCTCTAAGCACGGCAGTATTTTCTCACATATATTTTGTTTGCATATTCTTTCCGAGACCCTTTAAGTATTCTTGGACCCTCCCTGTCACGCTCTCCAACATTGGATGTCTTTCTGATGGAGTGTTGTACCTGCAATATCCATGTCACATACGGGGGGGATGATCTACCATTACGGTTGGGTTGCCAACTCCAGGTGTGTCCTCCTTCCTCTTTTTCTCAATATGTATTTTTACTCTAAGGCACTGTTCTTATTGCTTAATTTGTGTTTTTTAAAATTCTAATGATATAGTTTTTTGTGTAAAGCAAAATAGTTATACCTAAATATTTTACACCGCCTTTTTGCCAAATGAGAGGATGCTTGTTTTGTAGGTAATGTTATAGATTATTGGAAATATTCAAAGGCAAGATTTGAGATTTCTGTGTATTTATCTCATAGTAAGAGATTTGTCCAAACTTTTTTATTGCCTCCAAAGCATTTTCTAGAGAAGATATGGGGTCTGTTAACGTCAAGATAATATCATCTGCATATAGCGATATTAAATGAGAGGGACTTCCAATCTGTATACCTTTGATAAGTGCTTTCCCTAAGGGCTTGTGCCATTAGTACTAGGGACAATATAAAGATCAACTGGGACAATGGGCAACCTTGCCTAGTACCATTCGTAATATTGAATTCATTTGATAAGGCCCCATTTGTAAGTACTCGCATTGAGGGATTTGAGTATAGTGCAGATATAGCTTTGAGGAAGTAGCCACTAAATCCCATTTTTGCTAAGGCAGCAAATTTATATGACCAATTTATATGGTCAAATGACTTTTCAGTGTCCAGGACAAGGAAAACAACAGGGGTTTTCGTAGATTTGATATGTGATATTTAAGACTCTTCTAGTGTTATATGGAGCCTGTCTGCTTTGCACGAATCCCACTTGGTCTTCCCTGATCAGAGAAGGTAGAATAAGTGCTAATCTAAAAGCCAATAATTTTGCATAGATTTTAATGTCAGTGTTTAATAAAGATATAGGCTGAAAATTCTGGGGAACATGTGGGTGTTTCCCCAGTTTAAGAAGGGTAACTATTACTGCCTGTTGGTTTTCCTTGGGAAAAAAAGCCTTCAATGATCACCAGTTGGAAGGCTTTGCACAAATGTACAGGTTTTGTAGTAAGCATTCTTAAGTCCATCTGGGCCTGGTGATTTGCCAATTTGTAAAGACTTGATGTGTTTGAGTACATCCACTACTGTAATTGGGGCATCAAGGATTTCCTTAGCTAGCAGAGGGAGAAGAGGCCGGGTCTGCCATGTAGCCTGGAGGATAATGATGATGGCTGTGTTGTTGTGGAGGCTCCTAATGTCATTTGCAGGACTTGCCTTCGCATTTGCAAGCGAACTGCCGTGTCTGGAGTGGGAAGCCCTACTATCTGATGGCTCAGAGTTTTTTATTTGCCTCCGAGGGTGCCCACACCGGTGAGCGCTCTGCAGCTTCAGAAGCAGGGCACCCTCTCTGGGCACTTCTGGCCATTCCTTCTTGGTCTTGCACCAGGGACTGAGAAAAGTGGAAACCAATAAGCTTTTCCAGTTTGGCTATTAAGTGCTTTCCTCTCGGAAGCATCATGGACCCAGTGGGTGTGGATGTACTGCTTTGGAGATGCTATATAGCCCTAGTGGATCAGGAGCTCTGCAGTCAGGCAGCAATTCACTTCAGCAGACAAGTCATGCCCTCTGTCTTTGGTTGTATTTGAGTTTAGGGCCTTAACACTGCAAGGCAATAGAACTAACCACTGAGCCATATTTGGAGTAGTAGATTTTAGTTGGTTTAGCTGAAACAAACCACTCAATGTTCTGGTTCATGCTGAACCATACTTTTAGCAAATGTCCACCTGAAACAGGGTTCTACTGTTTTGGTTAACTTGACATTTATTTCTGAATACTCAACTGTATGTCAAGGCTTCATAATAAAAAGGTAAGTTGATCTACAGTTCTTCTAAGTTGTACAATCCACACGGAAAGCTTCACTATCAAAGTACTCAAAAGAAAGAACATCATTGGACTGTCCCAGAAAGCACGGTACATGAAAACAAATTCCAAGTTTATCATACTAAAAATAAACCCTGAAATATATTAAAGAAGGCACTTTGAATAAAAAGAAAAATCTGAAAGTAAAAAGTAGATTTATTTTTATTTTGTTTTATGAATATTTCGTTTTCTTAAATTCATCATTTTAAACATTTTCTTGCATCATCTATTTTCATACAAGCAATTCAATAAGCATAATCACAAATATTAAATCTTATTGCGAATGCAGCCCTTGCCTCATTCTGATGAAAAAGGCGCCCATTATTATATTAAATAACAGCTGCCATTTGTATGCGTGTTTGGACAGGAGCCTTCTTTTCTGTAAGGGTCTGAAAAACATCAATTTGAAAATTCAATAAGTTAAGTTATGCAAAGTTTTAAGACATCAACAATTTATGAAACAATACTTCCTAAAAAAAAGTAGGTAAATGAAAATAGGTAACTTTTCATGTACGTCAAAGTGGAATTGTAAAAGCTCAAGATACATTGCTGCTAATTCTATTCTTTGAAAAGTATCCTCTTGTCAATTTGGCCATGCATGATCAAATTTGCTGGATGAAAAATCAGGTGGCGGATGGGTGGATTTATTTTCCACTGAATGCACAGTTAAATTCCTGCATCTCCTTGAGATACCATTACAATTCATTTTCTATCTACTTCTTGTTAGAATTGCAGAATATGGCTTTCAAACTAAATATGTCACAAATTTTAACAAACTCGTGTTTTTTCAATAGACAAATGAATGAAGGCAGGATATCTAGTCAAAAGATCAAAAAGACCAGACTGTTCCAGGTCAGGAATAACAATTGATGGGCTATGCTTCTACCTACCAGCATTCTGTAGCTGTGATTCAAGTGTTTCAGTAGCAAGAATGGTAAGATTGTACTTTGAATTTCTCTGGAACTGACCAGAGTGGAGGTCTAGAACCATAGCGACATAGGGAAGCAGCTGATAACTTTCTGCATGGACCTGTTGGATATATAAATACTGCCTGCAAATCTTTGCCTTTTGACTCTCTATTTCAAGGTCCCTGAGGGTTTGATATGTCCGTTTCTTTGATCATGACATAAAATCACGTTTGTTTTTTTGAGAGAAGCAGTCATGAGTTGTCTTTATATGCGATCTTGTCTTCTAACAAGACATATATTGTACTTAAAGGGGTCTGTGTGATGGGACTCTTTCTCCTGAGAATTGGGGTCGGGAGCATTTGGCAATTTTGGCTGCAATGGTTGCACATGCGTAGTGCTCCAGAGTTAGTGGGGCTCCTCCATAATGTTCTATGTCTCATGTCACTGTCTTTTTTGTTTGTGGAATGCATCAGATTTATATGTATTGGATGTTTGCAGGACTGAAAGGGTTAATGTCTGGTATGTTCTGTCCTGTCTGGTAAATGTAACGTTTTCTGTGTATCATTTGTGGTCAGATGATCATGCTATGTATATGTGTTTGCAAGAATGGAACTGCCTAGTTTAAATTTTGTGGCAGAAGATACAGAACAGCCTATGGATTGTCAAAATGCCGCTCAGCCTTCTTCATCCCAAGAGACAGTAAAGCCCACAAAACTTTCTCGTCATGAAGTTCTTGCCATGGTTGTGGGAAAAGTATGGGGGGACATCCCCACCATGGAACAGCAGCAGAGTGCTGAAGACCATCCAGGGGAGGAGCTACTCGTGCTGGTGAGTGAGAAATTAAAAACCACCCAGCAGATCAGCGAGAGCACCCCTGCAGGCAAGTTGGTGACAAAAGTAGTGAGAGGTCTTCCTGCTGGATATCTGCCACCCAGGCCACAATTTTACTGGGGCGACGAACTAGAGATACTGGAATTACTACCTCAAAAGAAAGGAAGAAAGTTGTTGTATGCACGCAACGCTAGCAGGCTGTGTCAGTGATAGTACTGCAACAAGGTGCACTGATATATGGAACACCTAGGCAGTCTTAAGCATATGAAATCTCACTCACATGGTGGCCTCAGGCAGTCTCCAGAGGTTTGACTCAAGGGGCATATGCCCCCCTGTCCCCGGGTCCAGTCCACCCCTGTCTTTTGCTTTGGACTAGTGGTCTTCTGAGCTCAGTGATTTCTCATGCAGAATCAGATCACAGGCTGCATCAAGATGCTGCAACATGCATTATTAAAAAGGGTGAGGCCTGGGGATGGAGGATACTGGCTGGGCTCCCTAATGTGCCTAGCTGCTAGCTCCCCCTATATTGCCTCAGAACTTAGAGCTTTGGCACTTTATTTATTACACCATTACTGTGATGCTGTCATTGGATTTAAAGGTGAAGGAAGCAGTACCCTTTTGCTCATAAGGACTTGGATTGAGACTGTGTATACAGTTTGTTTTCTGGAATTGTACTTCTGTTGTGCCGATAGTTGGATGACATGCACATTTACACGCTCAAAACCAAAGGTGGTTGGGAGTAAATTCCATGAAAATTAATGGTTTAGAGCAGAGGCATAACTTAAAGCTCCTGGGCCCCAATGCAAAATCTGTAACAGGGCCCCCAACTATAATGCTTTTTTATAGTACTGGGCTCCCTATATGAAAAAGAGAGGCCTTATGGGCCCCCTAAGACTCCTGGACATCCTCTGCATCCCTTATAGTTATGCTCTTGGTAGAGGTCGCCAAAACCCATGGAGATAGAGAACAGAACTACATGAAGTGGCTTTTGTAACATCATGAGAAATGCCTAAGCAAGGCAGCCTATGGCAGAGGATAGCCTCCCAGAGACTTAAAGTGGCACTGTAGGATGAGAAAAGGCCAGAAGCTACTTTGAGAGCAACCCAACTCTTTGGTGGACCCATGGTAGAGGATAACTCAAAAGTTAAGAAAAGAGTCAACTTCTACAATTTTTTAAATGTTCTGTACCTCCAAGTGTGAACTGCAACCACCAAGCTTATTATGCCTCTCCATGTCTTTGTAACAATCAAGCATTTGTGGCACTGTTGTGAACAAAATAAATTCATCTGGGGAACCCACTAAACACCCCTTACAGTTAGTAGTACAAGTTATAAATATCTGCATGTTCTGGCTCAATGTCTGGGCAAAAATTGGCTAGTTATTTCAGTGTCAGACCACATACTTATAGACAAAGACTGAGATTAAACTTTGTATATGCAAATCTTCTACACTCAAGTGTGTAATTCCATGTTCAAGTAATATTCTGTTTAACAGCTGAGGTAAAGAAATTGCTTATTCTGTAAAAATTGCATTTAGGACACAGCTGAGTAGCATAAAGTTCAAGTTACAATTTGCTTTGCATTTGAACTACAGCTATGTTATAAAGTCTTATAACAGTATGTTGTCTAATGTAAAGGGTGATTAATTTCATTAATTTATTAGTATTTTATTAACATGATGTATTGTAATGGTTGCAATATTTATTTTAATTTTTCATGTGTCATGTAGAGATGAGCGAGCACCAAAATGCTCGGGTGCTCGTTACTCAGGACGAAATTATCGCGATGCTCGAGGGTTCGTTTCGAGTAACGAACCCCATTGAAGTCAATGGGCGACCCGAGCATTTTTGTATTTCGCCGATGCTCGCTAAGGTTTTCATGTGTGAAAATCTGGGCAATTCAAGAAAGTGATGGGAACGACACAGCAACGGATAGGGCAGGCGAGGGGCTACATGTTGGGCTGCATCTCAAGTTCCCAGGTCCCACTATTAAGCCACAATAGCGGCAAGAGTGGCCCCCCCCCCCCAACAATTTTTACTTCTGAAAAGCCCTCATTAGCAAAGCATACCTTAGCTAAGCACCACACTACCTCCAACAAAGCACAATCACTGCCTGCATGACACTCCGCTGCCACTTCTCCTGGGTTACATGCTGCCCAACCCCCCCTGCACGACCCTGTGTCCACAGCGCACACCAAATTGTCCCTGCGCAGCCTTCAGCTGCCCTCATGCCACGCCATACTCATGTCTATTTATAAGTGCGTCTGCCACAGGAAAAGCAGGCACACACTGCAGAGGGTTGGCACGGCTAGGCAGCGACCCTCTTTAAAAGGGGCGGGGCGATAGCCCACAATGCTGTACAGAAGCAATGAGAAATATAATCCTGTGCCACCGCCATCAGGAGCTGCACACGTGGGCATAGCAATGGGGAACCTATGTGCCACACACTATTCATTCTGTCAAGGTGTCTGCATGCCCCAGTCAGACCGCGGTTTTTAATTCATAGACACAGGCAGGTACAACTCCCTATTGTGAAGTCCCTGTGGACCCACAGCATGGGTGGCTCCCTGGAACCCACCGGCGGTACATAAAAATATCCCATTGCATTGCCCAACACAGCTGAGGTAGTAATGTCGTGCTTAATGCAGGTGGGCTTTGGCCCACACTGCATGCCCAAGTCAGACTGGGGTTCTTTAGAAGTGGAAACAGATGCATTTATAATTCCCTGTGGACCCACAGCATGGGTGGGTGCCAGGAAGCCACCGGCGGTACATAAAAATATCCCATTGCATTGCCCAACACAGCTGAGGTAGTAATGTCGTGCTTAATGCAGGTGGGCTTCGGCCCACACTGCATGCCCCAGTCTGACTGGGGTTCTTTAGAAGTGGAAACAGATGCATTTATAATTCCCTGTGGACCCACAGCATGGGTGGGTGCCAGGAAGCCACCGGTGGTACATAAAAATATCCCATTGCATTGCCCAACACAGCTGAGGTAGTAATGTCGTGCTTAATACAGGTGGGCTTCGGCCCACACTGCATGCCCCAGTCAGACTGGGGTTCTTTACAAGTGGACACATGTAGGTTAAACTCCGTGTGCACCTACAGCATGGGTGGCTCCCTGGAACCCACCGGCGGTACATAAAAATATCCCATTGCATTGCCCAACACAGCTGAGGTAGTAATGTCGTGCTTAATGCAGGTGGGCTTCGGCCAACACTGCATGCCCCAGTCTGACTGGTAATATGTACCTTAACAGTAACCGCGTTGGTGGTAATGTGGTGGTGACTGCGGACCTAGTAGCGCGGTTTTATTTTGTTGGTTTTCGGAATGTGGCCAGGATTAAGTGGGCTGTGGCGGGGGATGTTTTTGAGGCACTACGTGTCCTCTCCACGTGTCCGTGGTTATATGCACCTTAACAGTAACAGCGTTGGTGGGAAATGGCCTCGCCGCCATCATGTCTTTGGGAAGCCTCTGTTTCCACACCCCAGAGACATACCATTAGCAGCGGTATAGGCAGAGCCCATAATTAGTAACATTTCAGCCGTAGCATTAGGACAGACCCCACTAACATATCACTAGCAGCATTATAGGGGGAGCACAGTATTCGTTCCATTTCAGTAATAGTAGCACTCAAGACAGGCCCCAGTAACAATTCCGAAGCAGCAGTATAGTAGGAGCGCAGTCTTCGTTCCATTTCAGTAGCTGCAGTATAGACAAGGCCCAAGTTACATTTATGTAGCTAAAGTGTAGGCCAACCCCACACACCTTTCTGTACCATGAGTGCAGGCGACGAACATAGAAATTGCTATGATTACACTGTAGGTGAGTGCCCAAAAAAATTGATGTACCAACAGTACTAATGTACCTCAGTAAAAATTGGCCATGCCCAGCCAAGATGGCAGGTGAAACCCATTAATCGCTTTGGTTAATGTGGCTTAAGTGGTAACTAGGCCTGCAGGCAGCCCAGTTTAACGAAAAATTGTTTCAAGTTAAAGTTCCAACGCTTTTAAGAGCATTGAAAAGTATAAAAAAAAATTAGAAAAATTATATGAGTGAGCCTTGTGGCTCTAAGAAAAATTGCACGTTCAGCGTGATTACGTGAGGTTTCAGGAGGAGGAGCAGGAGGAGGAGGAGGAATATTATACACAGATTGATGAAGCAGAAATGTCCCCGTTTTGGATGGTGAGAGAGAACGATGCTTCCATCCGCGGGTGCAGCCTACGTATTGCTTAGGTATCGCTGCTGTCCGCTGGTGGAGAAGAGAAGTCTGGGGAAATCCAGGCTTTGTTCATCTTGATGAGTGTTAGCCTGTCGGCACTGTCGGTTGACAGGCGGGTACGCTTATCTGTGATGATTCCCCCAGCCGCACTAAACACCCTCTCCGACAAGACGCTAGCCGCAGGACAAGCAAGCACCTCCAGGGCATACAGCGCTAGTTCAGGCCACGTGTCCAGCTTCGACACCCAGTAGTTGTAGGTGGCAGAGGAGTCAGGGAGGACGGTCGTGCGATCGGCTACGTACTCCCTCACCATCCTTTTACAGTGCTCCCGCCGACTCAGCCTTGACTGGGGAGCGGTGACACAGTCTTGCTGGGGAGCCATAAAGCTGTCCAGGCCCTTAAAGACTGTTGCACTGCCTGTGCTGTACATGCTGCTCGATCTCCGCACCTCCCCTGCTACCTGGCCCTCGGAACTGCGCCTTCTGCCACTAGCGCTGTCGGGTGGGAATTTTACCATCAGCTTGTCCGCAAGGGTCCTGTGGTATAGCAACAGTCTCGAACCCCTTTCCTCTTCGGGAATGAGAGTGGGAAGGTTCTCCTTATAGCGTTGGTCGAGCAGTGTGT
This sequence comes from Eleutherodactylus coqui, assembly GCF_035609145.1. Taxonomy (NCBI): domain Eukaryota; kingdom Metazoa; phylum Chordata; class Amphibia; order Anura; family Eleutherodactylidae; genus Eleutherodactylus; species Eleutherodactylus coqui. The sequence continues at coordinate 103,959,224 of NC_089841.1, forward strand.
ACACCCAGTAATCCGTAGTGGCCAGAATACGTGTAACGCGAGGGTCACGAGAAAGGCATCCTAACATGAAGTCAGCCATGTGTGCCAGGGTACCTGTACGCAACACATGGCTGTCCACACTAGGAAGATCACTTTCAGGATCCTCCTCCTCCTCCTCCTCCTCCTCCTCCTCCTCCTGCTCCTGCTCCTCAGGCCATACACGCTGAAATGATGACAGGCAAGCAGCATGGGCACCGTCAGCAGTGGGCCAAGCTGTCTCTTCCCCCTCCTCCTCATCCTCCTCATGCTCCTCCTCCTCCTCCTGAACGCGCTGAGATATAGACAGGAGGGTGCTCTGACTATCCAGCGACATACTGTCTTCCCCGGCTCTGTTTCCGAGCGCAAAGCGGCTGCCTTTATGGTTTGCAGGGAACTTCTCAAGATGCATAGCAGAGGAATGGTGACGCTAATGATTGCAGCATCGCCGCTCACCACCTGGGTAGACTGCTCAAAGTTTCGAAGGACCTGGCAGATGTCTGCCAACCAGGCCCACTCTTCTGAAAGGAATTGAGGAGGCTGACTCCCACTGCGCCGCCCATGTTGGAGTTGGTATTCCACTATAGCTCTACGCTGCTCATAGAGCCTGGCCAACATCTGGAGCGTAGAGTTCCACCGTGTGGGCACGTCGCACAGCAGTCGGTGCACTGGCAGATTAAACCGATGTTGCAGTGTCCGCAGGGTGGCAGCGTCCGTGTGGGACTTGCGGAAATGTGCGCTGAGCCGGCGCACCTTTACGAGCAGGTCTGACAAGCGTGGGTAGCTTTTCAGAAAGCGCTGAACCACCAAATTAAAGACGTGGGCCAAGCATGGCACGTGCGTGAGGCTGCCGAGCTGCAGAGCCGCCACCAGGTTACGGCCGTTGTCACACACGAGCATGCCCGGTTGGAGGCTCAGCGGCGCAAGCCAGCGGTCGGTCTGCTCTGTCAGACCCTGCAGCAGTTCGTGGGCCGTGTGCCTCCTATCTCCTAAGCTGAGTAGTTTCAGCACGGCCTGCTGACGCTTGCCCACCGCTGTGCTGCCATGACGCGCGACACCGACTGCTGGTGACGCGCTGCTGCTGCTGACACATCTTGATTGCGAGACAGAGGTTGCGTTGGAGGAGGAGGAGGGTGGTTTAGTGGAGGCAGCATACACCGCCGCAGATACCACCACCGAGCTGGGGCCCGCAATTCTGGGGGTGGGTAGGACGTGAGCGGTCCCAGGCTCTGACTCGGTCCCAGCCTCCACTAAATTCACCCAATGTGCCGTCAGGGAGATGTAGTGGCCCTGCCCGCCTGTGCTTGTCCACGTGTCCGTTGTTAAGTGGACCTTGGCAGTAACCGCGTTGGTGAGGGCGCGTACAATGTTGCGGGAGACGTGGTCGTGCAGGGCTGGGACGGCAGATCGGGAAAAGTAGTAGCGACTGGGAACTGAGTAGCGCGGGGCTGCCGCCGCCATCATACTTTTGAAGGACTCCGTTTCCACAACCCTATACGGCAGCATCTCAAGGCTGATAAATTTGGCTATCTGGACGGTTAACGCTTGAGCGTGCGGGTGCGTGGCGGCGTACTTGCGCTTGCGCTCAAACACTTGCGCTAGCGACGGCCGGACGGTGCGGTGAGAGACATTGCTGGATTGGGCCGAGGACAGCGGAGGTGAGAGTGTGGGTGCAGGCCAGGACATGGTAGTGCCTGTGTCCTCAGAGGGGGGTTGGATCTCAGTGGCAGGTTGGGGCACAGGGGGAGAGGCAGCGGTGCAAACCGGAGGCGGTGAACGGCCTTCGTCCCACCTTGCGGGGTGCTTGGCCATCATATGTCTGCGCATGCTGGTGGTGGTGAGGCTGTTGGTGGTGGCTCCCCGGCTGATCTTGGCGCGACAAAGGTTGCACACCACTGTTTGTTGGTCGTCAGGCGTCTCTGTGAAAAACTGCCAGACCTTAGAGCACCTTGGCCTCTGCAGGGTGGCATGGCGCGAGGGTGCGCTTTGGGAAACAGTTGGTGGATTATTCGGTCTGGCCCTGCCTCTACCCCTGGCAACCGCACTGCCTCTTGCAACCTGCCCTGCTGCTGCCCTTGCCTCCCCCTCTGAAGACCTGTCCTGAGTAGGCGTTGCACACCAGGTGGGGTCAGTCACCTCATCGTCCTGCTGCTCTTCCTCCGAATCCTCTGTGCGCTCCTCCCTCGGACTTACTGCCCTTACTACTACCTCACCGATAGACAACTGTGTCTCATCGTCATCGTCCTCCTCACCCACTGAAAGGTCTTGAGACAGTTGCCGGAAGTCCCCAGCCTCATCCCCCGGACCCCGGGAACTTTCCAATGGTTGGGCATCAGTCACGATAAACTCCTCTGGTGGGAGAGGAACCACTGCTGCCCAATCTGAGCAGGGGCCCGAGAACAGTTCCTGGGAGTGTTCCCGCTCCTGAGCATGTGTCATTGTAGTGGAGTGAGGAGGCTGGGAGGAAGGAGGAGCAGCAGACAGAGGATTCGGATTTGCAGCAGTGGACGGCGCAGAACTGTGGGTGGACGATAGGTTGCTCGAAGCACTTTCTGCCATCCACGACAGGACCTGCTCACACTGCTCATTTTCTAATAACGGTCTCCCGCGTGGACCCATTAATTGGGCGATGAATGTGGGGACGCCAGAAACGTGCCTCTCTCCTAATCGCGCAGCAGTTGGCTGCGATACACCTGGATCAGGAGTTCGGCCTGTGCCCACACCCTCACTTGGCCCTCCGCGTCCTCGGCCGCGTCCACGTCCTCTAGGCCTACCCCTACCCCTCAGCATGCTGTATTACCAGTGATTTGATTTCCCAGGCAGGAAATAAATTGGCGCAAGCCTGCAGGCCAAATATACTTTTTTCCCTTTTTTTTTAAAAGGATAGGCCCACTGCATCTATTCAATGAATAATAAGTTTAATAACTGTGTTGTGCCCCTGCAAATGTGTCACAGAACTTTAGTGTTGCAGAGTTATTAACTACAGCTGAGCAAGGAATTTCACAGGCAGGAAAGAAAGTGGCGCAAGCCTGCTGTAAAACGTAGCTGGTTGCGTCTGATTTTTTTACGTTCTCCACGCAGCACACACGTACCCAGAGCCCCGAGGACTGTCAGAGGCAGGCCAAATATACTTTTTTCCCTTTTTTTTTAAAAGGATAGGCCCACTGCGTCTATTTAATGAATAATAAGTTTAATAACTGTGTTGTGCCCCTGCAAATGTGTCACAGAACTTTAGTGTGGCAGAGTTATTAACTACAGCTGAGCAAGGAATTTCACAGGCAGGAAAGAAAGTGGCGCAAGCCTGCTGTAAAACGTAGCTGGTTGCGTCTGATTTTTTTACGTTCTCCACGCAGCACACACGTACCCAGAGCCCCGAGGACTGTCAGAGGCAGGCCAAATATACTTTTTTCCCTTTTTTTTAAAAGGATAGGCCCACTGCGTCTATTCACTGAATAATAAGTTTAATAACTGTGTTGTGCCCCTGCAAATGTGTCACAGAACTTTAGTGTTGCAGAGTTATTAACTACAGCTGAGCAAGGAATTTCCCAGGCAGGAAATAAATTGGCGCAAGCCTGCTGTTAAACGTAGCTGGCTGCGTATGAATTTTTTACTATCTCCACCCACCACACACGTACACAGAACGCTGAGGACTGACAGAGGCAGGGCACATGGAATTTTTCCCTTTTTTTAAAAAGAAAAGGCCCACTGACTATATTCAATCAGATAAGAAATCTGTTCCACAGAAATGCAGTTATATGAAGTGCAGCAGAGCGGTGATTTTTCGCAGGCAGGCAGGAAATAAATTGGCGCAAGCCTGCTGTTAAACGTAGCTGGCTGCGTATGAATTTTTTACTATCTCCACCCACCACACACGTACACAGAACGCTGAGGACTGACAGAGGCAGGGCACATAGAATTTTTCCCTTTTTTTGGTAAAGAAAAGGCCCACTGACTATATTCAATCAATAATATATGTCTTCTGGCCCTGCCTACACAATTCTGTCCCTGTAGTATTACTGCCGGGCGCAATGCTCTGCACAGCCGATTTTGAAAAAAAAAAAAATGCAACACTGCTAACAGCAGCCTGCACAGTACTGCACACGGTTAAATGTGGCCCTAAGAAGGACCGTTGGGGTTCTTGAAGCCTACACTCACTCCTAACACTCTCCCTGCCTAACCACCACTTCTGTCCCTGGACTATTAATGCAGGGCGCAATGCTCTGCAGACAGCCGATTTTGAAAAAAAAAAATTGTGCAACACTGCTAACAGCACCCTCCACAGTACTGCACACGGATAGATGTGGCCCTGAGAAGGACTGTTGGGGTTCTTGAAGCCTACACTAACTCCTAACGCTCTCCCTACAGCAGCTCCAACACTATAGCACTGTCCCTCAGCTAACTCACAAGGCATCTGAGGCGAGCCGCGGGAGGGGCCGACTTTTATACTCGGGTGACATCTGATCGCCCCAGCCACTCACAGCAGGGGGGTGGTATAGGGCTTGAACGTCACAGGGGGAAGTTGTAATGCCTTCCCTGTCTTTCAATTGGCCAGAAAAGCGCGCTAACATCTCAGAGAGGAAACTGAAAGTAACCGGAACATCGCGTGGTACTCGTTACGAGTAACGAGCATCCCGAACACGCTAATATTCGCCCGAGCATCAAGCTCGGACGAGTACGTTCGCTCATCTCTAGTGTCATGTAATACATGTAATACATTTCTACATAAATTCTATAATAGTGTTCATGTATCAAGTTAAATCTTTATCTCTCATATATAGTCTAGATATGATTTGTCAGGTTTCATGATTTAAAACAGATGTCTTCTCAGGTGTATTCTTCCAAGACGCTGATAAGTTAGCCCATCGATGGTGAGACTTGTGCTTACCTCAATTCATACAATTAAAAACACAAGAATATGTGCAAAATTAAATGCATGCTAGAATAGTGTCTCAATTTGTGCAAAAATCGGAGTGCATGTTTTGCACAACATTATCATTTAGTCTGTATTTTAGACACTTTTTGCACCTTGTTTAACAAGTGAGTGTGGCTTAAAATAAAAGGGGTGTGGTTTAGTTTGAAGGGGCATGGTTTGAGATTCAACAACGTGTGCTACAATTGGCACAAAATATTGGTCAAAGTAAGCCAACCAATAGATGGTGTGAAGTTAGCCAAAAACCTGTAAAGATGCACCAAATTTGTCATACAACATGAGCCACTAGGATAAACTTGGCACTTCTTTGTACTGGTCTAAGTTTACACTGGCTAAATGTTTGACAGGATTAGTTAATCTACCCCACAGTGTTGATTATATACATAAGGCTCTATTTACACTGGGTTATAGCTTTCAAGAGCCATTACGTATATGATGGATCTCTTATTATCCATTTTGTAATGGATGCTGATGGGTCACATTGACTTAGGGTGACTACAAAGGTTCACAATCAGCCAAAAAAATCGCTGAGAAATTGTTCATTAGTCACTACCTGCTTAATTTCAGAACACTGAAAATGAAGCGATTAGTGAGCGAGTTGCTTAGTGGTTCATCGATGAATGACTGCCTGTTTACAATAAATGGAGATGGGCAGCCAGAAGAGATCTCCAGTGTACTTTGCCACCATTTACTGAACAACTGTTGCTCCTGCGTGAAAGCACAGGAGTGATAGTCATTGGGACAGTTGTCCCATGTAAAGACAGCCTTACACTAAGTGTGTGTATGCTATGCTGTGCAGGCCATGAAAGAGCTAAGTAGACATGCATAAAAGTAAAGCCTTGTTTAGACACAACGATTATCGCTCAAAAGATGTCTTTGAGCTACGTTTGAGCAATAATCGTTATGTGCCTTTATTGGCAAGGTGATCACTCAAACATTGAGCGATCACTTTGTGCTCTGAGCTGGGTATACAGAAGACAAGCGGGGCCGCTTGTCTTCTGCATCCAGCTGTTCTCTGATCAGAGCACCCGGATGTTATACAGCTGAGCGCTCCGAGCGGGGTATGCAGAAGACAAGCGGGGCTGCTTGACTTCTGCATCCAGCTGTTCTCTGCTCAGAGTGCCCGGCTGTTATATAGCCCAGCGCTCCAAGCGGGGTTTGCGACACACAGCTGGACCACTGTGTTCTTCATACCCTGGCTGTTCACAGAGCACTCAACTAGTATACAGCTATACTCTCCATGCAAAGTATGAAGAACACAGCTGAACCGCTGTGTTCTTCATACCCCATCTGTGTTCAGGGAGCAGGATACAGCTGAAGCTATAGTATCAGCTGTATCCTGCTGTGAATTCCTGATAAGGCTGATCGTTGTCCTTCAGCATGCTGAAAGACATCGATCAGTGACTGGTTAATGAAAACTGCACAATGTCAGTGCAGTTAGAACCAATGATTATCGCTCAAAAGACGGCTTTTGAGCGAATTTTGAGCGATACTCGTTGTGTCTAAATGAGCCTTTAGCCTACTATGCTGAACTGTGAATTTGATCATTCTTTGTGTATTCAGAGTTGGTGCAGTAGTCACTCGTATACTTACTGTAAATACACATGATGTACCTATAGTTGTCAATGATTTGTATTGATATAGGTTGTCAGGATTGGACAAGAGAATCCAGCAGTTGAAACGATGGCATTATGAAGCAATAATACATAAATAATAGTCCAAGTTTGGTACACAACAAAATCAGCAATGGATTCTTCCACAACAGCCTCCTGTTCTGCTTTTATAGCTTCTCAAACAGACAGGTTATAAATATGTGTAAATGGTGGTAGTCTTGGTTCTGGGATCCCCATTGTTGCCAAGCAGAAGAGGTCTGTAGTCCTCATTCACAGGTAGTAAACAGGATGAATATGAGTTGCCCCAATCCACAGACTTGAATGGTAGCCGTAATATTCAAACACGCTCATTTGACTGTATCCAACAGCCCCATGCTGCTCTGTTGCTATATTAGCATACATTAACATATTTTTTTAACACTTCATGTTTTATCAGCCATGCAATTATCAGTTTTTATTTACCCTTAAATATATTATTTTGCCTAATTTCTTTTTACTTATGGAAAAACTCAATTATTTATCATAACTCACTAGAGTGATTTATGACTTATTATCGACATCTACTGAGATTTTCCCTCTTCTTTTATGTAATGTCATAAACCCTCAACATGTATGAACATCTTCTAGAATCACAGCTTGCGACCTTAATTTGAAATAAGATGTCAAATTTATATTTATGACCTCATTACTGATGTTATCACAGCTTGCCACAAAAGTGGTATAAATTATCAATGGCTCCACAATGCTGCAAAATAATTAAAAGATAACTAACTTAGACCCATAGTCTGAAAGCATGATGTAGGGCTTACTCAAGCCATTCATCTATGTTCAGGTCTAAGGATTGGCACTATTATTTATTGAGCCCTAAAATCACAAGTATGTTTAAACTGAGTTTGGGTCACCATCTGTTAAAAGGCATCATACATATACTTAATGTAAATCTCTAAATATGTTTTTTCGAAATTGAACTTTATTAAAAACTTTATATTTAAATGTTTATATCAACAAGACGTACAAAACGAACTGCTTGCCCCTCCCATCCACTATCCCAAGGAACCAACCAAAATGGTAATGTGAGAATCATAAAGCCGTTTTGCCATAAAACATCAGGGAGAACAGATTTTACCCCAGGGGTTATAGTTTAGAATTAAAATGGTCATGTTCATATTCATTCTAGCTTCTTCCTACAGACTAGAAGTATGTTGAATCAAGGTAGCCATATGATTACTGGGATTTGGCCATAATTCATGTAGGAATTAGTTTTTCACATAAAATTCCCAGGTGCATTTACAATTTCTAAAAAATGTTCCTTCTCAAAAAAAACTATGCAGAAAAGCTATGAAATAATTATTTGGCCTTTTTGGTGGCTTTCAAGAGGAAGATAAAAATAACTCCCCTCAAGATAAAGTATGGGTTAAATTCATCTAAGAACACAACATGTCACTATTCATATCAAATTTTTGAAAGAGCCATTCTTCTTCAATATATGTGGGTATTGTGTGTGCATACCATCTTCCTGTAGAGCAGGATTAGCAAGAGATATGTCATAGTGCACATCTGTCACTGAACTGTATAATCCTATATACATAGTAGTGATGGATGGCAGGAAACAGAAACTTGATTCCAAAGGTATTAGACTTGCTTATTCTAAAGGATGGAGCAGAGCAGTGTAGAATGGAGTAATGCTTGACCTTGTTTCACGAAGGGATTATGTAATTTTGCCAAATAATTGGGGTTTGTAATAATTCTGTTTATTTTTCTTTAATAGCATTTTAATATATTTTTAATTTACATTAAACACTTTTACAACTGACTTTTATATGGCTCCACAGCATCTGAAACAAAAAATGAAGCAACTGTGCCAAGTCTTCATTAAAATTCACTTTGTGAACATATGCAATAGTCGTACTGCTAATTTTGATTCTGTACAAGTGCACACCTTCGTAATAAAGTTGGATTACATAATTTAAAAGAAAATTCACTTTGTGAATGCAGCTTCTATGCAGTTCTATGTGTTTCCGTGATTAAAAAAACCCTGTGCATTGCGATCCTAGTGTCATAATTAGAGATGAGCGAGCATACTCGGCCACGCCCCTTTTTCACCCGAGTACCGCGATTTTTGAGTACTTCCGTACTCGGGCGAAAAGATTCGGGGGGCGCCGTGGGTGAGTGGGGGGTTGCAGCGGGGAGTGGGGGGGAGAGGGAGAGAGAGAGGGCTCCCCCCTGTTCCCCGCTGCTACCCCCCGCGCCGCCACGCCTCCCCCCGCCGCCCCCTGAATCTTTTCACCCGAGTACTGAAGTACTCGAAAATCGCGGTGCTCGATCGAGTAAATACTCGAAACGAGAACGTTCGCTCATCTCTAGTCATAATCCCTTCCATGAGCCCCCTACTACTTAGATACCTACCAAATGTACATTAGTAAAAAGCAAAAGACACCATAGGGCTGCAAGATTAGGTTGGTTTTTGTTTTACTTTCTCTGGATCAATACAATTGGAATATAAGAAAAGGTCAAATTTAAAAGGGTAGTCCCACAAAACAAACTTATCAACTATCCTCACCCAGTTTTAAGCCTCCTACATAGCTGTTTCTGTTTCAACTAATGACTGTGTTTAAACCTACATATGAAAATGATGATCATTATCACCTGTTTTATACAATCGGTTAATCATACACCTGACTTTGTGTAGAGGCCCGTTTAGATGCACAGATGATGGCTCAAAAGATGGCTTTTGAGAGATCATTTTGCATAATCTACTAATTGGTACTAGTAGATTATGCAAAATGGTACTAGTAGCCCGCTGTTCTCCAAATTAAATTCCTTTTGTTCTACCAGCGGGGCTGACAGCTGAGAACAGCTGAGACAGTCAGCTCTACCCGGGCAGAGCACAGCGTGCGGTCTGTCTTATATATATATTTAAGCCCTTCCCGACAATTCATCCCACGCACGCCGGCAGCCCATTGCTTTCAATGGAGACGGCTGTATTGCCGGCTCCATTGAATTCAATGGGCAAACATCGTTCTTCTCTTCCACAGCTGTTACAGCTGTGGCAGAGAAGAATGATTTGTCTTCTATATGTTCTCAATGGGGTCGGCGCTGCTGCCGCCGGCCCCATTGAGCGCATATAGAGAAGAGAACAGGAATCGCAGATCGCAGATAGGTGTGATCTGCGATTTCTGTTCTATAATTTATCGGACGAGCGCATAAAAAGCGCTCATGTGTCCGATACCATTGCAAAGCAATGGTTTTAAAAAAATCGCCGGACGCATGCGCATGCGCAAATCGCGCGAAAAAACGCCCGTCTGACTAAGGCCTTAGAAGAGATGGCTTTTGAGTGAATTTTGAGCGATAATTAGAGATGAGCGAACGTACTCATTTCGAGTAATTACTCGATCGAGCACCGCGATTTTCGAGTACTTCAGTACTCGGGTGAAAAGATTCGGGGGGCGGGGGGAGGCGTGATGGAGCGGGGGGTGGTAGCAGCGGGGAACAGGGGGGAGCCCTCTCTCTCTCCTTCTCCCCCCCACTCCCCGCTGCAACCCCCCACTCACCCACAGCGCCCCCTGAATCTTTTCGCCCGAGTACAGAAGTACTCGAAAATCGCGGTACTCGGGCGAAAAAGGGGCGTGGCCGAGTAGGTTCGCTCATCTCTAGCGATAATTGTTGTGTCTAAATTGGCGTTTAGTGTACCTAGAAGAACTGATGCTGTTTTGAAGGCAAAGGCTGGTCACACCAAATATTGATTTGATTTAGATTTGTCTTTTCTTCATTCACTTCGCATTTTGCTAATTGACAAAAATAAACTATTAACACTTTTATTTTTGAAAGCATGCTTTAGTACCTGCCTAAAACGTTTGCATAGTAATCTAATTCAAAACTTTTTTAGATGACTATTAACACCAAGTACTGGTACTGCATTATTTGTTTGTTGCAGTGTGATGTGGTCAAGTTAGATCACTAGATCATTTATAAAACTGATCATAGTAAAAGAAAACACTTGGGTTACCTAGATCGAACAATGTTTTTTTGATTCTTTTGTATGAATCCAGTAGTCAATGAACTTTGAGCTCCAACTTCATGCAACATGGTGCCTGAAGATTTACTTCTTCTGCATAAAACCAACAATATTCCATCTATGATCAACTACTGCTAATTTTATTACCAAGCAAATGTTACATACAGTGGCATACATAAAAGGAAGACCTTCACTCTGGCCACTTGTCATTCTGTTTATCATATATAGGATAATGTTTGTTTTATGCCAATCTGGTGATAGTGAATCTTGATTTAAAAAAACAAAGGTGTTGTTTATAGTAACCATTCATATTATTTCTTCCATTATGGAAATCTACAGAAAGAAATAAGGTGGTTTATTACTCTTTTAGGCCTGATTTCTAGAACTTCCAAAAATATACAGTATGTCCACAGAAATACCCCACAAAAAGATATCCAAAGCATTCTAAACACAATGGTGGACAAATGGCTCGATGACTTGCCATTGTCAACAGTTTTGGTTCCAGCATGGTGGTGATCTACCTGATTCCCAGAGAGACGTGTCAATGGCTCACAGCTTGGTTTGAAACCCTCTGGATTACACAACATGGGCCTATTTCTTGGTCACCACATTCCCTAAACTTGACTCCTCTCGAATTGTTCCTATGGGCCACCTCCTTGTCTACAATGGATACTCAGCAGCACCTTGTGATTTTGGCAAGCTGTAGAGATGGATACGTGCAGCCTTTGAAACAGTGACTCCAGAAATACTACTTGCCAAGCATTCTGCCACTCTCAACCATAAACATCTTTGTATAGCCGCTGACGGTGACTGCGTTGAACGTTTTCTGTAATACAATAAAGAACACTTTCTTGTTTCAAGTCCTGCATTCGTCTTTCTTTATCCTTTACAATCAGAAATTATTTTTTGTTATGGTAATTCATCTTAAATTGATTCCCTTCAATTATTTTAGTGCTGGAAAACGTACATTCCACACACACCCTCATGAAAGGCTGGACAGATCTCTTTTGCCCCTGGCTAGGTATTTCTGTGAACACCCTGTGTAGTTATGAAGTCAGATTATTTTTTATAAAGCTTCTCTAATGTGATAGGGCATCTGGGTTACCCTTTTTTGCTGCATGTGTTTTTGGGTGAAGGCATAAATTGTCTAATAATTTAATTTTGCAGAAAAGATATGCAAAAGCAAGAGTTGCCTAGTTTTAGTGCTTAATAAAACACCTCAAGGCCCATGTATTAATACAAAGTACAATGATAAGGACTGAAGTAAATACTTCAGAAAATATGGTGCACACTAAATACATACAGGAGACCCAACCTTTCATAGCTGTCTTCCAATTTAGGATGCAACAAATTATCAAGTGTCCTATGATATTTTTAGAAATGTGTAAGAGATTTAAAGGGGTTGTCTCGCGAAAGCAAGTGGGGTTAAGCACTTCTGTATGGCCATATTAATGCACTTTGTAATATACATCATGCATTAAATATGAGCCATACAGAAGTTATTCACTTACCTTCCCTGCGCTGGCGTCCCCGTCTCCATGGCTCCGTCTAACTTCAGTGTCTAATCGCCCGATTAGACACGCTTGCGCAGAAGGGTCTTCTGCCTTCGGGTCTGTCCGGCAGCAGCGGCGTTCTGGCTCCGCCCCCTTCTACGCGTCATCGCGTAGCTCCGCCCCATCACGTGTGCCGATTCCAGCCACCTGATTGGCTGGAATCGGCACACATGACAGGGGTGGAGCTACGCGATGACGCGTAGAAGGGGGCGGAGCCAGAACGCCATTGCTGCCGGACAGACCCGAAGGCAGAAGACCCTTCTGTGCAAGCGTGTCTAATCGGGCGATTAGATGCTGAAGTTAGACGGAGCCATGGAGACGGGGATGCCAGCGCAGGGAAGGTAAGTGAATAACTTCTGTATGGCTCATATTTAATGCACGATGTATATTACAAAGTGCATGTATATGGCCATACAGAAGTGCTTAACCCCACTTGCTTTCGCGAGACAACTCCTTTAATGGCGCCACAAATAAAAGAAAATGTATTGTACAGAAGACCCTATTAATATAATCCGAAATATTTAGCTCTTGTATTTTGAAGCAATGAAGCAGCATAGTGCTTCCTGTCATGTTTTATGGAGCTCTGCACCTGCCACTTTCTATGAATCACCCTCAAGCAAAGATCCTTGCCAGTCAAGCTGCCATTCCAAATAAGAACTCTTCCAGATGCCACCAGCTCTAGTTTTTGACCCACTATTGAAAGATAAATGTTGTTTATAAACAAGTATGGAGAGAAAATGTATTATAGACGAACAATATATTTTTGTTTACATGTGTATCTAAAAATATCTTCATGATGAGCATTAGACAAAGGTTAAGTATTCATTGTTTTCCACCACAGATTGTACACCATATGAGATATGAATTCCATAGTGAAAAAATAAAAAATCTCCCTGCACTTATTTGGACAGGCATTCGCAAGGTGGCCACCGGTAAAGTGAGTATATCTCTGTTTATTGCAAATGACACAACAAATAAAAGTCTGTACATGCAACGCGTTTCGACGCTCTCATGCGTCTTTTTCAAGCATCTGTCCAACTGAGCGCAGAGAGATTTTTTATTTTTTCGCTATGGAATGCTTCGAACTATGCCACTTTGTATAAAGTTGGCACACTTTTCTCAGCATATCTCCTGGGAGAACAGGATACAGATCTAAGGTTCCCCACTCATTGATAAGCAGACCAGGATCTGGGGGTGCTAGTGGAGTTTTCCACACATGGAATCCCACTAGGCACCGGGTAAGTCCCTTTCATTATTTTAAACATCGCTGACCTTTAAACGTATTTTAAAGTCTTTTATTCCTATATTATGGAGCCCTGTCCAAACCTTTTCTATATGAGATATGAAGACTGGAAGATGCCAAACATAGGCTTTATGTTGTACAAATCTGTACTGAGGCACACAGCCTGCTATTGGTCCATGCTGCACCACTGTGTGCCCCAAAATTTATATGGAATCATGAATGAGATTCAAAAGGTTTGAAAGCTCGCAATAACATCATGTATTTTTGTTAGCTATTAAAAGGTATCAGATGTACAAGATTACTTGGTTTCTCTTGTTGGGAACAATCACATGGAGAAAAAATGGCATACTGTAATACAGTGGTCCCAAATCAGTGGCTTCCAACCGCTTGCTGTGCGGCTTGACATGGGACTCCTGAGTTCTGACCATATGTACTGGCAATGGATACTGCAGACATACTGTATCCTAACTAAACAGCATCAACTCAGATGGAAGAAGATAAGAAGAGCGATGCTCGCTCGAGTAACTGCCTTACTGAGTAGGCCTGCTCATCTCTAGGCATAATATAATTGTTAAATTTCACACTTAAATATCAGCACATTTTTGCAATTTCACAGCTTCTTGTCTTTCTACATTTAGGCTACATGGTAACTTTGGGTGTGACACATGTTTCATTCCCAAGGATATCACTATGGACATTTTACATCGCATCTAATGTAACTGCATGCAGTTGCATTTTGTCTAACAAGTTCCTGCAACCCAAGAAATTAATCAGATTGTAATGTTGGGTTGCGATGACTTGCAAGTCACAAGGAAACTGCATTCACTTACACTAGGATGGGATGTAGGCAGAGCCATTATATATATATATATATATATATATATATATATATATATATATATATATATGACCAAGCAATGTGCGTTGTGCCAAAAGATGACATGTAGCCTTCTCCTAAAAATTTCTCTCCTTAATTTTTGAGTTCATTATGCCTTTTAACCATCAAAAGTTGAAAGTGGCTCAAAAGGTACAAAAGGTTGAGGACCTCTGCTCTAATATATATTTAAGGGATTCTGTCATGAGGTTCATGTTGCCCGAAGCACAGGCAGCATGATCCTGGAACATGTATGTCCATTGCCCTTGTGTATGTTTTATTTTGAAAAACTGCAGTGTTTCAGAGAAAACATTCTTTGAAGTTTGATGTGGAAATGGAGCTCCAAGGCAGTGCTGCACTGGCTTCTCCCCACCCGCTGCGTGAAGACTAACAGTTCTTTTCCCTTTTGTGTATAGGGCACAAGATGTCACTCTGCATTATGTGGGCGGGGAGAGGCAATCACGGCCCACCTCCGTGACTCTGAGCTCCATTCCCGAGTCAAACTTGAAAGTGTTTTTTTTTCTGGTTGTTCGGGCAGCATGAACCTGATGAAAGAATCCCTTCAAAGAGCTTTTCTTAGTGAGGCACCAAATAGTGGAACATGGATTACATAAGGAAATATAATTAGAACCTGTGTACTGGCACAGATGCCATGTACCATGTTCAAGCAGCTCTATATTCAGATAAGTAGCATTCTTGATGATATCTACTTATTTTTTTTACACTATGTAGAAGTTGAGACGAGATAGAACATTCTACAATTACTCTTATACCAGGAATGCCAGTTATACCAGGAATGCCAATATATCACCAACATTAATAAAGGTCAGTTTAGGCAGTTACTTTCCATGCCTGGGCAAAATTAGCTCAAGAAATCTGAAAAAAAGATTAAGTAGGCAGAGTATGTTTGTAGATACACACTGCAAATGACATACGGAATGAGCTACTTTAAAAATATTTCCAGATCTCAGAGTGTTCCCACATTAATGGGGACAGAAGCTGTAGCTCACATGTCACAAGACATATCAAGTGATATGTGTCTGCCAAAGTAAATTATCTTTGACATTTTAAGAAAAACATAAATAGCTGCAGACCTGGGAGCTTTGTGGCATCTTAACTTTTCAGATAATTTTCAGAATTAGCTGCCATGTGTGTTCATGAGGATTAACATTACTCCTGGCAATTATATGACTTCTATGCTGCATTTCACCCATTCTCCCCTATGCAGGCTGAATATCTGATTTTTAGTTCTTTCAGAACTGGTCGGAGGTAACTTAGCTGTTATGCTATCTTCTAAACACTGGGACACAGAGAACTTCAGATTCTGCTCCCTAACAGTTTGTAGCATGCACAGAAATGACAACATCAGGTAGGCAAAGGCTAGCTGGCAAATGTTAGCCTGGGGGGCAAGCACACAGTACTGGCCCATGTATAAAGGCTCATCCTGAATCTAGAAACACATGGTGTGGATGGCAGCACAAAGCCAAACTATGCTTACCCATGAATTATTACCACTATTGTGCAATTAATAGCCACTGTGGTTGGGCGGAATTTGGCAGTGTACTGCCAGCACATTGTGTGTTTCTACCCTTAACCTATTTATCTACTTAACATAAATACAGTGCCAGAACCTAGTTCAGAAGATAAATACATAATCAGAATCAAGCTTATCACATACATACAGTACAAAAACCAAGCTCATGCCATAAATACAGTACCAAAACCAAGAACTTTATTCAATCTCTATATATCCAATTTCTGACATGCGTATTACAGGTGCATTTTTGCCTTCATAATACAGACAAATGGGATTGGTTCATCAAGTGCTGCATTGATTGGTTGAGCAGCGTTAGAAGAACCAATCACAACCATTGCATTGCTTCATCGAGTGCAGCATTGATTGGCTGAGCAGCGGTAGAAAAAACAATCACAGCCATCGCTTCATGGAGGTGGGATTCATGAATCCCCTAACCAGGAAGGAATCTTGTGTGGGCATCCAAGGACCGTGGGAAGCATGCCAGAGCTCTAAAGAGCCATGGGAGGGACCTGGAACAAGCCTGCTAGGTAATGTATTCCTATATTTTTATGTAATGTAACTAGGGCTTATTTTCAAGGTAGGGTTTATATTTCAAGCCTCCCCGAAAATCCTGACAAATCAGGCTAGGGCTTGTTTATGGGGTACATCCTATTTTCAGGGAAATTCGGTAGTAACACTGTACTACAAATTATAAGTGCCCTCAAGTGCCCCTTAATAGTATTTATGGTATTACTGGTAATACTTAAAATAGTATAACATCAAGAAAGAATGAAAACTCTCCTGTTCCAGTGGCTCCCTATTCAGCTCTGTAGACCCAATACCTGCCAATCAGGACCCGGAAGAAGCCAGCAGAAAGTCATGTGCTGTACATTGTGCACGTGACCTATCAGCCAATCACAGGCTTCAGTGGACATAAAAGAATGACCACTGAAGCCTGTGATTAGCTGAGCTATCACGTCCAAATGAATGGCACATGACTGGCCACCATTTTCATCCAGGTTCTGAGCAGCTAGTGGGAACATGGACTCTAGTGCTGGACAAGGAGCCACTGTAGAATGAGAATTTTCATATATTATTTATTTTATACAATTTTTTAGTTTTTAATCCCATAGAAAAATGTCGATGAAAACCCTATTAATATTTAAAGTGTGACCTTAAAGGGGCTATCTGTGGACAGAGTGTTACACAAAAGCTTGCTCAGCTTTCAGCAGTAAAATCGAAGAATACAAACTCACCCTTCCACTCTCCTGCCACTGCTGGTCTTCACTACATGGCTGCATGGAGAAGTGATGACGTCCCTGACAAAAGGGGAACTGCAGCCAATCACTGGCTTTCTTCAACCAAAAGCTCTTCTGGCCCAATGGAATTATGTCATTATGCCACCAATGGCAGTACGTTGTAAGTCCTAGCCTTAGTCTATGCATGCCTGTAGTCTGCAGGACCACCTGAGTTAATGGCTTGCACTGCAGCCTCTGGGAGGAAAGTGATCACAGCGCATGTCAGCAGAACAGCAGCAGGAGGAAGCAGCTGGTCATAACAAAATGCTGGCATTAGTAAATAACTCACCATTAGTGCTAACAGCAAGTCTGAGTAGTCACTGCTTCTATCCCTCCTCCACTCCCTCCACTCTGCTCTTATAGATTTCAATGAGCAGAATGATTCCTTCCCCTTCTATACTTTCTGATCTGCTGTAGTGCCATCTCCAGTAATAGATATATTATTACCGGACAATAGGTAGTGGACAGCAAGTTAGGAGGAAGGGAGACCCCTAGTGGCCAGCACCTTGGAGTGAATTCTCAACATAAAAAAGTAATTTTAGTTAAATAAAGTAAATTGGCCTTTTGCTAATTACCACATTTGCCATCATGTATGCTCAGGTTGTTTGAAAAGTCAGTGACTATTTAAACATGAATTTAAGCATAGTCCTTAATGCTCCCATTTTGTTAGCAGAAAGGATACACAAATCAAGTGTATTTCTATGTACTGATGATCCATCAAACCATAAAGGTGTGTACATCAATGTAAAGATATACAGTATTTAACCATGGAACTATGGAGAATCTCAATATCAGGTAAGGCTGGCATTCAGATTTTTGGTTTTTTTTCTGGACAATTTATTTAAAAAATACCGGACAACAAACTTTTTTTAACAGACATCTTGGAAAACCATATTAAATGCTAATAACAAATACAATAAATGATATATGACTATGTGTCAAATTCGGATAAGGTTTTATTACCTGGATTTACTATAAGCTGTAAAATGGTTATAATTATAATCACAATGACCTCTTAAAGTGGCATCAGTCTGAAAAACATCACAGACACGTCTATTTTTTTCATGGACATTGGAAAAAAGTCCCCTATTTTTACAGACTGTCCTGAAGCTTCCAGATGATTAGCAGCCCTGATATCAGCTACACAATCTCCTGCAAAATTAATTGAGACATTTGGCAGATTTATTATCTAGTTTATACTCATTTTTGCACCTATTTTTGTTGCTTTATTTTGCTGGGCATTTATTCAGTGATTGCACCTTAACCCCTTGAGTGGCACGCCTGGAAATTTTCCGGGACGAGCTCCACTGCCCATAACGATATACCCCGGAAGAGTTCCGGGCTATGTTTCACTATGGGAGCTGCAGAGCACAATGCCACAAGCTGTGGCATTGTGCTGTGCCTGCATAGACCCACACAGAACAGTGCAGGACTTTGAAAAACAGAAGCAGGAAGATAGTGCCAATCTGCTGGAAGATATTGCCAATCTGCTTCTAAATTCAAAATCCTGCACTGCTTTGTTTACAGCTTGCCATAGAGACCATCGGCTTGTCAGAAGCCAGCCGATGGTCTCTGTGGCAGGGAGAGCTGGTGCTTGGCTGTCAGAAGACAGCCAGGCACCAGCTCTTACAGCAGAGATCAGAGAAAAACCCCCGATCTCTGCTGTGTTAACCCTTTAAATGCTGCGGTCTATGCGACTGCAGCATGTAAAGGGCTGTCACCATCGGACACCTGGAATGTGATAAGGGGGTCCTGATGGGTCTCTGTGGAAGTCCCCAAAAGGGACAAAAATTTAAAAAAAGTAAAAAAATCATTAAAAAATAAAAATAAAAACACCTGTCTCCCTTTACTTTGTAAAAAAGTAAAAATAAAATGACACATGTGGTATCGTTGTAATGACTCAGAGAAGGAAGTTAGTACATTATTTAACCCCTTAATGACATGGCCCCTTTATTTCTTTTTTTCCTCCCCCGGTTTAAAAAATCATAACTCCTTTATTTATTCATCGACATCACTGCATGAGGGCTTGTTTTTTGCGGGACGAGCTGTATTTTTCAATGGTGCTATTTAAAGTACCATATAATGTACTGAAGAAAAGAATATAGGTTCTGTGCTCCTTGGAACATGCACACTCCGGTCCGTGATTAATATCTCAAACTCGCTTTATTGTCCATACAACGCGTTTCGTCCTATTTGGACTTTCTCAAGTACATGACATTTACAATACCATACATCTATTTATATGTTTAAAAGTTTGAAAATCAACATTACCTTCTTTGATTACAGCCCATGGTAACACCCGTCACCCCCAGCGTCCAGCGGCGTCCCCGCCCTGTGCTGTGCGTGCATAGTGACGCGTGATGACATGACTGCTGACGTCGCTATGTCGGGCGCCACCCCTTGTGTGGGGAGAAGTATAGACGGACTGTACAACAGAGCCTTGAACAAAGATATTACAATGAATGCATAAATGTGTACGGTGTCTCTAGCCAGCACCGTTTGAACTTGTTAAAAATAGATCAATGGCTATTGATCAATCTTGCCACTAGAAAAAATGGAATAAAAAGCAATCAAAATTTTACATGTTCCAAAAAATTTGATAAATGAAGACTAGAGTTCATCCCGCAAAAAACAAGGCCTTCTAGAGCGCCAGCAATGGAAAAATAAAATTAATACGGTTATTGGAATGTGGTGACACAAAAGCAAACCTTTAAAAAAAAAAAAAATGCTTAAAATGTACAAACTTGGTATCACTGGAATTGTGTGACTCAGAGAATAATGTTATCACATTATTTATTCTGCACGCTGAACGCCGTAAAAATGAAATTCTAAAAAACAAATGGCAGAATTTCTTTTTTTTTCCCCCAATCTCCCTACAAATTTGTTTTTACAAAACTTATGCAATACATTATATATACCCAAAAATGATGTCATCAAAAAGTAAAACTTGTCCCGCAAAAAACAAGCCCTTATATGGTTGTGTCAATTGAAAAATGAAAAGGTTATGGCTCTTGGAAAGTGACTGCAAAATTAGTTGAAATTAAATGATTACACCATTTAAAAACCTGCTCTGGTGGGTCTGACAGGGTGGTAAGAAACCCGCCACTCAAGAGGTTAAGGGCTCAGTCAGATGAGCGTTGTTTTTTGCGGGAAAAAAAAAAGCCCCATAGCATGTAAAAATGCACGTGACCGAAGCTCCATTCCCATTGCTTTCAATGTGGCCGGCGCTACTGCTGCCGGTCCCATTGAAAGCAATGGAATGCAGGCAACCCTCACACTGATTTTCGGGAAAGGGCTTTAAATATAAGCCCTTCTCTGAAAATCATCCCTAGGTGTAGAAAAAAACCAAAACATTACTCACCTAGCAGTGCTATCTGGGCTCCAACACGTCTTGTCTCTGAAATCCTAGCATTGATCTAAAGCACTTTTAAGAGGCCAGGATTTTTAAAAATTTGAGCGCTCAGCGAATCATAGGCAGCACTTAACTACAGTTAGGGCCAGAAATATTTGGACAGTGACACAAGTTTTGTTATTTTAGCTGTTTACAAAAACATGTTCAGAAATACAATTATATATATAATATGGGCTGAAAGTGCACACTCCCAGCTGCAATATGAGAGTTTCCACATCCAAATCGGAGAAAGGGTTTAGGAATCATAGCTCTGTAATGCATAGCCTCCTCTTTTTCAAGGGACCAAAAGTAATTGGACAATGGACTCTAAGGGCTGCAATTAACTCAGAAGGCGTCTCCCTCGTTAACCTGTAATCAATTAAGTAGTTAAAAGGTCTGGGGTTGATTCCAGGTGTGTGGTTTTGGATTTGGAAGCTGTTGCTGTGACCAGACAACATGCGGTCAAAGGAACTCTCAATTGAGGTGAAGCAGAACATCCTGAGGCTGAAAAAAAAGAAAAAATCCATCAGAGAGATAGCAGACATGCTTGGAGTAGCAAAATCAACAGTCGGGTACATTCTGAGAAAAAAGGAATTCACTGGTAAGCTTGGGAACTCAAAAAAGCCTGGGCGTCCACGGAAGACAACGGTGGTGGATGATCGCCGCATACTTTCTTTGGTGAAGAAGAACCCGTTCACAACATCAACTGAAGTCCAGAACACTTTCAGGGAAGTAGGTGTATCTGTCTCTAAGTCAACAGTAAAGAGAAGACTCCATGAAAGTAAATACAAAGGGTTCACATCTAGATGCAACCCATTCATCAATTCCAAAAATAGACAGGCCAGAGTTAAATTTGCCGAAAAACACCTCAAGAAGCCAGCCCAGTTCTGGAAAAGTATTCTATGGACAGATGAGACAAAGATCAACCTGTACCAGAATGATGGGAAGAAAAAAGTTTGGAGAAGAAAGGGAACGACACATGATCCAAGGCACACCACATCCTCTGTAAAACATGGTGGAGGCAACGTGATGGCATGGGCATGCATGGCTTTCAATGGCACTGGGTCACTTGTGTTTATTGATGACATAACAGCAGACAAGAGTAGCCGGATGAATTCTGAAGTGTACCGGGATATACTTTCAGCCCAGATTCAGCTAAATGCTGCAAAGTTGATCGGACGGCGCTTCACAGTACAGATGGACAATGACCCCAAGCATACAGCCAAAGCTACCCAGGAGTTCATGAGTGCAAAAAAGTGGAACATTCTGCAATGGCCAAGTCAATCACCAGATCTTAACCCAATTGAGCATGCATTTCACTTGCTCAAATCCAGACTTCAGACGGAAAGACCCACAAACAAGCAAGACCTGAAGGCTGCGGCTGTAAAGGCCTGGAAAAGCATTAAGAAGGAGGAAACCCAGCGTTTGGTGATGTCCATGGGTTCCAGACTTAAGGCAGTGATTGCCTCCAAAGGATTCGCAACAAAATATTGAAAAAAAAATATTTTGTTTGGGTTATGTTTATTTGTCCAATTACTTTTGAGCTCCTAAAATGTGGAGTGTTTGTAAAGAAATGTGTACAATTCCTACATTTTCTATCAGATATTTTTGTTCAACCCTTTAAATTAAACGTTACAATCTGCACTTGAATTCTGTTGTAGAGGCTTCATTTCAAATCCAATGCGGTGGCATGCAGAGCCCAACTCGCGAAAATTGTGTTACTGTCCAAATATTTCTGGCCCTAACTGTATTTATTAAATGACAGATGAGCGCTGCTTGTGATTGGTCACAGCACTCAGCCAATCAAAGGCAGTGCTCAGCCATTCACTGAATTCAAATTCAAAAATTTGGCCAGTAGAAAGAGCTTTAGATCAGTGCCAGCATGCAAGAGAGAAGACATGCCAGAACTCAGAAAGAGCTGCCAGGTGAGTAATGTTTTTTGTACGACACCGAGAAGTTACATTATATAGGGGTGCAAATACATTTGCACTTAGCATTGAATAATCAAGTTGTGACCCCTTTACTTTTTCTATTTATGACCTAAAGAATGGTCATGCCAAATTTCATGTTTGTACAACACTGGGAAGTTAATGAATTAGATTAGGTACATTACATAGGGGTGCCAATACTTTTGCAATTAGCATGGAATTTTTGAGCTGTGACTCCTTTACTTTCCTTATTTAGGACCAAAAGAATGCTTGTGCCAAATTTCATGTTTGTACGGCACTGGGAAGTTTGAGAATTAGATTTGGTACATTACATAGGGGTGCCAATACATTTGCACTTAGCATTGAATAATCAAGTTGTGACTAGAGATGAGCGAGCGTACTCGGAAAAGCACTACTCGCTCGAGTAATTTGCTTTATCCGAGTATCGCTGTGCTCGTCCCTGAAGATTCGGGTGCCGCTGCGGCTGACAGGTGAGTCACAGCGGGGAGCAGGGGAGAGCGGGCGGGAGAGAGGGAGAGAAAGATCTCCCCTCCGTTCCTCCCCGCTCTCCCCTGCAGCTCCCCGCTCCGTGCCGGCACCCGAATCTTCAGGGACGAGCACAGCGATACTCAGATAAAGCAAATTACTCGAGCGAGTAGTGCTTTTCCGAGTACGCTCGCTCATCCCTAGTTGTGACCCCTTTACTTTTTCAATTTAGGACCTAAAGAATGGACGTGCAAAACTTCATGTTTGTACGACAACAGGAAGTTAGAGAATTAGATTTGGTACAATACACAGGGGAGTCAGTCAGTCCGTGAGTGAGTTAGTCAGTCAGTCAGTAAGTGAGGGCTTTCACCTTTAGATATATAGATGCTCAACACTTCGGATTCTACACTTAGGGCAACTTCACATGAGCATATACACAAATAAGCACATTTCAGCACAATATATTTGTGCAGTGAATATGGTTGATTTGCATGTGTCCATGCATTGCACTATACTTTTTGGCACACCCAGGCCCTGTTCATATGTGTGCGTAGCACATCCTTACCATTATATAAAAGACTATTTAGCCTAATGTATTCTTCTTTTCACAGAATTGTGCAGTGTATTTTGCATTTGTGCACCTCCCATAGATTTCTATGGGGACCTTTGCTACACAAATGCCCAAAAATATAGCAGGTTTTATTTTTTTCACATGCGAGAAATGCACACGCAAAAAGGGGAATGAGAATGAACCCATTGAAATCAATGGGTTCTCTTCTCTGCTTATTGCGTGTGCAGATTTTGCATGCACAGATGTGCATGCAAATACGTCCGTGTGACGCTGCCCTAAGCAAATCGCAGTAGTTGAGTGAGGTTTTACACTTCAACATTCATTAAAGTTCAAAGCATGTTTCTGATCCAATTTAGGGTACTTTCACGGGGGTAGACTTAGCCTGCAAGAGACATTACAGATTGTGGTAAATTCCGCCCTAAAATCTGCACGGCTCCTCTACATGGCTGTACTGAGACCATACATGACAGTGTTCTGCACAAGAGAAATGAACATATCAATGAAACACATAAAAAATAAAAAAAATCTTGTCATTTGTATAGCGCCAACTTATTCTGCAGCGCTTTCAGGTAATGTTTTATTTAATAATTTATTACCCCCCACCAAGCTGGTATTTATATTTGTTCACATGCATTAAAGAGAAATAACCACACATAGAATAAGGTGGTATGATTGGAATAAAGAACACAAGCCAAATACAGTGTAGTAGTTGTTATAGCAGATAGAGACCTGTTGCCAGAAAATAACAAGGTGCAATATATATAAAATGCTTAACTGCTGGCAATAATATAAAGAAACAGATACAGCTTATGGCCAAAATTGGCATCCATACCACCAGAATGGTGCCAGCCCCAATCACTGGTAATCACTGCAGAAATGAAATTCCCTGCTTCATATTGTAAGCCAATCCTAGTGTGTATGCCAATGCAAGAGGCCATAAATAGGAATTCCTTGTCTGATAATGTAAGTTATCCAGAATAGCTATACTGTTGTAAAATAAATAACAGATTGGACTCTCTTATATTACTTTCAAAACTAGAATAAACTGCTTCAAGAATAAAAAAAAATCTATTAACGCTATTCTTCCTATAGAAGTCATATATTGTGCATAATATAAAAAATATACATAGAATGTAAGTGCTTGTAGTTATGTAAGCAATTTATAGTGCTTACATAACTGAAGGCACTATAAAGCTAGTACACTATAATCTTCTGGAGAAACTACTTGGCCTTTAGAAGAATGTTTCCAATAGGTCCCATTGAATACATTGTGTTCCACAGTTGGAGTGTCTCCCTTTCGTTTTCATGATAAAATCAGCAGTTTGATGAGACATAAATCTGTCTGGATAGGAAATGTGTGTCCAGATTGATTAACAAGTTTCTCGTGGTTGGTGCAAATACAAGCAGGAACCCAAGCGTAAATCATGCTTGCTTTATATGCTAAAGAACCCCAAATGATGTATAGGTAGGTGTGGTGAAAACTCACATACAGCAAGGTTTAACTAGTTGACTGTAGACTTAACTGGAGCAATCAATGCCAGTCAGCTGCTGCAAAAGCAAATAAAGTCTTGGGGTGCATTAAAAGAGGTTTAGGGGCAAGGAACGAGAACATTATTCTTCCACTATATAAGGCACTTGTCAGGCCTCACATGGGTTACTGTGTACAGTTCTGGACACCGGAGCTCAGGAAAGATGTTGCAGTGCTTGAGGGGGTTCAAAGAAGGGCAACTAAATTAATAAACGGAATGGGAGGACTGGAATACCCAGAGAGGCTATCAAAATTGGGATTATTCTCCCTGGAAAAAAAACGGTTAAGGGGCGATCAAATAACTATGTATAAATACATGAGGGGACAATACAAGGATCTCTCCCATGATCTGTTCATACCCAGGACTGCGACAGTAACAAGAGGGCATCCTCTACGTAAGAGCAGTGAGAATGTGGAACTCTCTGTCTGAAGACATGGTGATGGCAAAATCAATAGAGAAGTTTAAGAGGGGACTAAATGCCTTCCAAGAGCGCTGTAATATTACAGGATATAGACATTAAATAACCAGCGGGGTTGTTGATCCGGGTCACTGATCCAGGGATTATTCTGACTGCCATTATGGAGTTGGGATGGAATTTATTCCCCCAAATGGGCCAAATTGACTTCTGCCTCACTGGTTTTTTTTTGCCTGCCTCTGGATCAATAAATGGGGGGTGGGGTGGAAACAGGCTGACTAGATGGACATTGTCTCCCTTCAGCCTTACATACTATGTTGCTATGTACATCAAGAAATTTGGCTATTGTTATATCCTGATGTATATGTTAGTTTTGTGGATTTGCAGGAGTGAGTTAATGGTCTAGGCCCCAGAAGATAGCAAAGGAAAAAAAGTAATTAGCTACAGAGGCTTTCCCACAAAAGATTGTGACTTGTTAATGAAAAGCCAAGAGATATACTGGACTGTTGTTTCCTCCAAAATCAGGCAACTCTGGATGTTAAAAAACTAGATACATTACCTGACCACAGCCAATGCTGAGTCAATGCATATCATAACTATAGAGCCTAGGATGGGGTTTCACTGCAGCATAATCACTGAATGCAATAAGTGAGTTAAAAACGTATGATCATCTTGGTCTCCACTGTGTTCTGTGTCTGTTCTTCAATTCACAGACTTCTCAGTGATTCGCCTTAAAGGAACATTATATGCATAAAATACCTTACAATAAGTTAAAAACACCCTCTCAGCTATTCTTTATCTAATCTCCTTCTTTCCTTTGATCCTATTTTGTCTTATTAGGCAATCACTTTTATGTTTCCCAGGAGATTTTCAGATATTTATTTCTTCTTCCTTTTCACAATTCCCATTGGCCATACTCCTTAGATATCTGTTGGCTGAATGCTTGTGCGTCTGACAGCTATTCCTTTAATTCTTCCTCCAACACACGCATGCTCAGTTTGGCCAAATGTATATGTGATCTCATTTGGAAGAAGGGAATAGAGCACTGCCAGAAATCTCTGGCAGTGGCTTTTTTTCCTTGAGTATAAAATGTTTGGGCATGTGCAAGTTCCAACATTTAGTTTGGCGCTACGGACCCTCGTCGTCCATGCAAGATAACTAACTAACTAAGTTCCAGCATGTCAAACCCTTCTTTCAACTGCCATCTGCCATCGAGGGAAAGTCAGGTCTTCCCCATACACATTAGATGTCCAACCTATCCCACAAAAATTGGTGGGATTGGCGGACATTAATCTAATATGTATGACCGCTTTAAGACTGCTGGTTGTAAAAGGAGCCTTACCCTACTTCAATTTCTTTAAATGGGGTTTTCTTATTGTTCACCATCGATGACCTATCCTCAGGATAGGTCAACAATAGCAGATCACCAGGTATTTGCCGCTTGGGATCTCAGATGATCAACTGATCCTCCAACCCGATGTCAATGCAGCAGAGCTGGGCATCATTATTGATAGTCAAGGTCAGAACTGTAATAGGCTTGGCTATTACAGTTCTAAGCTTGATAGGTTAAAATAGATTTGGCTTTCAGTACCATCTCTATGCTGATGACACCCAGTTATACACCTCTTCTGTGACATCCCAGCACTGTTCCTTCAAAATGAAACCTACTGTCTGTCTGCTGTCTCTAACACTATGTCTTCTTTTACCTAAAACTCAACCTCTCAAAAACTGACCTACTTACCGGTATGTTTCTGCCCTCTGCTAACCGACCTCATCCTGACATCTCCATCTCAGTGTGTGGCACCACTATAATTCCCAGACAGCACGCCCGCTGTCTTGAGTTTATATTTGACTCTGATCTCTCCTTTACCCCCTACATACAATCTCTTGCCCGAACATGTCAGGTGCTCCTCAAAAACATCGCAAGAATCTGCCCTTTCCTCAACGTGGACACGCTAAAAACACTCACTGTTGCCCTCACACACTCTTGGCTTGATTATTGCAACTCGCTGCTGATCGACCTTCTCCGCACCTGACTCTCCCCTCTCCAATCCATCCTAAATGCGGCAGCCAGGCTCATCTTCCTGTCCAGCCACTTCATGGATGCCTCTGCCCTGTGCCAGTCACTGCACTAACTGCTTGTCAATAACAGAATTCAATTCAAACTCACTCCCCTCATCCACAAAACTCTCCACAGCACCGCGCCGCCTTATATTGCATCCCTTATCTCAATCCACTACCCAGCCTGTGCCCTCCGCTCCACTAATGAAATCAGATTAAGCACCCTTTTAATTTAACCTCTCATTCCCGCCTCCAAGACTTCTCTAGAGCAGCACCGATCCTCTGGAATGCACTACCCCAAACAATCCGTGCAATCCCTGACACACATAATTTCAGGTGTGCTATAAAAACACACCTCTTCAGGGAGGCATACCACATCTCCTAAACCAAACCCCTCTGTACTCTGCCTGATAATGTGCTCCCTCTCCTAGTGACTGCAATCTCTGCTAGCTGCAAAAAAATGCCCACTGCAGTCATACCGATTCAGCCACTATACAGCCCAATTTAACTATTGTCTATCTGCATAGCATCCCTCACTCTCCACCTCGCCATACTGTGCACATCTCCAGACCCTTTACCTTCTGACCTTCTGTATCACCCCATTACCTGTAGTATGTAAGCTCATTGGAGTAGACCCATCGCCACCTACTGTTTCCATCAATTGATTACTAGATGTAACCGTGGTTTTGTTTCTGTTCCCCCTGTCTTGTAAGAGCTGCGGAATATGTTGGCGCTATATAAATAAAGATTATTATTATTGATAGGCGCCTTCAAACTATTAAAATCAATGGAAGCAAAGCCGTCTATTACACTTTCATCTATTACACTTCCAACCCTCACCACCAATGTTGATATCCAGCCCTGCTGCATTGACAGTGGGCCCAGAGGATCAGCTGATTAGGGAGAATCCTAAGCAGTAGATCCATACCAATCTGCACTGCATCAAACGTCTGCTGTCCTCATCTATTGTATTTGAACTCTCAGGATTGTTGGTTTACTATCCCTTAGGTTTTGCATGTTTGCCTCAATTATTACAGCTTGAAAGGTTTGTGCTGCTGATTATTTGCTGAGGATAGGTCATCAATAGTAAAATGTGAGAAAACTCCTTTAGGCCTCATGCCCACGGCTGGGGCGGATTCCGACTGCGAAATATTGCAGCGGTATCAGACCCGACGCTCCCCAAGAGATCCTATACTCACCTGTCCGGAACCGCTGCGAGTGTCTCGTCTGGCGCACATGCAGTGCAGCGCATGACACGCAGGAGCTGGGCTATGACGCGGGTTCCCGTGATACTTCTGCAGTGCTCACTGCGGAAGTATCGTGGGATGGACGGCTTTTATTGATTGCAATGTAACATGTCCATGCGATTTTCCGCACAAAATAGAACATGCTGCGATTCTCCCCTGTGAGCGGAAAATAGCAGTTGATTTCCGCTCGTGGGCAGGGGAGAATCATTTAACACAGCATGTCTATGGACAGACAGCGATAATCCGTCCGTGGGCATTCGGCTTTAAGAGGAGAAGAGGCATGTTAAGACCCATCCATTGGTTAAATCCTTCCCTCAACTGTCTATCAGCCAAAAATGGAAGGGATGAGGAGAAACGTAACAACTGTGTTCTCTGTAGGCTTTCTATGAAACCATTTATGTCCTGTAGACGTACAAACATTAACGTGATTTTCTTCTGCTTACTTTTAGCATTCGTTTTTAGATTGTGTTCCTTTACGTTTCTCACTGACCCTTCCTTCATCTTTAGAGATCATTAAGTACACTCCACCTCTGAGTAGAGTTGGGGCTCCTTAGCTGCTGGGCCACATATCATCTGCTATGCCAGCCACCCTGGTATGACAACTATTTTCCTGACTAGTGTGGAGTGACTGTATAATTGTTGCAACATTTTTGATGCTTCTGACATTGAATGTGTGCTATGCACAACTAATAACCAATAAATCTTGTAGAGTTGAGGTCATCTGCTACTGCTGTACAGCTGAGTCACTGTAATAAATATTTTCCTCTCTCTTTAGTGCAGGATTATTTCAACTGCCACTCCTTTCTTTCAACTAATAGAAGTGTTTACGTGCAACTTGATCACTAGAACTTTGCCTCCAGCTAAATCCTTCTTTAGCGGAATTCTCACACATAGAAATCAATAGAAAACACAATGAACTTGACAAGGTATGTTTTTATGGCGAGTAGGATATCTTTGTCACCTTTTAATTGAAGAATGATCTCTGAAAGTTGTTAATCCTCCCATGCTGTTCACAATGGTTCAACTGGGGTCTCTTTATTATTTTGCAAGAAAATACTTAATATGCATACTTACTAAGCAGGTACTGTTCATAAACTGCCTCTGTTGCAAATGTTGTGATCTAGCTAGTAGCGGTATTATTAGCACCCATAAGAACACATTGATAAATAAACATGTATATCCATATGGCCAATGGCACACATATGGCCGGTATATCCATATGGCCAGTGACACCCATTTGGCCGGTATATCCATATGGCCAGTGACACTCATTTGGCCGGTATTAGAGATGAGCAAGCTTACTCGCTAAGGCAAACTACTCGAGCGAGTAGTGCCTTATTCGGGTACCTGCCCGCTCGTCTCTAAAGATTTGGGTGCCGGCGCGGGTAACAGGTGAGTTGCGGCGGTGAGCAGGGGGGAGAGAGTGAGAGAGAGATCTCCCCTCCGTTCCTCCCCCATCTCTCCCACTTCTCCCCGCCCCCTGCCGGTATCTGAATCTTTAGAGTCGAGCGGGCAGGTACTCGAATAAGGCATTACTCGCTCGAGTAGTTGGCCTTATGGAGTATGCTCGCTCATCTCTAGCCGGTATATCCATATGGCCGGTGACACTCATTTGGCCGATATATCCATATGGCCGGTGATACCGCTGTATTTCAGCCGTGTTTTTGCATCTGTAATACGGAAGCATGTCTCAGCCTGATCATGGGTCTCCTATCTCGAATTTCAAGCATTATAGATGAATTATGGAGGCAAAGACACAACTAATATATGATGGTGTCACTGGCCTATATCGTTTGGCATTGGATTTATTGATTTATTAAAAATTCCAACAATATCACAGGGGTTCTTGATTTGTATGATGCATGGGACCCATTTCAAATGGGGCAGTGGCAGGAGAATTCCCCCTTTAAGTACAGAAAGACAAATACCCAGTCGTTGAATTTCCATATCCACTTGATTGGATATGTTTTCACAAATCTCCAAAATGGACATTTGAATCCTTTCATCATTTTTTCAGATTGTTAAAAAAATCCTGAAGATTGTATAGATCTGCATATTTTACTGTACTCTCTGCGCTGACCGGGACTGTTCACATGGGCATGAGACATACTCACACCCCAAGTTAAAGGCTATTCAGCCTAATTAGTCTCCTGTGTGTTATTTTCCCCTGACATTGCTCAGCATCTTGCGCAATCACGCAGGTCTCGTGTGCACATTTGTACACTCCCCATAAACTACTAATACGCACTAAAACAGAGCATGCTGCAGGGGGTTTTATGCCCGTGAAATGCGTGCACAAAAGCGAGAGTGAGAGTGAACCTATTGAAAACGAGTTCTACTCTCTGTGCATTGTGCAAACAGGTCTTACATACACAAATGCACACACAAAGGCACTCGTGTGAAACTGCCCTTACTTAGGCAATTATAATATATAGGTCTCATGGATTATTTACAGGCAGTTTCACATGGGCGTATTTTATATGCAGAGAATAGAACCCATTGTTTTCAATGGGTTCACTCTAATGTTTTCGATTTTGCGTGCACATTTCATGCGCCTTGAAAAAAAACACAGCACTAAAACTATTTTAGTGCACATTTGCGCACCAAAGGCTCAATAGTAGTTTATGGGGGGGGTGCAAAAATGTGCACCCGATACCTGTGTAATTATGCAATACGCTGCGCAATTTTGCTGCAAATCAAACACATCTGGTACTAATAAGGCATCACAGCCTTTTAAATCATGTTGCAGATGTGTCCCGCACCGATGTAAATGGTCTCTGACAGCACAAAAAGTACCATAAAATGCGCAGATACGCGTGCAATAGCACAACATTCACAGTGCAAAAATGCTGCACTACTGCGTACGTTTTTCCGCTTATGCTTGTGTAAAGCTACCCTATGACTGCTTCGTCAGAAGTATTGTATGACTAGCAAAACCAGGCAAGGTGCAGAATGGATGTGGTGCTATTTATGAGCATAATAAAAGGTCTCATTTTTACACATTCTGTGCTTTCAACATTATTGCATTATAATAATCTGCTTATTTGTATATTTAGTGAATAAAAGTAAAAGCAAATGTGGTCAATCCGAAGATCTGAGAGCGAGTCTTGCTTCTTCTCTGGAGTGTGGAGGTGAAATCTCCATCCATTCATGCCATGTGAACATAGACCTATTGAGAATCAGGAAGTTCTGGAAGAGCTGCACTTGATAAAACGCAGTCTGCGTGGGGTCTTGTATATTATCTTAGATTGTACCACCAGCACCTGCGAGCAGAGGCGTAACTTGAAGCTTCTGGGCTCCAATGCAAAATCTGCAACCGGGCCCCCAATTATAATGCTTTATTCAAAGTACTGGGCTCCCTATATGGAGAAGAGAGGCCTTATGGGCCCCCTAAGGCTCCCGGGCCCGGTTGCAACGGCATCCCCTGCATCCTCTATAGTTACGCCCCTGCCTGCGAGACATATCTACTTCTTTTATAAGTGTGGATTTAGAATGGATTACTTTACATTCAGGGTATTCACTCAGCATAAGCTAAGCATGTAGGATATCCTTATTTATACCAGTGTGCATTTAAAAAATATATTAAATAAAGCTGCTATATTTTTTAGTTGGATGCGTTGTACAGAATGTGGATTTTTATTTTTAATCTTGTTGCGTTTGAACCCTTTGCTGACCAGGATGTCCTGTACACCGATGCCACCCTGAAGATGATTAACAGTGAGAACGGGAATGTGGGGATCTGGAAAAGTGTTCCTTTGTCTTATACTCTATATGCACTCAGCATACAGGTTTGAAGATTCGTACCAAATGTACATCACAGATGTACACAAATGTATAATTACACAGGGCATGGGGAGAACTACAGCTGTAAGGCTGGGCTCACATAGGACAGACTAGCTTCAGAATTTCCATGCAGACTTTCTACACGGAAATTCCGCAAGTGATTTTTATCCTAGGATGAAGCAGCAAAGTGGACGGGATTTGCAAAAATGTCGTCCACACGCTGTGGAGAAGCCATTGCAGCCAAGCCGCTATGAAACTGACATGCCGCACAGAATTCAAAGCTGCAGCATGTCAATTTTATCACCATCTCAGCTGCAGGCATCTCTCCTTTCTATGGGGAGAGATGGCCACAGCAGAATGCAGAGGGCAAAGCCGCTTTAAAAGCCGCGCCGAACAGCGCGAGTTTTGAAGCTGCATTTCTGCCATGGAAATCTCTCTGTATTTCTGTGCGGTCCCGCTGCGGTCATTCTGCGAGATTTCTGCGGGATTTACACCCTGTGTGACCGCAACCTAACAGGCATCCTTGTTGCTGGAGGCTGAGAAGACCAACTTGGATACAAGAATAGTCTTATGCAGGCATAAAGTTAAATTATAGACTTGCAGCTACCACAAAGGGGGCTCTAACCTATAGATTTAGACACCTGTAATCTTAGATGCAGAATGCGCTGTATAATTCGGCATCAAGTGTGCTCCCCTTTGACTGTGCAAGGTAGAAGAAGTTCATTTAGTCCTTACAAAAACAGAGGTCTGAGCCATATAAGGCTCATGTGTCAAATTCAACAGAATATACTTTCTTGTCTTCCATCTGTGCATGGTACAACTGCTCCTTGTTTCATGGCCAGAGGTTATTGCTATGTTATAGACTCAATCATATAGCAATACCCTTTGTCCATGACTCAAGGGGCAGTCGTATCATGCACAGGTGGAAGAAAAGAAACCATATGTATCTGACTCCCTACTGTAAGGATAAAACAATTAATGAATCTGCACTGAATTTTGAACCCATTTATAATTAAATAATGTTATTTTTTGGTATAATGCTGCTGTTTCTATTACTACAGTTCAGCGCTTCCCCTAAACAGGGGCGTAACTATAGAGGATGCAGGGGATGCGGTTGCGCCCGGGGCCAAGGAGCCTTGGGGGGCCCATAAGGCCTCTCTTCTCCATATAGGGAGCCTAGTACTATGAATAAAGCATTATAGTTGGGGGCCCCATTCCAGGTTTTGCATTGGGGCCCAGGAGCTTCAAGTTATGCCTCTGCCCTAAAAGATTAATTGGTTACAATGGTGATAGGCTGGGATGCGTCAAAATGTGCAACAATTTGGCCCCATGCGACAATTTCAATTGCGCATGCCCAGAAGGACATTTGTTGATAAAAGGCATTGTAGCTGTGCAATCAGTAGAGTGCAAGGATTGTGAAAGAGCTGGGTGCTGCAAAGTAGGCTGAGGGACTGTTGGCGCTTGCAAGAAAGGAGCTGTGTACTGGGCATAGAGGTGCTATGTGATGGAGAGAACAGTTGGGTGCAACACCTTGCTGAGCAGCCAGAGTATGTCAGGCTTAGCAACAGGAGCTGCTGTAGAATACTGGGACCACGCAGTGCATTGCTACAGGATCATAGAAAGAATGGAGTGAGAACTACATACTATATACTTTTTATTATACAAAATGTCAAAGCGGTCAAAATGCGTGTCGGGGTGTTTCTGCACGATAGGTGGGTTCCCTGTATACTTATGACATGTTTGTGGTTGACACTTAATCAGAATATACTTTTTTGGAGTTTTTTAGGAGTTTTTGAGAGAGGTTTACTGCTAAGATTTGCAATACTTTTCCATCATTTGCATATCTATGCACTTGCACTTTGCCAGCAGAATTGTACATAGTCTTTACCTCCTCTATTTATTTATTTATCCTATACGTTATATGATGAGTGTGATCCCACCTATGAATGACAAGTGTTTCTATATAATGGGTGGGTCTCTTTTATGCCTTTGATATACCCATTCCTGGTATGCAGCCATGTTATTACAAGCTTATCAGGAGTTTATATACAGAGGTTCATTGCTGTGTTTTTATAGCATTTTTTGCTATCTGTACATTTATACATACACACTATGTATGTATGTACTATATGATTATTATATATATATGATCCCACCTATGATAGATTTTTTTAAGTATTTTTAAATGAGTTATTTCTAATATATGCTTCTAATGTATTGTATAATAAAAAAAATATATAGTATGTAGTTCTCACTCCATTCTTTTGGGCTTTAATTTAATATATAATACGCAATACTGATTTATTTGGCATTTCTACCAAATACTGGCCTTGCTGTTATATGGATTCCCTGTGTTATTCTTATACACTAAAGTATCGTAGAATCGTAGAGTTTGAAAGGACCCCCAGGGTCATCGGGTCTAACCCCCTGCTCAATGCAGGATTCACTAAATCGTCCCCAACAGATACCTGTCTAATCTCTGTTTGAAGACTTCCATTGAAGGAGAACTCACCACCTCCCATGGCAACCTGTTCCACTCATTAATCACCCTCACTGTCAAAAAGTTTTTTTGAAATATTTAATCTGTGTCTCCTCCCAGTTTCATCCCATTGCTTCTAGTATTTGCTTATGCAAATGAGAATAGGGCTAATCCCTCTGCACTTTGACAGTGACTGCCTAGATCTGCTGAAGGACCATAAGAGAAAGTGCCAGAGACAGCAAAGGAGTTGCTAACTGAGGGGTGATGATCTGAGAGAGAGTTTGAA
Organism: Eleutherodactylus coqui; assembly: GCF_035609145.1. NCBI lineage: Eukaryota > Metazoa > Chordata > Amphibia > Anura > Eleutherodactylidae > Eleutherodactylus > Eleutherodactylus coqui. The sequence goes on from NC_089841.1 coordinate 103,994,457, forward strand.
GCTACAGAGGAGGATCTTGAGGATTTAAACACCATTGGGTCGTAAGTGAGGCTGGCCTCATTAAAAGCTTAGCAACGTGCACACAGATGACAATTCAGGGACTAGCAGACCTGCTATTAGGATAGCAAGAGAGACACTATTCTTCGAGGACACTTGTAATTGTAAGCAGACTTGGACAACTAGCGGCTATGTCCAGGAATTCTATAGGGGTCAAGCCTAGGATTTATGGATACTAGTGTTAGAGTTCTTGTAAACTCCCTCAGGATAAGTTCAGGGAGTATTGTTGCTACCTGCAAACTGTGTCGCAAATAATGTTTTAATCAATTGTGTTTAAGTTCAATTTACCATATTTCTACTGTGTTGTTAACACTGTAATCAACAGGTATAGAGTGTGGAAAATTGTTATTTCTTGGTACACATAGCATAATGGTTATGAGCTGTTGTTGTGGTTAGGACACCATGTAAGTGCAATTGTTCTATAGTTTGTTTCCTAAAATGCATAATACTGTTTTCATTCATAATGAAAGCAAAGATCTGGTACCGTGTTAGCCAGTAGAGCAAAATGTGATTGTTCTCAGCAAGAGAAACCCCGTAATCTTGTAGATATGATACCTTTTAATGGCTAACAAAAATACATGATGTAATAATAGCGAGCTTGCAAACCAACGCAGGGTTCTTCTTCGGGCTTAATGGATTGGATCTGAAGAGGCATGCATATTTATACACACTTATAACATACATACTTATGACAAGGCACAGATATGGATGTGATTGGTTCGCACTTAAAAGGAATTCTGCAACAGCAAACAAACTTTTTTTGTCTAGGCACTGATAGCGGAGTGAAAGTTTTATGGTCCCTAAATTACTGTTGGGGGGGGGAGAAGGTTGGGCAGGCTAGAAATTCTAGAAGAGGTACACTGACATTTTTAGCTAAACACTGATAAGGGAGTGAAAGTTTATGGTCCCTGAATTACTGTTGATGGGGGTCTTATCTGTGCAATCAAGTCTCACACTTCCCATTCACGCATAAATCCTGGGGAATAATTTAACCCAGTATTCTGCGTGTCAAAGGTTGTTATCAATTTATATTCCCAAATTCTTCTGTGGTTTTGTGACTTGAAACCATCCTTCAATATCAAAACTGTCATATCTCCTATGTCATGTCCATGGTTAGAGAAGTGCTCGGCCACAGGCAATTCTCTTTTTCTGTGTTTAATTGTATGGCGATGCGATCTCATCCTGGCTTTCAGTTTCTGTCCTGTTTTCATTCAGTTCTTTGTTTAAAATACAAAGTTTTACTAATTTGTAACTTTGTAGTCTGCATCATGTTCTGCAACCTGTGTTGCAGCCCACTACCCATGATAATAAATTATAGTTATGCCCTTGACTGAGAGTGTCACGATTACACAGCATCAAGCAAGGACTGCATCTGAGATCTTCCCATTGTTCAACTACAGATAATGAGTTGTCCATGTCCTGGCAAACAGCGACTGCATATTGGCAAATAGACATTTATATTAATCTATTGGATTCTTGCAGTCTTTTTTAAATCAAAAACCATGGAATGTAAGTTTATATTTGTTGCTTACCATATGCAACACTGCTGGTTTTATTCCGTGCTGCTTTTAATACATGCTATTACCAATATAAACTAATATATATAAACTAAATATAAAAAAATATTGCATTTACACATACCTTAACTTCACCCGACAGTCTTCTTAAAGACACAGGCCCATCTCCTTTGACCACAATTCAAATGGTAGAAACATTATACTTTTGAATGGGCCAAGATGGTCTATAGGGTAGAATATGGCTGGCTGATAGCTATCTCTTTCTACGTTCCCATACACACCAACACTCAGCTCAGTCAAGTGTTCTGAGTGGGAAGATGGGAGACAGCTGCTGCCAGACTCCTTTAATGACAGCTTATCTCCCCAAAGTAAAAGGATAAGGCGTGTTGACCACCCTTTCCTCCTCTCTGTTGCCATCTGCCATCTGGGGAGAGTCATTATGCCCTCATACACATTAGATCAGGGGTGTTAAACTCATTTTCTCCAAGGGCCACATCAGCCTTATGGTTGCCTTCAAAAGGCCGATTCAAATTGTAAGACAGTAAAGTAAAAGTAAACCCCACAGTGGCCCAATTGCTAATAAGGTCCTCCATAGTGGCCAGTGACGCACACCATTCTGCGCATACACACGCACACCATTCTGCGCATACACACACCATTCTGCGCATACACATGCACAGACACACACCATTCTGTGCATACACAAGCACACCATTCTGCACATATACGTACAGACACATACACACACATATATATATATATACAGACACACATATATACAGACACACACACATATATATATATATATATATATATATATATATATATATATATATACACAGACACACACACATAAAGGCCCCCTGCACACGAGCGGAATTTCCGCTGCTGAAAGCCTGCATAGGATTGCGTTAACAAACGCAATCCTATGCAGACGGACGCGATTTGGCCGCGCGAAATATCGCACGGCAAACAAATTGCGGCATGCTCTATTTCTGTACTCTGCGAGTCCCGCACAGAAATGTCACTAACTCGCCGCCGGGTGAGTACGCGCTGGTCCCTGCAGGTGCTCGGATCGGATCCCGCTGCGAGAATTCTCGCCACCGGATCCGACCCGCCATCTGCAGGCGGCCATATACACACACACAGGTATACACACACACATATATATATACACACACTAGAGATAAGCGAGTATACTCGCTAAAGGCAATTGCTCGAGCGAGCATTGCCTTTAGCGAGTACCTGCCCGCTTGAGACCGAAGGTTCGGCTGCCAGCGGTGGGCAGGGAGCTGCGGGGGAGAGCGGGGCGGTACGGAGGGGAGATCTCTCTCTCCCTCTTCCCTTCCCCCGCTCCCTCCTGCTGACTGCCGCTACTCACCGCTCCCCTGCGCCGGCAGCCGAACCTTCGGTCTCGAGCGGGCAGGTACTCGCTAAAGGCAATGCTTGCTCCAGCAATTGCCTTTAGCGAGTATACTCGCTCATCTCTAATATACACACACACACACATATATACAGACACACACACATATATACAGACACACACACACACACATATATATATACAGACACACACACACACATATATATATATATATATACAGACACACACACAAGGATCCCACCCTGCAGCTGCTCCTCCTCTTCTTGCTGCAGAGATCATGTTCTCTGCAGTCTTCTTCCCTCCTCCGCGGCCGTTGTCAGTCTGCTATCGGCACTCCTCTATTACTGTCTGCACTAGACAGAACAAGCCGAGAGCAGACTGCCTACTGACAGCAGCATGGAGGTGAGGGAACTTACTGCACAGCCAGCGGGCCACAGAAAATGAGGCGGTGGGCCGGATTCGGCCCGCGGGCCTTGTGTTTGACACCTGTGCATTAGATGGTTGGCTGGTCCTGTGGTGGGTTAGGTATTTATTATTATAATGTGAATGGCCAGTTTAAGGGAATGATGTCTTATGCCAGTGATAGCGAACCTTTTAGAGACCGAGTACCCAAACTGCAACCCAAAACACACTTATTTATCGCAAAGTGCCAACACGTCAGGGGGCGGGGCTTATTATGATTTTACCCCCATCGTTCTAATAAGAACAGGGCCGCTTCAAAATAGACAGGGTGCAGATTTTGACTGCTTTTTGGATGCAGGAATACTGCAGAATGTCCTCAGCAGAAAATACTGTGGAAAATTCTGCAGCATTTCCGCATCCAAAAAGCAGTCAAAATCTGACCCGGTCTATTTTGAAACAGTCCTGCCCATTTCCGCCACATGTAAACATAGCCCAGCGGTAATAGTGACACCCCCCAGCAGCCCCAGCGATAATAGTGACCCCCACCCAACGGTAATAGTAACCCTCCATCCCCCAGCGATAATAGTGACCCCCACCCAACAGCAGCCCCAGCGGTAATAGTCACCCCCATTCCACAGCGGCCCGAGTGGTAATAGTGACCCCCACCTCACAGCAGCCCCAGTGGTAATAGTGACCCCCAACCCACAGCGGCCCCAGCGGTAATAGTGACCCCCCAGTGGCCCTAGCAATACTAGTTACACACCCCCAGTATAATAGTCACCCCCCCCAAGTATAACAGTGACACCCGACAGCAGCCCCCAGTGCATTAGGGACACCCCACAGCGGCCCCCAGTGCATTAGGAACACCCCATAACAACCCCCAGTGCGGTAATGACACTCCATAGCGCTCCTCCCGAGACCCACATAGCGCCCCTCCCGAGATCCTCTTCTGGTCAGCAATGGTCCCGGAATGCATATTAACTTTTTCTTCCCCACTTCTGCCACAATAGGTAATTCCCAGGAACCTGACTGGTTGTTTGGTGAATCAGCCAACCCAAACAACCAATCAGGTTGCTGGGAATTGCTGATTGCGGCAGAAGTAGGGAAGAAAAAGTTAATATGCTCCCGGCACACACTGTAACGTCAGTGTGCTGCCGGACACCTCCCCCCCGGATGCTCTCGCGGAACCAAGTAGTAGGAGATGTTGGGGAGGGGGGGAGGAAGATCCCGGCTGCACACTGAAGTTACAGTGTGTGCCGGGATCAGCACGGCTAGCAGCGCTGTTTGTGAATGCCGGCAGGGGAGCCGCGGCCCTGCTGGTATTCACAAGTGGTGAGTGGCCGATGGCGGCGCGTGCCAGTAGGGAGGGCTCTGTGTGCCGCCTCTGGCATGCGTGCCATATGTTCGCCACCACTGTCTTATGCTATCATTTTCTGCAAGCATCCCAGAGCTCAAAGTACAGGCGCAGTGATGATTGACACCTCCATAAACGTGTGTTCAGCTATTCTCAGTGTTTCTGTGGGTAGATATTGTATTAAAATTGGCAGTTTTGTTGGGGACAAATGTAGTGTTTTTGTTTGCTTTTTCCAGATTTCCTTTCCCATACCACTGAGTGCAAAAGGGGAGAGGGAAGGCAGAGGAGAGATCAATGGCTATTTACAGTGTTTTTGTTGACTCTATGATATCTTGCAACTAAATGATATCTTCATAGATTCTAAAAATGGCTGTTGTAACTGAGCTATTTCTTGGACCCAGCTAATTTGCCAACATAGAAAGAAAACAGAGCACAAAGTAATAAAACAAGAACAATCTTAGCATAGCTATGTTTCCATTTTTGAATGCTTTAATATTTTCATAGTTAATACTTGAAGGGTCAAAATGGTCCGATGGTCGATTTTTCATTCACTGTCAAAGTAAAAAGGCCCAACCACAATAAGGCAAATTTTTTCTTCATATGTACAGCTTTGTTTTTTAAACTTACTCTAAGTATGTTCTGAATAGCTGTAATTTGGTCGTTTTCCCTAGTATCTTTAAATTACAAGGTACATTCCAATTCTAAGATCTCTTAATTATTTTCTTCGGAATAAGAACAGATAGAAACATGAGGCACATTTTAGAAGATGCCTGCATTCTTCGAGGATGAGTGATACAAATGGCAGCATCATCCGTACACTGAACCCACCTGAAAGCAGTTGGAGTTAGAAGTATTTTCGTATGTCACATGGTGAATGTTCACATTTCAAGAACAATGTCTAGTAATCATCTGTTTTCTTCACTTGTGTGGAGTGACATCCATCAACATTCATCAGCAGTTGAGTGAAACATGCAGTGAAAGTATCATGGATGTGAAAAATGTGCAATCATGGGTGCAACTATTCAAAGAAGGCAGAACGTAAGAATGAGCTAAAGAAATCCTCGGTTACAGCCAATGCTAAGAAAATTATGGTGGCTATGTTTTGGGGACAGTGAAGGCATAATCTTCACTCCTTATATTCCAAAGGCCACTATGCTGATGCTTGCTACCTATGAAGATGTTTTGATGGAGATGTTCCTGCCTGCATTGCAAGAAAAATGACTGGAAAAGGCTGCACATGTGATCTTCTATCAAGACAATGCACCTGCTCCTTGGGTGGCCCTTGTTCAGGGGCTTCTTCATGCCCATAACTTTGAAGTAGTTCCTCATGCTCCCCACTCTCCTGACCTTGTACCGAACAATTTTTGTCTTTTTTCAGCAATGAAGAATACTTTCTGTGGTCACTTATTTTTCAGCCATGCCGCTCTCACATCACCAATTTTGCAGAGGGCAAAAAAGACTCCGAAGGAAGCGTTCACAGCGACCATGGCACTGATGTTGTGAAAAATGTGTACCTCAAGAGAGAGATTATGTAGAGAAGTAACAATACTTTCAGCTTTCTGGGGTAAGCAGTTTTTTTTTAGAAAAAATTAGGAGACCTAAGAATGCACCTTGTACCTAAGTGCAAAACTGAAAAGTCCTATTAAAGTATGATGAAGCCATTGTTCAATATTATATTCATATTAATTAAGAACTTTACAATACTGCAGTTACAGTAATAAGTTATGGCAGTACACTAATAATACAAACATAGTTTATGTTCTGCAACTGTATTTAACTGCCCAGGACACTTATCAGACCTGTACCCGAGTGTTCTGTTGATGGAAATACATAGCATGACAATATGAAGCCAGTATATCATTTAACCAAGACCTATACATGAATAATGCAGATGGAAAGATCAGATCTCCAATATTGGAGGTGCAGATAATCACAGCCTTCCTGCTAAATGTAATTGTGACAAGATACCATTTGTAACAATGTGTGCAAGGAATGTTTTATCTATGTCATTTATATGTCTGCAGTGCAGAAGGTGACATATGATCTAGATAACATCACAATTGCTTTTAGTATTGGTAAAGTGACATTATCAGATTATGCATGGTTGCACACAGTATTACTACCAGCACTAATGTATATTTGTATGTGTGTGGTTATAAATACACATAGCCATTAAGGATTAAATATGCCTCTACAGCCAAGTTGTGACGGTTACACATTTGATGTAATCTTATACCGTGATTAGTGATAATTGTTACTTCCGTGGTACTATATAGACTCTATAAATCCACTAAAAACTTTGTGGAAGTTTATATTTGTTTACTTTATTGCCTCCTAAACTTTATTAGCGCAGTATTTATTAGATCACTAAGCAGTGGAAAAACATTACCTGATCACATTTCTGTTGCTTTGTGCTGATGGGAGGGTCAGAATTTGGTGCAAACAGCAAGAATTGATGAATCCTTCCTTTTACGTGTCAATATTTAAATCTGGTAAAGGTGGTGTAATGCTGGGCTGGGCACTCTAACTATTCTGATACCTGTGGAACAATGCCACGATGAATTGTTACCGTTCTTAAGGCCAAAGGAGGTTCAACATACTACTAGATGGATGTTCTAATATGGTGGCCATTTAGTGTATATCTTCAACCTATTCTACGGCATAGTACTGAGATATTCATCATACACATCAATCACTGTAACCAGTTGAATGTAATTTTCTTATCTCAGACACACACTAGAAACTATTTAAAAAGAAGCCAATTAACATATCAGTATATTTTTGAAGTGGGGAGGAAACTGCAGTACTTGGAGTTAATTAACAAGAACACCAGTAGAGCTTACAAATTCCATGCAGATATTGTCTTTGGACCCCAGTGATGCAAGGGTTTTAGAATTTATATCCATCAAAAACTGTCATTGTGTCATTGCTAGTGTATTTTGGGGTTGTAATGGTAATTAATTGTAAGACAAAAATACAATGCCAGCCATTGATTCTGAGTTCATGGTAAAATACACAGGGTCCAGTCAAAAAGCACTATATCTCAATACTGGTGACCTATGTAGAAATAACAATAATGTACTCGAATAGGAAGGCATGAATGCACTACACGATGGTATGGCACATGGCCACCTGTGGGCCCTGGAACATGGATTTCAATTTCATGTTGTAGCCCCGGTAAGTGATGGAGAGTAAAACGTAACTGCAGAGTTAAAGAGTAGCGTGTGAGAAGCAGAAATATGCTTTCCATGTTTCTCTAAGTCCCGTGGAACCGCTGCTATGACTGAAGTAAGGAAAGTGTACAATAGGGGCAGGTGATCCAGGAAGTCATCCACAGTCATCTCCAAGAGATTCAGGTACCATTTCGCATTGAGAGTCTCTGGAATGAACACAGGTCCATTGATGCCTCCCTGCATGTATCATAGCAAAAGGAAGCCATTTTGAATACACTTAATAATAATAATCTTTATTTATATAGCGCCAACATATTCCGCAGCGCTTACAAAATAAAGGGAACAGATACAAAAAACAAAGATACAAAACCACAGTTACATGAAGTAATCGATTGATGGAAACAATAGGGGTGAGGGTCCTGCTCCAACGAGCTGACATACTACAAATAATGGGGTGATACAGAAGGTAAAGTGCTGGAAATGTGCATGGTATGGTGAGGTAGAGAGTGAGGGATGCTATACACATAGACAATGGTGGCTGAATCGGTATGACTGCAGGGGGCGGTTGGTTACGACTAGCATGGATTACAGTCAGTAGGACAGGGAGCATTTTATCAGGTGGAGAAAAGAAGGGTTTAGTTTAAGAGATATGGTATGCCTCCCTGAAGAGGTGTGTTTTTAGAGCACACCTGAAGTTTTGTGTTTCAGGGATTGCCCAGATAGTTTGGGATAGTGGGTTCCAGAGGACTGGTGCTGCTCTGGAGAAGTCTTGGAGGTGGGAATGAGAGGTGTGAGTTAGAGGAGAACATAGTATGATTTCATCAGCTGAGCGGAGGGTGCGGACTGGATGGTGGATTGAGATGAGGGAGGCAATGTAGGGTGGCACAATGCTGTGGAGAGCTTTATGGATGAAGGTAGTGAGTTTGAATTGAATTCTATATTTCACGGGCAGCCAGTGCAGTGATTGGCACAGGGCAGAGGCGTCCGAGTAGCAGCTGGACAGGACGATGAGCCTGGCTGCCGCATTCAGGATGGATTGGAGGGAGGAGAGTCTGATGCAGGGGAAGACAATCAGCAATGAGTTGCATTAATCGACCTGGAAGAGGATGAGGGCAACAGTGAGCATTTTTAGCGTTTCCACGGTGAGAAAGGGAGCATTCTTGCAATGTTCTTGAGGTGCAGCTGACATGTTCGGGCGAGAGATTGGATGTAGGGGGTAAAGGAGAGATCGAAGTCGAAAATAACCCTAAGGCAGCAGGCGTGCTATTTGAGAGATGTCAGGATGAGGTTGGTTAGCAAAGGCCGGAAAAACGAGTAGGTGAGTTTTTGAGATGTCCAGTTTTAGGAAGAGAGAGGACATAGTGTTAGAGACAGTGGACAGACAGTCGGTGGAATTCTGAAGGAATGTTGCTGTGATGTCGCGGGGGGAGGTGTATAACGGCTGTCGTCAGCATAAGGATGGTACTGAAAGCCAAATCTCCTGATGGTTTGTCCAATAGGAGCTGTGTAGATGGAGAAGAGGAGGGGACTGAAGACCGAGCCCTGGGGGGACCCCAACAGCAAGGGGAAAGGGGAGGGGACGTAGAGCCAGCAAAGGATAAACTGAATGAGCAGTAAGATAAGTAGGAGGAGAACCAGGAGAGAGCAGTGTTCTTTAGTCCAATGGAGTGAAACATACTAAGGAGTTTGTGGTCGGCAGTGTCAAATACTGCGGAGAGATTGAGGAGGATCAGTAGAGAGTAGTCACCCCTCAATTTGACCGTCAAGAGGTCGTTTGACACTTTAGTCAGGGCGGTTTCTGTCGAGTGTAGAGGGCGGAAGCCAAACTGTAGGTGGTCAAAAAGAAAGTGTTTTGATAAATAGCTTATAAGGCAAAAGTCAACTAGGCATTCTAATAGTTTGGAGATGGGTCAGTAGTTGGCAGCATCGGTCAAGTCAAGCGTCGGTTTCTTTAGCTGTGGGGATATGATAGTATGCTTGAATGAGGAGGGGAGGGTGCCAGAGGTCAGATAGAGGTTAAATATAGTGGTGAGATGGGAGATAACCCCCGGGCAGAGGAACCAGAGGAGGTGTGAGGGGAGAGGGTTGCTAGCGCAGGTGGTGGGGCAAGCAGAGGAGAGCAATCTGGAGACTTCTTCCTCCGTTGTCGGTCCAAGTACAGAGAGTGAGCAGGAGCTAGACGCATTACTGATGAGACTAGGGTCGGGGCTAGTCTGAGATTGGGAGGTTATTTTTTGCCAGATGTCGTCGATTTTCTTTTTGAAGTACGCAGCCAGCTCTTCGGCATTAAGCTCCATCACTGGGGGCTGCAGATTTGAGAAGGGGAAAGGGAGTGAAAGCTGAGAAGGGATTGAAAAGTGTCAAAGAGTCGTTTAGGCTTGTGAGATAGTGAGGAGATGAGAGGTGAAATAGACTTGTTTGGCATGGTGGAGGGCTAAGTTGTAGGTTCTGAGCATAAATGTGAAGTGGAGAAAGTCTGCGGCTGTTTTCGACTTTCTCCTCAGCCGTTCAGCACATCTAGAGCACAGCTGGATGAAGCACATTTGGGGAGTGAGCGGGGGTTGCCGATGTCTGCATCAAACAGCCTGGGTCACGGGGGGGGGGGGGGGGGGGGGACGCTTCATCCAGGGCATGTTTGAGAATGATGTTGTAATGTGCGGCAGCCAGGTTGGGACAGGAGAAGAGAGAGATAGGGGACAGAGAAGACTGTAGAGACTCAGCAAAGTTTTGGGTGTGAATGGCCTGAAGGTTCCCTTTATGTACAATAGGTAAGTGGGTCGAGGGAGATGCTAGGGAGATTGAGAGAGAAAGAGGGGAGGTTATGGTTCGAGAGCGGGTGAGGGGAGTTTGTAAAGTGGGAAGCAGAGCAGGGACCGAGAAAGACCAGATCAAGAGTATTGCCATCCTTGTGCGTGGGAGAGGCTGTGAGTTGTTAGAGACCAAGGGAGGAGGTGAAAGATACAAACTGAGAGGCAGATGGGGAGATGTTAAAGTCGCCTAAGATTATGGTTGGAATTTTGCAGGATAGGAAGTGGGGGAGCCAGGTGGCAAAGTGATCCAGAAACAGACAGGGAAGACCTGGGGGGCGCTAGATAACTGCTACTCACATGGAAAGCGGACAGTCGTAGCGTATGTACCTCAAACAATGGAAACTTTCCTTACTTCAGTCATAGCAGCAGTCCCACTGGACTTACAGAGATGCAGAAAGCAGGTTTCTTCTTCTTACATGCTACTCTTCAACTTTGCAATTAGGTTTCAATCTCTATCTCTTACAGGGGCCATAACACAAAATTGAAATCCAGGTTCCAGGGCCCCAGTGGCCCGTATGCCACACCATTGTGTAGCTCATGTATGCCTTCCTATTCAAGCACACTTTTGTTATTTCAATATAGGACACTAGTATTGAGATATAGCGCTGGATCAATATTTTCTGACTACACCCTGCTTACAAATCCTTGAAATATTACAACTAATTGCTTAGTTTATGGGACTCTGTGTTATTTTGACACAATCTTACCCTGTTGGATAGTAGACCTTTTATTTCTACCGAGGAAGAGAATAATATCTATACCCAGTGCTCCACCTTTTTTATTTGTCCTTTTTCCAAATGTTCTCATCTTATTAATGGAGCCCCACACCCCAGGATGAAGATAGCCAGATTTAGCTGCCACTTGAGGATCTCAGATGCTATCATTATCTGCGCACAGCTTGACTTCCCTCTAATCCTCTCTGGAACTTACAACAAGTTTAAATGTCCATGCATGATGTTATTAGCTGGCTTTAAGTAAGTACTTAGCAAGATCTCACCACAAGACACATATACTCACCAACCACAACATTTATAAGGAAATTATTGACTCAGTCTTCTTTACCAGTCTTTCTGATCATTGTCTTTCTGCATTCATAATCTTTTAAAAATAAAAACGCAATAAGAATTTTTTATTCATCTTTCTCCCGAGAAAATCCTCTTTTTGCTAAATTTACAACCTGCTATAAATAATGTCATGTGAGTAAAAAGTGTAGCAAAAAATTAGCACAAGAACCTAAAATAAAAAAATGATAACATTTAGGCCTCCTTCACACAGGCAACAAAGTCACACGATTTTGTCGTGTTGCTACAATGCTACAAATCGCATGTATGAGAAGCCCATGCTTTCCTATGGGTTCCTTCACACATGCAATGTATTGCAGCATGCAACAACCCCACACATAAACCTCACGGGCCCGGCAATATGCCCACGACACGCAAGGTTTTGTAGACCATGTTTCCTTATGGAGCCTTCCTCCCTGTTTCACTGCAACAGCATGAAAACGCGATTTTCGTGTGGTGCGATGCAACTTTGACAGTAGATAATCCTATTGTCAAAGCTATCATCTAAGCCCTAGCTGCAGGGGGAAAAAAAAGACATATATCACTTTAAAAGCGCTCTCTACTGCCAACGCAGCTTCTCCCTGGGTCCCAGCACTGCTTCTCTTCTTCATCTTCTGGCAGGGGATGACAAAATTCCCGCCTCCTGGAAGCGCTAGCTGTGATTGGCTGAAGCTTAGCTAATCACAGCAAGTGCTCGATGAATGGCAATGATTGAACTAATCACAGCCATTCATTGAGCACTGGCTGTCATTGGCTAAGCATCAGCCAATCACAGCCAGCGCTTCCAGCAGTCGGGGATTTTTCAAGATGATCAGTGCCGGGACTCGGGGAGAAGCTGCTGCGGCGCCCCAGACAGCACGGGAGAGGTGATGTATACCTTTTTTTTTCTTCAGTTACAGCTCATTTTCAGGGTAGGGCTTATATTTCAAGCCCCCCCACCTCCCTCCGAAAATCCTCGCATGTGATGCTACAAAGCCGCACATCTTTGTAGCCCTACAAAATCGCAGTATTGCTGCGAGAAGACGCAGTGATATCACACAGTGCAGCGATGTGATATCGCTGCGATTTTCTCACCGCAATGCCGTGTCGCTCCTGTGAAGGAGGCCTTATACTTACCTTCGTTCCCTTACAACCCCCATTGTCATGTGACTGAATCAACCAATACTACCTAATGTAGTCATTATTTCGCCATAGAGCACTATGTGGGTCATGATGTAAACAGCTGCAGCGAGAGACTAGTAAAGAATTGTGTGGGTAAGTATATAAAGAATTTTGTTATTTTATGAATGGAGGCAGAGCGAACCGGAGATCTCTTTCGTCCACCCACCTTCATTCCCTGTGAACAGGCAGATGTTCAAAGATGAGTTATCTGCCTGTTAACAGTCGCTCATTAGTCGCTTGGTTTCAGTGAGCTAAAATGAAGCAACTAGTGACTAACGAGGGATTTATATAAATACAACAGGCAAGTTTGATTGTTTTATCTTCCAAACCAGTTATTACAAATATACTTAAGTGACAAGTGACATTTCCAGCACCAAGGAGACAAAACTTTGAAAGGGTTGTCTGCCTTATAGAGATGAGCGAACGTACTCGGTTCGGGTGTTTTTGGACCCGAGCACCACTTTTTCCGAGTAACTGACTACTCAGACGAAAAGATTCAGGGGGCGCCGGGGGTGCGCGGGGGGTTGCAGAGGGGAGTGGGGGGGGGGGAGAGAGAGCTCCACCTGTTCCCCACTGCTACCCCCCGCTCCACCACGCCGCTCCCCGCCCCCCCCCCCCCCCCCCCCCCCCGGTGCCCCCCGAATCTTTTCGTCCGAGTAGTCAGTTACTCGGAAAAAATGGTGCTCGGGTCCATAAACACCCGACCCAAGTACGTTCGCTCATCTCTACTGCCTTATTTTCCACTGGTGAGCTATCCTCTGGATAGGTCATCAATAGTCCGCTGCTGAGGACCCCCATCCATCATCTGATTGCCCACCCACTGTCATTACCATGGACCTGTCATTGTCATCAGAGGTCACTGCAAGAAGTGGGAGTGCTGGCTCCTGACGTCACATCCAGTGCTGACCTGTAGAGGAGCAAGAAGTGGAGGAGTAGTCAGAGACCCCATTGATTTCAATGGGAGTGAAGCCGGTGCCTGAAATTCCCACCCCCCTCCCCATTCGCTTATGACCACTGCACTGGACAGAGGGTCGTACAATCAGCTGATGGAGGCAGGTCGCAAGCTGCGGACCCCCATCCATCAACTACCGATGGCGTATCCAGAGGCTAACTCATCATGCTAACTCTGTCATGTGCCGTGAACGATCGCTGTCATGTGCGGTGAACGATCGCTGTCATGTGCGGTGAACGATCGCTGTCATGTGTGGTGATTGGTGAACGATCGCTGCCATGTGCGGTGAACGATCGCTGTCATGTGCGGTGAACGATCGCTGTCATGTGCCGTGAACGACCGCTGTCATGTGCGGTGAACGACCGCTGTCATGTGCGGTGAACGACCGCTGTCATGTGCGGTGAACGATCGCTGTCATGTGCGGTGAACGATCGCTGTCATGTGCGGTGAACGATCGCTGTCATGTGCGGTGAACGATCGCTGTCATGTGCGGTGAACGATCGCTGTCATGTGCCGTGAACGATCGCTGTCATGTGCGGTGAACGATCGCTGTCATGTGCCGTGAACGATCGCTGTCATGTGCCGTGAACGATCGCTGCCATACGCAGTGATAGGCCGGCTCACGCAACGGTAAAATGTTGCGTTATACACAAAGAGAGATAAGCGGCTGCCAGGCAATTCTGATTCCACTTATCTGTGGGAAAACAATGGGATGGGACAGACTATAATCCATCTGCAGGTGCCAGGTGACACTAGGGCGGCCCCTGTAGAAGTGTGGTTGCTGCCAGCTCTGTATATACCAGGATCCGTTGTGTAGCAGCTGGTTGGTGACTCGTGTGCCCTACATGTGCCAGGCTAAGCCCTGCTGTCATACATGACTTGGGGGGCAGGCTGGTGCCACACATCAGCACGCCGAGCGCTGACAGAACGGCGGCGTCTCCTAGGTAACGCCAATCAGCAGCCGCCGGCGGCCGCGAGTCACAGGAGCAGAGAGCGGGAGCCTCCTATGGAGAGATTACCGGCTGCACGGGGACCCGGAGCCGTTCTCCTCATTACCCCAATTATCCCGGCCTGCGTGAGGGGAGCGCCGGCCTTTTATGTAAAACCTCCTCCGCTGCCGGAGACCAGTAATGCGGCACAAGCTGCACTTCTCTCACGTTCTGTAGTATATAGCAGCAGGGGGGAGATAGCAAGACCTACAGCAAGATGGAGCTAGTAGCTATGTCACGACACATAGATGGATACATCACGATAGAGAGACAGACGTCTTTCTTCTTTTCTCTTCCTTCCTCTCTCTCTCCCTTTTCTCTCTTTTTATATTTCTTTCTTCTCCCCCCCCCCTCTCCCTCTCCTTTCATTTTTTTCTTTCTTTCTTTCTCTTTAATTCTTTCTTTATTCCTTCCTGTCTTACTCATTTCCTTCTTTCCTTCCATCCCTCCTTCCTGTATTCCTCTCTCACTCCTTCTTTGCTCTTTCCCTTTCTTTTTTCATTATTTCTCTTTCTTCCTTCCTTCCTCTCTCTCTCCCTCCCTCCATTCTTTCTTTCTTTTTCTCTCTCTCTATCCTTCCTCTCTTTTTATTTCCTTTTTTCTTTTGCTCTTTTCTTCATCCTTACTTCCTTCTCTTTTTGCTCTTTCACTTCTTTCTTTCCTTTCTACCTTCTTTCTTTCTCTTTCCATCTTCCTTCTTTCCTTCTGTCTTTCTTTCTTCCTTTCTCTCTGCCTCCTTCCGTTCCTTCTTTCTTTTTTTCTATCCTTTCTTCCTCTGTCTTTCTTTTGTTTTCTCTCCTTTTTCTTTCTTTCTTTTTTCATTCTTTATAGCTGTCTTTCTTCCTCTCTCCATCCCTCCTTTCTATTTTTGTATCCTCCCTTCCTTCCTCTCTCTCTCTCTTCCCTCTCCTTATTTCCTTTTCGTTCTTTTTTCATTCTTTATAGCTGTCTTTCTTCCTCTTCCCATCCCTCCTTTCTATTTTTGTATCCACCCTTCCTTCCTTCCCCTCTCTCTCTCTCTCTCTCTCTCTCTCTCTCTCTCTCTCTTCCCTTTCCTTATTTCCTTTTCTTTCTTTTTTCATTCTTTATAGCTGTCTTTCTTCCTCTCTCCATCCCTCCTTTCTATTTTTGTATCCTTCCTTCCTCTCCCCCTCTCTCTCTCTCTCTCTCTCTCTCTCTCTCTCTCTTTCTCTTTCCTTTCTTTTCTTATTCCCCTCTCTTTCTTTCTTTCTTTCTTTCTTTCTTTCTTTTTCTTCCTCCCTTCATACCCTTCCATATGCCATATCTTCCTACCTCTTATATGAAAAATTTCTATTTATCTTTGTCTTCCTCTCTTTCTCTCTGTAATGCCTTTAGATATAATAAACAAAATATAGAAGTATACATATTGTTAATTGTCTGATATTATCTTTTTGATATTAACTATTTCTTTATCTTTTTAATGGATGCCTTCAGCCCATAATAAACACTATTATCTTGTAGGCTGCATGAAGAAATCCATATTTTAATATTTATTTGAATCCATGTAGTTTTTGTAAATATGTTAGATATGTCTATAGCAACTAATTAACTGTTTCTTGTTAAAGCATTGCTCATAATGCAGCTACTAGCTCTACACTTAAAAACACTACACTGCAATACATGTGATCTCCTATTCATATTTAAAATTCAGAACAATGTGACTAAAACTGAGAAACAGATAGATAGATAGATAGATAGATAGATAGATAGATAGATAGATAGATAGATAGATAGATAGATAGAAAAACTGTATATGATCACTACTGAGCACTTCAGAAAAATATTTGAGTCAGTCCTTTCTGGTATAGAAGTGGTTAAGAAACCTGAAGCAGCAGGTATCTAGGCATACACAATGCAGGGTCACATTGGGACATACAATAATTACATGCAATGGTGTTTATAATGGGGCCTGCTTTTTATTAAGTGAGGATGTGGATTGCTGCTCTATATAAAGCCTACACACTTTATGGCTGTTTTTATTACATACCAGTGTATTTGATGTGTGCTGTATACCTCTAGTTACATGCATTGCATTTTTATTTTCTTGCATTGTGCTATGTTTCACTGCATGTAGTCATAAGAACACAATAAATGAGATATATATTTTATTAATGCCGCTTCTAAATGTATTGTCTGTAGCACTGAAGTCTCAAGTCCACACAGTTGTTTTTAGATTTCCTTCCTAGGTGCTTGGGAGCAAATATTTTAAAGTCAAAACTGCCAATTAAAATCTACAATAAAAGGATGCAATGAAGTGGAAGAATGACACTTTTTTAGATTTTTTTTAGGAATGGTGTTTGTATCACGCCAAGTAGTAATGCAATACATAGCAGAACTAGGGAATATGTATATATAGTGCTTATATTTACGTGTAAGTGTAAATGTACACAGGCATAAAATGAACACTTGTGTGTGGATAGATGGATGGATAGGTAGATAGATATGAGAGATAGATATGATAGATAGATATAATAGATAGATAGATATTAGATAGATAGATAGATAGATAGATAGATTGAAATAAACAACACAAGTGAGATGTGATGATGTCATGGGTGACATGATAAAATACACAGATAGGCAACTATCAGACAAGCATATTTTTACATATTAGGTCTGTTTGAAGGGGCTGTAATATGGAGCTAATGTAATCATACAGCCATAGGCCCAAAGCACACGGATGTATTTGCATTGCAGAATCCGGAGCAGGCATCCGCCTCTGGATTCCGCAGCAAATGCTACCCATAAACATGCTATTGAAAATTGCTTTTCCATGTCCATGAGCAAAAAATCAACTGCAATTTTCCGTTTACAAAGGGAAAATCGCAACATGTTCTATTTCAGCGCGGATGCCACATGGACGGTTTCCATTGTAGTCAATGGAAGCTGCCCGATCTGTGGTCAGTGCGCAGCTGACATTGCGGACGAGCCACGGAATCCACATAATCGCCTAGTGACAGTGCAGCATTATCTGTACTGCATATGTGCGCCGGCGCACCAGCTGGCACATCCACAGCACAGATAAGAAGACAGCAGACAGGTATGCGGGGGTCACCGGCTGGGCACCGGGTCGGATTCCGCTGCGGGATCTGACCCGGTCGTGTGCATTCGGCCATACTTTTCACGGTCGTTTTTCAAAAACACAGCATGATCTAATTTTTATGTGTTTGCCTTTGTATTTTATCCTTTTCTATTGGGAAAAAAACAGATCAGAAAAATTGATGACATAAGGATGTTATATCCTTTGAAACAAGCCCTTAACCCAGATCCGTATTACAGATGTGTTTTTATACCCTCGTATGAAACCTGCCTAACACAGAGCAGAATGGGGATCTTTCCATGTTGTGGTGAGGAGCTGTCACACACATACACGGTGCTGCTCCCCCTCCATTGTACTGCGTGCAGCATTGTAGGCCCAGCAATGATATTAGTTCTAGTGTGGGAAAATATTATAATTGAGATCTGGGACGTTATTTGCAGGCTTGGAGATTTTCTTTACACTGGGCTGACATTTAGTACAGCCCCGGTGAGGAAGACAATGCGCCCATTCATGGCTCTAGACGTAGATTTCAATCGACTTAAGCAGGCACAATGGAACTTGCTCATTCACTGGTTACACATATTGTGTTCTCATATTTTCTCTCAGCAAAAGTATAATGACTCAGTATTGTATGGCCGCAGAGACAAGAGCCAGGACAAGGGGGACTAGTTTTGTCTGACGGTGTGAGAAAGTCGTGGAGGGAGCTTTTCTTCCAGATGGTGTTACATTCAGCTGTCTTCTCAGCACTGGCCTGGCCTGGCAATCTGCTGCTGCTGCCCCCTTACACAATGCCCCAGCCCTGCTCCCCACTAGTTAACATGCACGCTCACGCCACATGTAACTGCACTCCAAATGCTTTACCAAGTGGAGCTGCAATGCACAAAATTCTACTACACTCTGCAAAATAACCAACATCCAAATATTAGTAGTAAGCCTGGGAGCAAGGGGGCGATTGCCTATCCACACATTCACTTCCATATCACATGCTAGCAGTGCAAGAAAAAAAGCATCTCACACAGAGCAAAGGGGCACCAAGCAAAATCTATCTGTCTATCTATCCATCTATCTGAAATTAACACAGTATTTTGTTTAGCCTTCACGTTGTTATGAGAAATGGCACAAGTACGTCCTTAAAAAGGTGTTTCCTAACCCAATTTGGCTCGCAGCACATCTCATCAAAAATGTTTGTAAATCACGTGGTCTAATTTAGTGCCCACTCACACCTGTGTTAGAGCTCCGTCTGGGCTTTCCATCTCTCTGTTCTGTTTTTGGGTTTTCAATAAAACAGAAAGGAAACACTTCCGTTCCATTTGGTTCCATTTTTTTTTAACTGAACTGAAATGGAATGGAAGCAAACTGAAAACTTTTCATTTGGTTTCCCTTTTTTTTAAAGGGATCAGTTTAATTCCATTTTAACTCTTATTCCTTCTCTCTCTTCTTTCTCTATTCTCTCTCTCTCTCTCTCTCTCTCTCTCTCCTTCTCACTGCACCCCTAGGAGGTTCTCATGGCACATCAGGGTGTCACACTGCTATAAACAATAGCCTAGGCTTCAAACATGTAATACTAGAGATTAAATTACAGCTCAAAAGCTTCTATAAAAATAACCTATAGATCACCCTTTGAAAGTAAGAGTTTAGCCCTTCCAATGAACGTTATGTATATGGAATATATAGAAATGCTGTACTTGCATTACTGTATGGGTCCATCTATATGGGCATATTTTCTGTCCGTATTCAGTCTGTATTCTTTTCTGGCTGAATACAGACCCATTGAATTAAATTAGTGTTTCCAAATGCCCATATTTTCTGCATGTAAAAAAAAAAAGTCACAGCATCTTCTATTTTGGTCCATGGACCAAAATCACCAATTGAAGTCTTTGGAAGTGTCAAAAAATGCAGTGCAAATGGATGTTACATGAATATTCACTGCGTCTTCTAGGCCAGCTTCACATGAGTGTACTCGTATTTGCATGAGCAGCGTATTTTTGCAGAACGAACGTTCCTTTTTCCCGCACACATCAGCGTATTTTACTGTACGTTTTCTGCGCACAAGGCATTTTTTATGCACAAAAAATAAACATCAACGCTAATTAGTCTAATGAGTTCAAGAGATGTTCTGTTTCCTGTGCAATTATGCAGTGTTTCATGCATCTCCCAGCATATTGTACACACATTTGTGCATCCCCATTGACTTCTATGAGGACTTTTGGTGCTGCATGTTTTTTTTTTTTGCACGACCAAAACGGACAGGAAAATATGTTCATGTGAACGAACCCATTGAAATCAATGGGTTCTGTTCTCTGCGTATTGAATGTGCAAATACACTCGTGTGAAGTCAGCCTTACCCATTCTGGCAGGAAACAGTGGAAAAGAAAGTCACATCACTTGGGCTTTCTTGTGATTTTTTTTTTTTGCATGCATTAAAATTGCAGTGAAGCAGGATGCAACTCAGATGTAAAAAAAAACGTGCATACACACCGAAGACGCACATACACACATGCATTTTTCATGGACCAACATTGCATACACCCATGTGAATGAAGCCTAATTGTGCTGTACTAGAGGAGAAAATTAACCATATCTCAACATCAAGGGACCATAAGACAAAATTGTATGGGCATTATAAAAATACTCTGTATATTTTATAGAAATGAAGGCTGTAAGCACACACCCAAAATTACAGCTTATTTTGCTTAGCATCCAGGGACTACTAGTATATGACAAGGCAGACTGTACAGTAATTTGACTCTGTTGAGGGCTGTTAATAAACAATAGGCCTCCCAGCAAACATATTATTGTCTTAATTGAAGCAGCTTGAGAAAGGAAAGGCGCACACTTTGTAATGTAAATGTTAATTGTGGTAGACAAAGACTCTAGGTAAATAGAACCCCTGGACTAGCAATAAATGATGTACATGTATCCACTTAACACTCAATGCTTGTTTGTGGCAAGATTGTTTGAAATGTAAATAAACAAGGATTCTCCTTTCTCCAGAGGAAGCTGAACTAAAAGGCTGACATGTGTAAAAACCACCAATGTGGGCATTAATGCAAATAAAGTGTCCTGCAGCAAGTCAGTAAACCTGTCATGTAAAACAGAAGCCAGGAGCAGACCTGTCCCACAAGAGCTGTTTACAAGCTAACCACTACTTAATACATGCATTGCTTCCTCCATGCTCCCAAGCAGCTGCAAGACATAAACACTGTAGACTTGCTCTTGACAATTAATGAGTGGAATATTGTGAGAAGAGGATGAGTTTACAGACTGAGATGCTATAAGCATATCAAGTTTTCACCTCCTGTCTTAAAGGGGAAAAAACAGACACTAAGAGGGGGTAACTTTAAGCTCCTGTGCAAAATTTATAAAAAGCCATCCACCTGTCACATGTCCTTTACAATACTTCATGTGGCAGATCAAGTCTTTGGGTTCTCTCAGGCATTGGAGCCCAGGTAGGATGTTTACCTCTGCACCCCCTGTTCATAGTTGAACTAATGCGCCTGATTTGAGATTTTCACTAATGGACAAAATAATGGGGAGAAGAATCTCTTAAAGTATTTGCTCACCGATATAAAAAGATGCAATCTATTACCAAATCTGAGGCTTGTAACAAATTGGGCTGTCTCAAATCCTGCAATATCAGTGGAGTAGAGGGCTTTGAACGATTTCCTCGTTGTTAGTGATCAGCCAATGATATGCTAATAAAAGGAACCTACAAGACTGGCAAAATATGTTTGTAAAGGCCCTTTTACACAAGACAATTATCATTAGTAGTTTTCAAAACATCGCACTCCCACAGGAGTTTGAGTGATAGTTGTCCCATCTAAATGCACGCAGGGATTGAATGACTGAATGAGAGTTGTTCAGTCATTCAATTTCTGAACAACTGCCTGCTTACTATGAATGGAGGTGGGTGGGGGGAGAATGCTCCCAGCCGCCCCGCACCCATGCTGGCTATGCTCTGAGCGATGCAAGCGATATTCGCTCCTGTGTAACACCACAGGAGCGAGCTTCACTGCGACGCGCTGTCGGGTATCGTTTGCCTGACAGTTCATCCCATCTAAATGGGCCTTTAGGGCTTTTTTACATGGAACGATTATTATTCAATTAACCGTTGGATTGTGTGAAACTGAATGATAATCATGCAATGTAAACACGGCCAACAGTTGAACAATAAACAATGATTTGCTCACTGTTGTTCATTTTACACAGGCGTAAAAATCATTGTTCGTCATTTGCCAGTCGTTTCACGTAAAAAGCTTTTGTTTAGTTAGTCGCAGACCCAGAATGGCCAATATAACAATTCCCCTAAAAGAACAACAATCAACTGAATGAGCAAAAAATGTAAACAATTATCTGCATAAGTAAATGGATGTCATTCGAAAGCAAATAACTCGCCATCGTTGGCTTATTACTCAAACAATTAATCGCTCCATGTAAAAGGATCCTTAGTTACAGAAAATACAATATGAAGATTAGCTCTACTCTAAGGCCTTCTGCCCACGGCCATGTCAGACTCTGCCAGCGGAATATCGCAACATAGTCTGACACTGTGCCCTCCAAAGACCCCATGGTCACCTCTCTGGATCCACCACACGAGTCCCGTCCGGCAAACCAGCACGCATGCGCAGTGCAGCACATGACGTGCTGGCGGTGGGCGGTGACACGTAATCACGCCATACTTCCACTGTGCTCACAGTGGAAGCATCGCGTGATGGACGTCTTTCATTGTCTACAATGGAACTTGGCCATGCGTTTTTCTGCGGCAAATAGAACATGCCCCAACTTCTTTCACGTTGCCGAATTACGCAGTAGAATTGCGCAGCATGAACATTGGAAGGCAGAAAGCTATTAGGTTCAATAGAACCTAATAGCTGCGGGATAATGCCGCAGATTTCAGTCCGTGTGAATTAGCCCTAAGAGGGGGAAAACGATCTTTCTAAAGCCATCTATAGGTAGCCACTCTGTAAGTCAATGTCTAATCCATTGAAGAACCTTAAAACATGACACAGGCTAGGTTCCCATATATCTGGCAGTCCAGCCTTTTTTTGCATATAATAAATCACAGACACAATTGTCAAATGTCTACATGTTCCTTTTGTATCTTATGGTTTTCAAAGCATAAATACACAAGGCTTTTTTCACCATAAAGTTCTTTTAGTCCATTGGAAGAGCCACACATCTGTAGACAGCTGTATCCGTTTTCTTGTTTATTCTCAGTAGCCAGTTACTGGTTGGCTGGGTACCAAGGATTTTCATGGGTTGGTTACTGGGTAGCTACCTATAGGTGGCTTTAGAAGGACAGTTTTTTTTTCTTTTTGAAAATAACTATTTTGCATTCTTCACTGCCTGCAAGACTCATTATGCCAGCAGATGGTCTGTGCAAGGTGAAAGAGTACCACCCAATGGTCTCAAAAATAATAATTTCTACAATAAGCAATATAATATTATTATATATCACAAATGGCTGTATCATGTTATCAGATTAAGAACAAAGGTTTTGGGACCAAAGTGTAAGCGGGTTTGGCGGGCCAAATGCTTTGAGTTTTACATGCTGGCGGACTCCAACAACACACTTTGTTTTAACAGGGCTAGGGCAGCACACTGTATTTTTGGCTGAAATGAATCTGGAAACCCAAAGAACTAAATTACAAGATATACAAGGGGGTACCCAAAAGAAACAGCAATCTTGGTTGGTGGGATGTTACCAGTACAGTCTTCTGTTATTACGTGAGTGTCTGCAGGATCCTTCTGCACTGATATGCCAGCTGACATTGTTGGGGAAGGATGCATTTGGCTTCAGTCATTTTTTTTTCAACAAGTTGTTCAGTTTTTCCCCTATTTTGTGATGGCCGATTCATATAAACAATGAGCAGCTGTGAAATTTTGTTTCCTTTTCCACTGCTCAATAAAAAAAAAGCCACATGGAGCGAGATGGGGTAAATATGGAGGGTGTTGCAAGGGCTGTCAAGCTGTTTTTTGTCAAAAATTGCTTAACACTCAGCGCTGCGTGGGAAAATAGGTGACTGGTTCTTCCATCGTGACAACGCAACTACCCACACAGTAGCAACAGCATGACACCCTTGACTCATCCTCCATATTCACCCGATGTCGCTCCACGTGACTTTTTTTACGAGTACTTTGAGCTCTGAAAAAGGAAATAAAATTCCACAGCCACATGTTGTTCATATGAATCGGTCATCACAAAATAGGCAAAAAACTGACCAACTTGTTGAAAAAAAATCACTAGAGCCGAACACAACCTTCCCAACAACGTCAGCTGGCATACCAGTGCAGAAGGGTCCCGCAGACATTCAACTAGCAACAGAAGGCTGTATTAGTAACGTCCCACCTCTAGTAGAAGATTCCTGTTTCTTTGGGGTATCCCTTTGTAGAAATATGGGATGTAAACATAATGGGAAAAGACACAGAATACTCACTATGACCTACTTACAACTGGATTTGACATGTGATGTGTAGCTTGAGCACGTGATACAAAAACACACAAGGGAAACAATCACACGTGATAAAAGCAAATATCCACCCAATTAAAGCTCCTCATATAATAACAAAACCTCACTGTTAGACTAGAAATTCTGACAGCCAATAAACAATTATACAGAAAAATCATCTGTATTTTACTACACAGCACTAAACTTGTATGTAAAATCCAGAAGGGCCCACGTCTTATATATACTAAGAAAAGGAGGTGATAACATCATGAAATATAACATATGTATCATGAGCCACGTCTACTGACACAAATGCTCCTTTTTTAATAATCATCACCAAGAAACAAAATAACTAGTCAGTCTCCATATTTCAGCACCCTATTTCTATCATGCTATTATACCCGTCATATCCTCCAAAAATATGGAGTACATGTAGAACAGGCCAGACAAGTTTGAAATTTCATGACATTTCATGCAGCAGATGCGACCATTGTTCGTAGTAATGTGACAGAGACAAAAGGAGCAAAAAACCACTTTTCCAATGTAGTAATTAGGCTAGAGAACAATAACAAAGACCCTATAGGCTTTATGATGGGACAATTGTGATATACGCAACTGACATATCTGTGCACTCATTAATTAGTAATAGGCCTATTAGTCTGGTTAATACATATTCAGCTTCACCAGTTCTACCAAAGCAGCCATTATTCGTCTACTAGAAATATAGTGCATAAATATCTACAATCTAATAGAACATACATAGGATGGAAAGAGAATGGTCTCCACATATACAGTATGCACTGCTGTTCCTGCCGTCTTATTCACACAGCAAGCAGGAAATCACACATTACCCTGTTTAACCCTGTACAAAGTTAATGCCTTATTATTAAATGTCCATATGCTTCTTTGTGCCATAGCATATGTGCTTACCAGGCTTACTTAATACAAAGGCCCGAGTGTTACATCTTCAGGTCTGTTCCCTCGTCTTTGGGGATATGTGTTAAAATGAAATGTGAACATATTCTGCCGAATCCACCTCTTATTTCAATCCTAGTTTAAACAAGGGGTGGATTTGTACATGGGGGAAGAGGAAAGGTTTAGGATTACAATAAGGCTGAATCATAGAAAAGAACCCCTCATTGTTTAGTGTACGGACTGTGTATAAAATGACGGCAAGTATGAGCATATGCTTAATGAGATGGATTAATAATATGATCACCTGTTGTAAACTAGGGCCTACTCTACTGGATGGCGTCCATTATTCATTCTGCCTATTTACAGAGGCCAACAAATCAATTTTAGTGTTACAGAAATGGCACCATTCAATCTCCTTGGCTATACTGATATGTTAAATGCCAATGTAGCAGAGCTGAGTATGTTAATGTAGTTAATAAAGCAAAGCAGACTTTGCTATATGCCGCAGCCCATCAACAACATAAGAAACTGTGAAATGGTTAAATGACAAAATCAGCCCTGCCACGTTGGTAGACAAATGTGCCCACAACTGTGTTAAGGCTAAAGGATTCTGAAAAATACTGCATACGAACACAACACACATATACACGTGCGCACAAACACACACAGGCCTGTTTCAGATGAGCGTATAGTAACACGTCCATTATATGGATTATATGGATCCATGTTTCAGATGACATTACAACTGTATGTCATGAGTATTTGATGTTTTTGCCTCCGCATATTTTATTTGCATTTTTGTCCGATAACAAATATTAGCAACATGGGAGCAAAAACGTAAAAAATGATGCTACCTATAAAAAGAAAATAGGCGTGAAAAATATAGTCGTATGAATAGAGACTTAGATTTACATTAGCTGCATTTTAGGGTGCGCAAAACATGGACCAAATACATAGCTAAAAAACACTTATCTGAAAGCGGCCATATAGTCTAAAACTCATATTATCCCTATCAGTAGATTGAATTATATGACTGGGATAGAAATGTGGTGGCTCTGTGACTCTAGCAGGACAGAATTAATGGAGGGAATATGTTATTACACTTCTACCATTTTTGTGGCAGAAAAAGAGTTAAAAATTTTGGCGCATGCCATATTTGTGTTACAATTTGTGCCTTTCGACTGCACCCCATAATTTAGAAAAACAAATTGGCAAGAAGAATGGGCGTATTTTATCATGAGAGTATTGCCAACAAGTCAGGAAACTTTACTGAGTTTAAGGGCGGTTTCATACGGACGTATTTGCGCATGTAATACGCAGAGAATTGAACCCATTGATTACAATGGGTTTGTTCACATTTCTGTATTTTGTGCATGCAAAAAGAAATTCCGCATGCTCTACTTTTGTGTGCATTTGTGCACCTAAGGTCCCAATAGAAGTCTATGGAGGGTGTGCAAATGCACGCACAATGCGCAAGGAGATGCGCAATATGCTGTGCAAATCCGTGGGAGGAAGAACACATCTGAAATTCATTCGACTAAATAAAAATTTGAATTGGGGCATGGTTGTCTCCTGGGCACAAAAAGTGCAGTAAAATACAGCAAAAAAAATCATTCATAGTGCAAATACGTTGCGTTCAGGCATGCACAATTGCTTGTATGCCAATGGGAAGCCACCTTAAAGCCAAAAAATGACACAAAATGATACTCAAATCTACACAGGTTTCATTATCTGACATTTTTCGGCCAGACTCACTTGGACATGTTTGCACGTGCATTTACGCACTGAATATGCAAAGAATAGAACTCATTGATTTCAATGTGCTCACTCTCACAACATGCTCTATTTTAGTGCGCATTTGTGCACTAAATGCCCCTTATAAGTCTATGGGAGCTGCGCAAATGCGCACTCAATACTCGCACTACTGCGCATTACGCTGCGTAACCCTGCGTGGTAAAGATCAAATCATGAATTAATAAGGCTAAACAGCTATTTAACTTGGGGGAGTGGCTGTGTCACGCATCACAGTGAAATGGCCCAGCCAGCTCAAAAAGTACGGAATATGCGTAAAAACATCTACAAAAAAGACTCAATCACAGAGCAAATATATTGCACTACCACGTGCATTTTTGCTCATATGCCTGTGTATAGCCACCCTAAGACAGATCAAAATGCAGCAAATTTAAGAGGCATGCACTTTTTATTACATATGGGGCATTTAACTCCCACAAACGTTAGTGTAAGACTGGCATATGTAAGGGCTTATTCAAAAGGACAATTTTCACGCCTGTGTGCTGTCCATATTTTCAACTGAGCACACACAGACAGCATGCTGACCCATTATAGTCCATGGGGCTATACAGATATTTGACTCTATTACATGGACTGTAAAAAATCACAGGATCTCCTATTCTGGTCCAACTTCTCAGACAACAGGGACCCATTCAAGTCACTGTGTGCGCCAAAAAAAAATGCAGCTCATGCATGTGTGCTCAGTTTTTTACTAATCATTGCTAAGCAATATTAGAAAACAATGGGTCTATCTTCCTTTATTTTACATAAGAAAAAAGGATGACACATGGATGTACCAACTGGATACACACAAACATACGGATACAATACGGAGATACACACAATTGAAATCCCTCTATTTTCCATAGACCAAAATGTGACAAAGTCCTTAATAAAGCTGCGCCAATAATGTGCCGATGAAATAATCTGAATAAATGAATTACCTAAGTGCACTTAAGATGTAAGAAAAGGATGCCTTGAATTTTTACATCAATAAAAAAGCCATAAAATATCAAAAACACCAAAATTCCCACTAAATAACAGTAATATGCAACACACAGATCATGTAAACAAAACACACAATGTATCACTGCAATCTGTAAATAGCAAAATAGCAACATTGTTTTGAGAAAATCATATTTTCTGCAAAGATCCACAGTCACCAATGAGTAGCAGTATCACACACATCATTACCAGAAGAGGGGCTCTATTAAATGTTGTGCTCTATGAGCTTTTTGTTTGATTTTATGTAGGCCCAAGGCCTGGCATCTACAAATGAATTATAACGTAGGAAGAGCTTATTTCTTAACATATACTGAGAATAATACCAGAATTGGCAGCAGCATGTGGCCATTGAATATATTTAACCCATAATATAAAAGGTATTTCTGTTTTTTCTCCTTAACCACAAAATGGATTAGTTGGGGAAATGAAGACTGAGCTATTAAATGCATCAACCACTGAATAGACCAAAGTGTATAACTCGTAAAATATATAGTAACCACATCACATTATCAAAGGATGAAAGGTGCCTATACACATTAGACAGAAATAGGTTGATGGTTGAGCAACTGTTGAATAAGTAATTGTCTGGTGAACAATCATTATTCCAATGCAACCATACACATTTTTTGTCAACATTAACTATTATAGTCATGGCCATGCATGTTCAATGACATTGGGCAAAAGATAAAGGATATTCACAGAATTATCACTCATGTAACAGGCGAATGCGCAATATACATTGTAGTACTAGCCACAATCAGGTAAAAATTTCAAACACAACCTACTTCTTTCCAGACAATGGCAGTTTGCCATTGGTAAGCCAACATGACCATCCATTGTTAAATTTCACCAAACTTGCAATAGGTTTGGTTGAAATCATCGATTTTGATCAATTTTAAAGAAAACTAAGATTTAAGGTGACCATAGACAACAATATTCTTAATGATACAACATAGACATCAATCATTAATGATATTATATACGTCTATGATACATCTGTCAAAATCCCTTATATTGTGATCAGACATGGCCAATGAACAGATATGCTCCGCTTAGTGTTAAAAAAAAGCCAAACAGTATTGAATTGCTTATCTACTTCAATTACAATTTTGGCATCTATGGCCAGCCTAGTCAAGGGTGGTCTGACCACCCAACCTAGGCATATACTATTTAACTTACAGTAAGTAATTCATACAGTATTGTAGCCTAATATGATATTACCATAGCAACACCCACAATTCTATAATAAACAATCATTAGCTATTATACCTATGGTATGGTTAGATATGATCAATCAAAAATTTGACATATTTCAGTACTGTAGATTGATTGATCGCTCATGGTTATTATGTAATCATTATGTATATATTTGCGTTATTATAGCAGCCATTTACTGCCAAGCACACATTCTTGATCAAGAATTTACAGTCATTCACATCAATCACAACAATCAACCATTTTACTCATAGCATGCTGGGAAATTTTGAAACAATATTGGATGGATGGATGGATGGATGGATGGATGAATAGATAGATAGATAGATAGATAGATAGATAGATAGATAGATAGATAGATAGATAGATAGATAGATAGATAGATAGATAGATAGATAGATCTTTAAAATGCATGTCTGCTCATCACACATACATAATCATTGGAAATATAATTAAGGAAGGACTGTAGGTGGCTAAAAGGAGGAAGTTGGTATTAGAACCTTTGCACACTACATTATAAAAGAAATAATGGCAGCACTGGATGGTTTAAAACTGACAAACAGATTAATATTAATAAAGCAGGTTTAATGAAGTCCAATTCTACGAGACCAGACTGTCAGCCAGACAGCATTTAAAGAGAAGAAATCAAGTAAGCATCTATTTTGTGGCACTACATGATGTCCGCATTATTGCTCTATTCATATAATGCTTTCAAACGTTTATCAAACACAATTCAAGGAAAATAGAAATGTGGAATAAAATGAGAACTCTTTGGGGTTGGTATGAGATGTATGCATCTGTCCTGAATCTGGCTGAATCATAAGCTGCTGTAAGGTTCCATTGAGCTCTTATAGCTGAGTCCTCATTATTCTTTAGGGTGCTGTGCACATTATTTTTATTGTGTCATGTGCTTTTTTCATTTTTTGAATACCATAAAGAAACATTACCTAATGAACTCTATTGCTTCAAATGATAATGGGATTTTGGTTCTTTGATCAATCCAAAGGCAGCATTTGTTCCCCTTTTGGCCTCATTTTGCAACCCAAAGACTTTGATAAATAGACCCCATGTTGTCATAATTGTGTGTCTTCCAGTTTAGTTTCCCAGCACTTGAATATGTGGGCCATAGGCAGGGAAATTTATTATGACAACATCTTATAATATGAATTGCATGTGTGAATATATACATGCATGCATCAGACTGAGGTGTTAGAAAATATGGCTGTTACACCACACACACAAACACACGTAGGTATGTATATGCATATATATACATGGACCTATTTCCTAGCACATCTATTGACACACTATATACAGTATGTATATATATATATATATATATATATATATATATATATATATATATGTGCATACACTGCAGGCTTTAAAGGTAGATAAACTGTAAATACACATCCCTCAATTTTTCATAGTTGAGTGAGCAGAATTCCATGAAAGTCTACTAGAAAAACACCCACATACATCATTTTATTATTTCCTTAACAGCTTGCTAAGAGTCTTTCCTACCCTGGTGATATGTAAAACTTTCCAGCACACCACTATATGCCATTACATGATCAATGTATCAGGAAACAAAAGTCAGAGGCAGCATACTATGTGATTATCACCCTATATTTGTGTCATTTTAAGGTATCCAAAACCTTGTACTTTGGATGCCCTGTGCCCTAACTCTCCTCTTCCCATGACCTTGACTATGAATTAAGTTTAGTAGTAGATGAATAGATGGTTGTAGCTGTTGACAATGTTATTCTATGCCCTGTGACATTCATTTATTATGTTTATATTATTGGACAGTTATGCACAGTTTGGACCATCTTTTATTTTATATGGTTGTTATTGTTATTTTTATGCTTGTTTTTGTCGTTCTGTCCCCTAATCTAAACATCTTGGTAGTTATTAAGCAAACAAAAAGCAGACAGTGTGCTGCTGCTAAACAGTTGGTGCTCTCATTGGGGAGCCTGCAGATGGCTGTGGGTGGGAAATGCCTGCACTTTCTTAAGCTTTAAGATGAGTGTGGTGTTGGAGCACTTGCTGTGTGTCACCTCCCCACCCCCTCCTGCAAGGCTGTCTGTCACAGGCTGCCGGGGCATGGCACTGCCACTTGCCCCCGAGCGTGGGAATAGGAGCGTCCAGCCGTTCACATCTCTCCAGCATTCCGTTTAACCGAATCAATTAGGCAGGACAGACCTCCCTCTCCCCTTTTTTTCTATCTCCTCCCCCTTTCCATTTTTGTCACTTCTGTCTACGTCCTAATTATTTCAGTTTGGGATGCCAGAGCTGTTTCCTGGATAGATGTGCCCAAGCTTACACAACAACAAGGGCAAAGAAGACCAGCCAAAGAGCACACGTGGCTTCTTTTTGGCTTAAATGTCACTTGCATTTCCAATGCTGGAAGCAAAGTAAGACAAGACATTTTTAACACTTCAACAAGGAGGAAAGAGAATTCTTCTCTATCAGGTCTTTATGCTCCAGTGAGTTCCTCAAGGAGACCTCCTCACAAGAAACAAGCATGTGTCCTTTTATCTTCTAGAGAATAAGAACATCTTCAGCCATCAAGTATATCTTTATACTCTTTATCTAGTTTATTAGGAATATTTAAGAACCAACTTGAAAACAAAGCTCAGATAGGTATTGGTACAAAAGTAGGTACAATCTGACTGCATGTAAAAAGAAAGCATTCCTTGGAGTTTTACAGCATTGTGCAAAAGTTTTAGGCAGGTGTGAAAAATGCTGCAATTTTTTTCTTCAAAAATAGAATGAATTTAATTGACACCACAATCAATCTACAGCAGGACAACAACATCAAACATAAAGCAAATGTCATTAATAACTATCTTCAGCATAAATAAGAACAATGAGTCCTGGAAGTGATGATATGGCCCTAACAGAGCCCTGATCTCAACATCATCGAGTCTGTTTGGGATTGCATGAAGAGATAGAAGGATTTGAGCAAGCCTACATCTATAGAAGATCTGTGGTTAGTTCTCCAAGATGTTTGAGGAAACAAAAACACCCTGTCGAGTTCATTCAAAAACTATGTGCAAATGTACCTATAAGAACTGATGCTGTTTTGAAGATAAAGGCTGGTCACACCAAATATTGATTTGATTTGCATTTTTCTTTGCATTTTGTTAATTAACCCAAAAAATATTAACACTTCTATTTTTTTATGCATTTTTACATTGCAGCATTTTTTGCACACACCTCCCTAAAACTATTGCACAGTACTGTATATTTTATATTCCCCAAAACAATATGGCTATAGATAAACACAGCCAAAACTAATGCCAATATATGTCACTTTTAAGGTTTAAACTCCATGTGTGCATTATGGCACTAAACAAAGTGCTTGCTTATTTCTTCACCATTATAGGAGACACAGAATCCATTCAATCATGTATATACCTACAAAGTCTACTCTATATGAAATACAATAAATCAACTGCAGCTTTTCCATTCACCCCTCCCCCATTCATCCTATCTGGCAAGGAAAGGGTTGCAATTTAAAAATCAATGCATCAAAAGTTGCATATATACATTACCATCCATTTCCATGAAGGCTTTGCTAATAAAACCAGGTCCTCCGTGTTATAATATAACGACACACAATTCTCCAATCATGAGGTCTATATAAAATCTATACACATATAGGTCCTTTATATATATGTAGTTGGATCAGTCCCCTCTGTGGTATGAGATGTATTGGAAGGAGTTTTTACTTTCGGTTATCTAGCTTTATGAAAACCGATAAACTCATACAGCTAGATAACCAAAGATAACAACCACTTCTCGTCTACAGGTCCAGTTTGGATATCCACATTTCCTGGGATCAATGCCTGGTAACAATGATCCTCTGGACAAATGTACTGCTGGGATCAGCTCCATAACCAACCATAGGGATCTGTTGCCATCAAAGTTTATACCCAACTTTCCTCCTGGTGAGTTATTCCTTTCATGATAATCACCAAATATATGCAGCAGAAATGAGCAACCTCCAGCAGCAGCTCCCAAGATGCAAGGAGCAGCCTCCATCCCTTTCCAGGCCTCTATTTGCATTGTAAATTGCTTCATACTCCCATAAAAGCCCCTATGAAGATGTAAAGGCTTGTGCTCTGCGCAGCTCAGTCCTCCACAGCAACAAAATCCCATTCCAGTCCAAAGTGACAAGATGATTCAATGGTCTGATCCTGATCCTCCTGTCTCATGCATGCCAGGGTTTTTCCTCTTCCCCCAAATGGTGGCAGCTGGATGGCAAAACATCTCATGTATAGTGTGTGTTTAGGGGGGCAGCTCCTTGCAGGATTCACATGAAGAAGGAGATGCAGTGTTGCTGCCTTGCTGCTGCTGCTGCTGCCACCGGTCTGAAAAAGGAGAAAAGGGCCATCATTGGAGGGAGGGGGGTTGGTGGGGGCTTTTCATTTGCCAAAAAATGTGGGCCAGCCCGGCAAGGTCAAAGGTCCCGGACAGCAGGAGACCAAGGTAATGATGATGTCATGAAGAGAAGACGGGAGAGCTCAAGTGCACGCTATTGATATGCATGAGTGATCAGCACTCGCCTTCAGCACCACCAGCGCTTGGACAGCTCCCAGATCCAACGTACACAGCTATGTATTATATTCCAAAACCTGCTGCAGCCCCGGGACCCTGCACCCCGGGTAGTCTGGCACCGATGCCCCCCTCTATATAATCTACGGACATCTAAAGCATGGGGCGGGGGACTGGGGACCTTATCTCCAGCATCTCTCCTCCGCACATACTTGCAGTGCAGTGAAGATGGGAGGCACGTTGCTTTTGCTTAAAGCAGGGCCTTGTTTGTTTCAGACTAGGAATCATAGCTGAGCCGCAGTGAGTCAGTATGTAATTACAATGCCACTTTCCTATGGGTTTTACACATACATACTTTGTGGCACTGTGCCCTTGCTATGCTACTGTCATGACTGACCAGAAAAGCAAAATCTAATTTCTCCAGCAATGCCAAATGGTAATAGAGCCAGAGTATACAGATGACTGTTTAGAAATAGAAAGGACATTACTCGGGCTTAGCTACAAATCTGTATTTTTTTCTATTATTATTCCATTCTATCTATTATCTATCTATTCATCTATATATCCTTTTAGTATATACAACATATGACCTCTATACTTCATAGACAAAATAATAATATTAACTCTTTATTTTCTCCAAACCAGTTATGCATAAGAAGCATGGCAATGATATTCGTAACCACCTTGAAAGCATTGCTACTCCAGAACAGTTATTGCTACTGTATACAATGCAGCCTATCCCCTTGTGGCCCTGCCTTGTTATATAATGTGGTGAACAAGAATGCACATAGTATGGCATTCTTTATATACCTACATCACCGACTACAAGCTATCTACAAAACCGACTACAAGGTACTAATGATGCTTAAAATTGTACCCAATGCCAAGCATAATTAAAAATATCCCGAGGCTCCAAATGCTTAATATTGTTTGCAATCCATGTCAGAAACATATATGCATCCCAACATGCAAATTTTATCTCAACACAAAATCTATTTGCAAATGTGTTCAAAATCGCAAGTGAAAAAATGACTATGGTGTCCAGTTGTATAATATGCATACTATCGTGCTGTCCTTCTACAGGGGCCTGTACGTGTGAAATTATATAGAGCCTACCACAAGTCATATGCTTAGTGCTACAACCAGCATTCTCTTCTCATCTTCTTTTAGCATGTATAAATGTATTATACACTTATTTGGCTCACTGGTCATGTTTGAATCGCATTAAGGAAGGCACCAATACTGAATATTAGGAGTTTATAGAACGCATGGACGTCTATATGCTGATATGGGCCTGGTGGCTAAATGTGACGTCATTAGTGCAGGGATATCGCTGGTTTAAAACGCTAAAGGCATTATATTCAACATCAGCATTTATTTCCACCGCCAATAATTCTTAGGAAAATAAATATATTCAGTGCACATATCCTAGATTGTATGGAAATGTTGCAGGAATGCACTACTGGATACTGGCAGAATAATTAAAGGAATGTATGTATATGTGTGTGTATATATATATATGTATATATATATATATATATATATATATATGTGTGTGTCATGCTGGATTCACTATTCACAGATCAGTTGTGTTCATCCAGATGTGAAAATACACCCCTACTGTATGCATAGCTGGGGGTTTTATCGGGCACGCATAATGGCAAGCAGAACAGTAATATATGCAGGTTTATATTTACCTGATTTCATAGGGTCTCGTCCACAGTAATTACTGGAAGAGAAAAAATTAATTTAGTAATTACGTTTTAACTTCCTCCTGATAATAAACACAATATCAGATAGTCAGACACACAGACTGATAGATATGAGAGATAGATAGATGAATAGAGAGATAGATAATTTTCAAATCTATCTATCGTTCAACTCCTATCTACCTCATCTATTCATCTACCTTTCCATTATTTATCTTTCTGTCCATTTATCTATCATCACCAATCTTTTTGTGTGTCTATATATGTGTGTGTGTGTGTGTATGGAAATGACTATATTTTTATTAGACAGAATAAAAATAAAATAGCAAAAAATCGAAATAATATACAGGGTGCATGACAAGTTTTTTAAGGACGTCTAAATAAAGGCCAGAAATTCTCTATTATTTCCGAAGAGCACTCAATTTAATTCTGAACACCCACATCAGACTATGTTTAAATGAAAATCTGCATTTATATTAAAATATTCAGAATAATATTTATATTAATAGCAATAAAACATGTAATTTCAGAGTTGTATTATCATCATGATTATTATAACTATTTGTATATACAAATATCTGAGGACTGAGGAATTTTTGCTAATGTGCCCACGTATCAGGCAGGGCTTGAGGTAAAGTCTAGGCCTAACATACATTCAGCACTGACATAGCAAGCTCCAGCTCTGTGTTATTTACAGCAAGCAATGAACTTGGCATTGAGCAGGACAGAGAAGAAAAGGTCAAGAACATGTAATTAATATTATATAGATTTGCTCATTTATTCCAACACTTACATAAATCTGCTGGGGATTAAATGTATTTTGAACTACATTGTCATATTTTGAAATATTGTTTAAAAAAATGAAACACTATATATATATATATATATATATATATATATATATATATATATACTTTTCTATAAAATGTTTTGCTGATGAGAGGATTGCTCCTGAGATGACGAGAATGATGATGAAAATAACAGTTCCATTTTAATTGTTTGGATGCAATTTAAGTTTGGCTCCAGAACAATGATTGGTGGATTTAATATGTCATATCAGGTCAGATGATCTCCAGAGCAATAAACTAGGAATTGTTACACAGTGTTCCCTCAGTACAGGCCTCTTGATTACCACAGAACAGGAATCAGAAATGCCTCTGATTTTTTTTCTCATTAACACGTGGTTACCATAGTAATTACTGTACTTCCTAAAAACCAACTGGATGCCAGATCGCAGCAACAGGTCTGCCTTGATGAAGACACAATCAATTAGCAAACAGAGTACAGTGAATAATCCACATTGGAACATCCCCAAATATCTGGTTACAAGAAGCCAGGTCAAATCAGCAGCAATACTTTGCCTTGGGTATTGAACAAGCAGGAAAAACTCGACTGCAAGTTGATATCCTGTGAAAGTTCCCATTAAATAATATGTAAACCGAGAATGAACTTGTCCCATGAATAATAAAATGTACTTACAGTGTAAAGATACATTCACCAAGCAGCAAGAATAAAATATCCCATGTACACAGTAAATGATCTTCCTGCTCCACAAATGCGATGAGAGATGCAGCTTAATCCTATTGTATAGTTGTTGTTTAGTTCTTGAAGGTCATTTCCCAAAACAAAGTAGGGGGAGGGGGTGCCCCCCTGAGATATATGCTTAATAAACACTGGCTGGAGAGTGAAGTGTTCTAGAGAAGGGGTCTGCAAGTTTTTTTGGGGGGGCTGGACAAGGTCTAGTCCAGCCCTCTCTGCTGAGGAGGACGTGCTCTGAAACCCAACCAGTTCCCCCCTAATTCTTTTGTTAGTGGTGAACTGAAGCCCCATTGTCCAGCCATTGGCACGGTCTTTTGCAGTTCGAGCATTGTCACAGATAATGAATTTGCTCCAGCCCCTCTCATAGTCCTCATGTGGCAGACGGAACAAATTTGAAATGTCTGGTCACTAGAAGATCACTGCTGCCAGACTCCAGCATAGAGGGGCAGCGCATATATTTACATGGCATAGGCACTGATTTATCGTCTCCTTTGTTAGGGCACTAGCAATGCACAGTCATACAGACTACATTGTTATTATGGCCTTTGCTAGCCCTATATATATATATATATATATATATATATATATATATATATATATATATATATATATATATATATATATATATATGCCTTTGGTTTGTTACATGCACATATATACACATTACATGCACACGTGTGGCACACATATACATAACATCGTCATGGTACTGCAAGGATTACCACTCATCAACCCCCACCCAATGCCATTGATGTTGTAAACTATGGCCAAGTTCCTGAGATGAATGTGAGGTTGTGATGAGATAAGTTAGGCGAGTTTAGACCTGTCCGTGGGAGAAAATGACAAGGGGAAGGGAGGGGGCTGAGTGGATGGGGGGAGTATGACTGGAGCAAATTTAAATTGGCTTCAAGATTGTGACTGTTAATGAGAAGTGAAGGGAGGTGATAATGAGAGAGACATGGCGAGAAGAGGAAAAGGAAGGGGATACAAGGGGAGAAGATTGAACGTGAGAGGGGGGATCTTGTGTCTGTGAGGAGTGTGTTGTGGAGGAGGGGGGTATGTGGCTTCAAAAACACAGCAAACATGGAATATTCATATGTGCATATGCAAAAATAAACAGCAGATCTGCTCTAGTGGTTTATCTTTGAGTGTGCACTCACATTTAGAGGTGCTATGCCATGAAATTTAGCATATTTCCACACTGCATTTCTGTGCAACACAATGCAGGGTGATCTGTCAGTGTACACAGCCAGTAGCACTGCACAATGCACAGCACTTTATAAATGTGGTATTTATGTAAGTGTGTGTTCACACAGTATCTGAAAGCGATACACTGTCCTACGACTTTGTTTTAGACTCTGCACGCTTGGATTAAACATATAATATTCATCCTTTTTTCTTTATTGCAGATTATTTTTATTCGCCTTCCATCTACCTCATCTACCTGTCTATAAATGGTTGTTGTCTGTCTGCTGTATGTATGTTTCCTCTTTCCATAAAGAAGGCTGATTTTCGTATTTTAAAATAAATCCCACATTTGATAAAAAATATTTGAAAGGTTATGCAAGTAAAAACGTAAAATGAAATATGTACTCGATAGATAGATATATTAAGGTCTAATATACATAAATATGGTACAGAATATATACCTTCAGGTGTACTGTAGCACAAAAGAATCTGATGTGTCATTTAATCGTTTGTTCACTAGGATTGGTCGCTGATTTAGGATAAGATATACATATGTGTGTATACAACAGCAAACGGGTAGCCATAGTGCAACTCTCATCTCTCATTCTGCCCATTCTGTTGATTTCATTGTTATGCGCCTTTTCATATATGATTTATTGAAAGACACCATAACTTTAATTGTTCTACAATTATTGCTAAGTTTCGATGTAACTTTTGATGATTGCAAATATCACACTAACATTAACACTTTAGAATGGGGGAAGACTAGACAGACATTGTGTAAAAAAGAGTACTGAATCAATAAAACTATATATATATATATATATATATATATATATATATATATATATATATATATATAAACTATGGATGGATACATGGATGGATAGATCAGTCCCTTTCATTCATAGATGAGTATCTAAATGCATCTGCTCATCCTACAGACTGAAGTATATGGGGAAATATGCCTTTTATGAAGGTGATGCGAGTAATGTCACTGAAGAACACTACAGTCAGCCTCTCCCCTGCCTAAAATGGCTGCTTACAGGGAACAATAGATTGTATTAAGGTGCACAGGAAATGAAGGAGAGATCTACTATAGGTTTAGGTGATGAGGCAGTGCGGTGTATTGTATATCATTTATTATTGGGAAGTGATATAATCCCTATGCTGTTCAGTTGTTGTAAATCCCCCCTAATGGGGGTTATGCATGATCATATGACTGCAGCAGGCACATCCATGACACATGTGTGTGCATTAGAGCATGCACCCTGGACTAGGTAGTGGTTGCTTCATAATACACGGTGCTCCAGTGTCTCCCTCCCTCCCTGTGTGTGTATCAAGGCTCAGCCTCCTCTCCTCCAGCCTCCACTCTCAGCTCCTCCAGGAGGTCACATCCACTGACGTCACCGCCCAGGCTACATTTACATACATCAAGGAAATCAGGGCATTAAAAACAATATATGCTAATGGTGCTGAGCTCTGGAGCCGGCTGCCACCCTGCTCATTACAACCAATGTACAGCACTTATTTATCTTTCTATATACAAGAAACAAAGCAAGAGGCAAGAAAAAGCCCAAGATGAAGCCCAGTGCCTGCCTGTGTGTGTGGCTGTCCATGGTGCTGAATAATAACATCGCCAGTCCTCCTCCTCCTGCTGCCAGGCTCTATTATGTATAAATACTGATGCATATGTAAAGGTAGATTTGCATTTTATTCATTTCTTATTTTTATATATTAAAACACGCAATCTGAGCTCCTCTGTCTGGGACATGGACTAATTTGCATCTTTTTGTGTCAGTGGCTTTGTAATAGACGTATTCATTATTAATGTAGCATTAATATAAACTATGGGGATAAGCTATGAGCATAGGACACTATCTGACTACAATAAATAGATTTTGATAAAGCTAATGATATGGATATATATGTATATATTGTTTAGATGTCACACTTTTGCGAATTTTCGAACATTATATATGAGATTCATAACTGTCCATCTATTTTTATATAGTAGACGGTCTACGATGTAAGCTAAAATCACCTATTTACCTTATTTTGTGACATGTACAATATTTTTGCATTGCACATTACACACACTATACCAAACAGAAAGTATA
Organism: Eleutherodactylus coqui; assembly: GCF_035609145.1. Classification (NCBI taxonomy): domain Eukaryota; kingdom Metazoa; phylum Chordata; class Amphibia; order Anura; family Eleutherodactylidae; genus Eleutherodactylus; species Eleutherodactylus coqui. The sequence continues at coordinate 104,034,872 of NC_089841.1, forward strand.
TATATATATATATATATATATATATATATATATATATATATATATATATATATATATATATATATATATATATCAGAGCTGAATTTAGCATTTTCTGCTTCCTCTGTGCATCTTGCTGATTTTGCCTGAATGTCGTTTTATATTCTGTGCACCCGATAAGATATTACTATATTGTGGGTTTACCTGCAGTACTATGGGAATCTACAGATATTACAGTGTGATACCACTATGTACTATGTCAAATGACAAAATCAGCTCTGCAATATGTCTCTGTGTAATAAGTATTGGGTATATGATTGTGTGTTTTTGACTAAGAAAATGGACAGTAAATAAGGGCTATAGAAACAAATAAGCAGCACATTGTCATTACTGTCAATGTCATACCTGTACACCTTCTATGGGCACAATGTCCCTCCCCAAACATCCTTATGCAAATGTATATCCATATGTAGATACAGTATCAGGCTGCTGATATAGTCTACAGGAGCCAGAGAAGGTGCATAAAAGTATATTGTATGGAGAGATTAGCGGGAAACATACACGTAGGAGCTAAAATGTGGTTTAATATGTTATCATGTGAGTATATTCTGCTACACATAATTAAATTGATAGATAGATATTAGATAGATAATTTTCACATCTTTCTATCTATTCTTCAATTTCTATCTAGCTCATACATTCTTAGATAGGTAGGTAATAACCATATCCCACTGGTGTAGCATATGGCAGTAGTAGAAATGCTCGATGTATATGTAGAAGTGTGTTCTCTGCGTAAGTCAGGTGTATTGCTCTTGGTATTGCCCCAACTAGCTTGCTCCCACACATAAGACACACACACAGATGACACTTCTTACCGCAGGGGTTCAATCGAGGCTGGCCTGGCGAAGCTGGCACACACTGCAGGGTATCCTGGGCATGTCTCTTTGGGCCTGTGCCCTATTTGCCTGGGCCACAGCTATGTCCCATTCTGCATGTAGTGCTAGCGCTGCCTGAACCCGCTCCCCCTCTCTCCTGTCTCCCCCCTGCCCTCCCTCCCTTCCTTCCACTCCTCCTATCCATTGCCAGACAGTCAGGCAACTGCATACTGCCTGCGAATCACAGCACTGGTGACTGGCATTTGAATAAGAGTTTCATCCCTCCAAACACCTGACTTCTAAAATACCCGAAAATTGGCAGACATGGCTGTACTATTTATCAGACCAATAGTCCAAGTCTGAAACTTATAGACAGCGACCATATAGTTATTATGTATAGTGCCAAGAGGCTGGTGTCCTACCAAGTGCCATTATGTAGCACTGTTCTGTGTAAAAACACTGTATGTGAAATGAGGCTATTTACACAATACACTGAATGCTTGATCAACTATCTATCTATCTGATACAATTTATGTTCAATACTTATATTACATTTCTATACGTTTATATATTTGTTTCAGTTATTTCCTCAGATACATACATATTTTATTAAAAATAAATTTATCTTTTCATAACAAACACAATTCAGTGACATGATTCTCATTCCATTGATATTGTTCCCTACATTCAGCTCGACTAAATATTTCCCACATTATGTCCATTTGGTCGAAAACTCGCTTATTGAAAGATACATTTTGCAATAAAATTGTCAGTAAAATTCTTGCACTTGACTCGGCCATGAAATAGCCGAGCAAATAATAAATTGCCGAGCAAATATATATAAAACAAGTAGGAAATTTTCAGATTTGAGTGCGATCTGCAGGCTCCAATTAATTAGCGCTTCTACACATCAATAGGAGTAGTGAGCCGATGTATCATATAGAGTAGTATATAAGGGAAAGTGCCAGGTCAAGGGGAGTTTTAGATTGAGGAATCTGCGTCAAATATTGCGGTGGGTGCGACGCATTGCAGTATATTTACAAATAATAAAATATCCAGATTATTATTTTTCATATTGTTATCGTTAATAGCAAAAGGTTTTATCCGTAATTTGTATGCTATTACTTTGCAGAAAAATATGTATTTAGAATGGTTAGATAGATAGATAGATAAATAGTAGATAGATGAAGGAAAGAAAGTGTGGAAACATAGATGAATGGATGGATAGATAGATAGATATGGGATAGATAGATAGATAGATAGATAGATAGATAGATAGATAGATAGATAGATAGATAGATAGATAGATAGTTAGATAGATAGATAGATAGATGAATATATCTCACACACAAGCATACATGTACATTGGAATAGGGTGGTGTAAAATAATCTTTGTTCTCCATAGACCTTGTAGTAAATACTTGTAGATCTCCAGGCCTCAGTCTGATTTCCTCCTGTATTAATTATAATGCTTTACTAGCACTATCACCACTGTTCCATACAATGAAATTTGTGATTAAAAAAAAGAAATAAATTAATAAAAAAAACAATTGGGAAAACGTAACAAAATGTACGATTCTTTTCTGCTTAATACCGATCCTTTAGCTTGTAGCGTTTATGGACTTGAAACAAATAATTGCCTGGATGTGGGCTCAGCGGGTGGCTGGTGAATGGTTGGATTTTTGAAGCTCCTGGCACTGGGCTTGGGGTATGGAGGAGGGGGGGGGGGGGACTATTATTTGGGAGCACTGTTTCTTGGGTTTCTCTGGTTGTGGTAGAGCAGCGCCATCTGCTGGTTAAATTCTAAAGGGTTTATACTAGAGTGAGTGCACGTAGGTACATATGATTTTCCTGGTTCTTATTAGACAAATGAGTATTTCGTCAGTCTGCACTAACTATGGCTGTTTTTACTAATCAGAGACTATTAATAGAGATAAGATGATGATAAGTCGCAAGAAAATTAGGCCTATATTGTAGAGGTGCTGTGGTACTGGGTAGCAGATTGATGAGGGTTCTGTGTAAACAATCTCTAGATACAATTTCACAGATATTTGTAAAACTGTAGAAAATACATTTATTTTAATACTGTATTGATTTGATTCCATAAATACTAAATGCACTAAAACTAGGTTTCTGACTGGTCTAGAATTGCAACCAAAATATCATCCAATCACACAAAATACATGATTTTTCCCTGATTCAATTAAAGTAAATATAAGGGATGGTATTCTTTCAAAAATACAGATTATTTATCAATCGGAGTATAGAAATCGTTTACATTCGTGCAATTATCATATCTGCTATAGCGGGAATTACATCTGTTCAGTCGTATTTACCGCAATTCTTTTTCTATTGCATTTGTTTTGACAGAATAAAATCATTCATGTGCACATAACGCTAATTCACAGTTCTAGGCTGAGCAACTGCAGACTGACACTGAGAGACATCATTGGTATGTATCTTGTGTATATTGGGCATAAGGAGAACAAAGCTCGCTGTGCTCGACTGTATAAAACAAGGAATCAATTTATTTTTTATCATTTGTTCTCATTAGTCCCGTAAACGTTATTGGGATATGTTAAGTGTTTAACCATTCATGCGCCGTGTATTTGTGTGATCAGTCTCCTCCTCTTTGCTATCATGTCAGTAAGGTGAAATCTATGCTGAAAACAGAGTATAGTCTCAACTTCACTTCCACCAAGGCTTATAGGAATGTTCACTGCTTCGAGGTAAAATGCAAATCAGTCCAAATGAGAAAAATGTGATGTGTGTGCAAAATTGTACGGAGGTAAATGATGCGGTGTATACCTATAATGCTAGTTCTCTTTGCCTTTCTAATTCTATCTATCTATCTAACTATCTATCTTTTTCTTTCTTACTCCTTATATATGTAACGCCTTTATCAAGATATAATAAAATTAAGAAATATACACTTTGTTAATTGTTATGCAAGGCTATTAAAACAGATGACAAATCTACCTTTATAGATAATAGAATGTTTACTAAATAAATACGAAAAATTAACTGTGAAAAAATAAAACTTGTAATGTTTCTATAAAATATGATTAAATGCGTTGTTGTCTCGTACGAAATGTACATGTACAGTATTTAATAAATAACACAATGATGATGAATTAAATTATGCCTTGGTTGGCTCTAATAAACATATTGCAAGGCTCGGTAGTCTGTAAGTCTGTGAACTACAGGACCCAGAATGCATTGCCAAAGGAGGGCATCTTAGGATTTGTAGTACCACATCTAATGGAGGGAAAACTACAGGTTGCACAAGCCTCTGCCTTTTTTGTGCATTAGATGAGAGACAATGAGAACACTGTACTCACCTACATTGAGGCCCATAACTGGTTTCTAGTGCCATGAGAGGAGGAAGAGGCCAACTAATGGGTTCTTATACCAGTCAGTCATTTTCCAAGATTCCCCCCAAAATTCTTCTTAGTGATGTGTGTTTAATGAAGGAACAGCAGCCTCACTAGACCAGCTCCATATAGCTCAGAGATGCCAATGCTGAGGCATATTCCACCTGCCATTGTGTGTACATGGGGACAATAAGCGGCTTCCTGCCTTGGTTTATGCAGCTACAATTTACTTTCAAGTCCTCAGTTTGAGTGTAATGATTAAGATGCTGCAGTTCCACCTCCCACAGCACACAACACTTCAATCCTCTGTCCAATGGCTGATACTCCACTACCTGTACTGGTCTTCTTGTGTTACTATTACACAGCTCTCATCACTTATCAATGATTACACATTACACATTTACAGGTTTAATTAAACATTCATGTCTTCTGCTTCTCCCTCTGATCCATCATTAGTGTGTGCAACTGTGTTATGTACAGTAGATAAAGACCATACACTCAGCAGATGAGAAGGCGAGGCTTCTGGCTCCCCCTCCCCCCATAAGGTGTGTCTACGGGTTCTTCACTAACATTCTTGTCCCCTACAGGCATTAAAGCCCACAGGTAGCGCAAAACCGACGCAACCGCAAAACGAAATCATGCAATTTTCTTTCTAACAAATGTACAAAAATACTGTTGTCATTGTCATTATATAAAGATATGATATATACCGGGCAAGGTAACGGTCTTATTACAAATCTATCTATCTATCTATCTATCTATCTATCTATCTATCTATCTATCTATCTATCACATATCTATAGCTAGATAGATAGACAGATATGCAATTGACATATCAGTTTTAGCAATTATATCTATTTTTTTTTCTATCAATCTATCTATCTAGTGATAACATATCTATCAATCGATCGATCGATTGACAGATACATAGATACGTGATTTACATATATTATCAGTTTCATGTCTATCCCTAAATATATTTACCCTCTCTACATAGTGACGCTTTTCTTCTATCTATCTATCTTCTACTTATCTGTGTCGCATATTTCTATACATACTTAGTTTTTTCTCTATCTCTGTATCTATCAATTATATCCATTCAGCTTATTTATATATCTATCTATATATAGATGGATAGATAGATAGATTTGTGATTGACATATATTATCAGTTTCCTGTCTACATATATTATCAGTTTCCTGTCTATCCATGTATCTATCACTTATCTCTATTTACCTTTTCATATCTATCTACACAGTGGTGCTTTTCTTCTATCTATTTCTTTATCATCTAATTATCTAAGTGTCAAATATTTATATACATACCCAGTTTCCTTCATGTATCTATCAATTATATATATATTTACCATATCTATCTATCTATCTATCTATCTATCTATCTATCTATCTATCTATCTATCTATCTATCTATCCATCTATCTCTAATGCTTCTTCAACCTATCCCCTTCATTCATCTTTCTCTGTCCAATATTTCGTTCTTGTGTTAAAATTTAGTATACAAGTTACTTTCCGCAGAGTAGATAACATCTTTCTTTGTATCAGATATTTCGCATTCGGTGATGAGATTTTTTTGCTGTAGCTCTCCTGAACACATGCGCAGAAACTCTACAGTAAATGATTCCTTAATTAAATCCTGCAATTAAAGGCGCGCAGGGACCTGATAGCACACCGCAGAATGCAATGACGTCCTTAACTAAATGCACTGCCAAATCATTTGCAACTAGTAACCGGTGCACACTGCAAGCCGGTACCTGAACGAACACACGCAGATTCTAGTGTGTATATGTCTATACACACACACACACACACACACACACACACACACACACACACACACACACATATATATATATATATATATATATATATATATATATATATATATATATATATATATATACACACACACACACACACACACACACACACACATAGTAAATTGAGTATTGCAGTTGCGCTTGAATTAGTCAATTTAGTTCAGAATCTCTAAATATCCTCCTAACGGATTATTCGGCATATTTTAGATTTTAACGCACATCTTGCTTTGTCTAACGTCTAGTTTATCAGAGAGGTGAAAGCCTTATTGCTATTCTACAAATAGACGGAAAATATTCTTTCTAAGGAGAAAAAAATGAATCAATAATGTAGAGTAAAAGAAAATAAAACGGAACGAAAACTGTATCTTTAAATGTAGCGTACACTTTTTTAATATTTTGCCAAAACTAGAAAGGTATTTACACTTCAGATCGGTCTTCCTGTTCCTATGTTGCTGTTCTAACAGAACAAAAATATTGCACAAATTATAAATTGAAGCAGACCGTCGCATATTTCTTGTTTACTATTAACAAACTCTCAGTTAGGGATATTTAATAAAAATATAGTAGAAAGTGGTAAAATGATGATGACAAAGACAATTCTAAAAAAGTACAATGGTGAAATGCATTTACTTAGAATTTCCCGTATATTATGAGCCAGGTATTATGCAAAGTATAACCTGCTTTCACTTTCTACTATTCTCAATCGGGGTGTATCAAGATTTTTATTTTATATTACATTGTATTTAGCAGTAGATCGCGTTTTTGTGGAATTATTACAGATGCAGCAGAGACTGCAAAGATCTAGGTTTGCTATCTATCTATCTATCTATCTATCTATCTATCTATCTATCTATCTATCTATCTATCTATCATCTATCTACTTTATTTTCTGTTAGCACATAGCTGAGGATGAGGTTAATTCTTTTCTTCTCTCTTTCTCCAGTAAAGTGCATTAATGGGGCAGCCCCTGGGCTAATTGGCCCTTATCACACTCAGCCTCCCTGTTCAATATTCATACATTTCATTAGTCTTCAGCACCTTAGATCTAGGCTTGGGGTCGCACTTGCAGCTATTGCACCCTCATACGGTATTCTCTAGTCTACTAGTAGTATACTGTGTCTCCTCAATATTAGTCCCTGTAATTTACTGCTGTTGATGATTATTCAAAGTATGATGTCTGGTACAAATTACACCTATCCCCCTCAGTGACTCTATCCAGTTATCGAAAGCTGGACTCCTATTGACAGGTTATACACTGAAAGTAATTAGCAGCACGTCAGATAGCACTTCCCCGAAGTGGCTGATTATGGTGGCTATCTATCTCTTTATTGTTACTTGAGGTATTGATGTTGTTCTTCTTTGCACAGATATAATGCTGTTTCTATTTGTCTCTTTCTCTGCATGATGGTTTCTATTGCTCTGCAGTCTATGCACTCGATCTTGAATGCAGGCATTGTATCTCCATGTTTTAGATGCTTTAAGTGACTGTTTTATCTGCCCGCTATACTTTAATGAAAAGCATCACGTGATGATGTTAATTAGGAAAAAGGAAGCAAATTGGAGTGACAGGCAAAAGTAGGCGGAACATTTAGTACATTCTTCTAGCTGGTGACCAACGACCTCTAGTGGCAAGAACAAAGTATGCAGTTAAACATGACTAGGTCTGCTGACGCAATGAATGAATAAAACCTGTGCATTCTGTCTGTCTGTCTATCTATCTATCTAGACCTTTTTGAAAGAAAAACAATAGAGTTGCTTGTCTTATACATAGATATTAGATAGGTAGTTGAATAGAAACTTTAGGTAGATAGATATATGGATATTGTAGATAGACAAACAGATACTATAGATAGATATATACTGTAAATAGTTAGATACATGGGCAGATTCCATAAGATAGATAGATAAATAGATATTACCTGGAAGAACTGGGTATTAAAATGTTTATATTTGCTTTTATCTAATGTGCAAAATAATGTTTCTTACAATGAAAAATAAAACACAAAGGATTATAAAGTCATAGTATGATGAATTATCGAAAGAAAACCAATAAAAGTATTAAAACAAATAACTAATAGATCATGTTTTGATCTCCATAGTCCTACTAAAATCTATCATGTTTCTAAATCTTCATGTCAAGTTATTATTTAGTATTACAAAGGTAAGTAAATGGCTAGTATTTAAATTTGAATTATTTTATTAGACCTTATAAATAATATTGAACTTAAAGCTCCCTCAATACTGAGGGTCATTCAGCTCAGCTTGTAGTTTATCATCATTCCATCCTTGCTGTCACGAAAATCATTTCAGTCTGCAATAACTGCCTGGTGAACTTTTTGAGGTTGAGGTTATACACAGCAACCAATTAGAGCAAGCAGATTTGCAGTGTCAAACATGACGGATAGAAAGTGGAACAGTCTGAGCCACTAATGAGACAAAGAGAAAGTGTGTTTCAGATTCCCTCAGACTTAATCTTAGACTACTATACAGGTAAGATGCAGGGACTTATCATAGTTGTGGCCTAATGGAACAGAGCTAAGAAGTAGCCAAGAAAGCCAACACTTAAAGGGTCACTCCAGCTAAAACACATTTTTCCATCTCTGAGCTGCTTAGAACTGAGATCACATGACTATCTAAGGAAAAAGAGACCAAGTATTTACAATAGAAAGAAATAGCTAGCCAAGGTAACACTAGCCAATTTATTCATACTGGGGGGGATAGCTTTATAATGAATGAATAAAAAATCATCAGAGTAGCCCTTTAAGAAAATGTATGCATCACAAAATAAATGAATGTTTCTTTTATATATATTGCTGTTGCCACCAAAGTGCCCTGCATGAATCATGTAGGATGGAAGGGGCACCAGTGCGGGCACTCAAAAGTAGAATAAGTCAGGCCTTATTCAGATGAGCATTTTATCGTGGCTATTTTGTTGTGATAAAACACCGGCCGAGAATTGCGACCATCTGAAGCATTGGATTCCAATGCATTCATTCAGATGGGATTTTCCGGTGTATAAAATTGGCCGGCCTGAAAAGATAGCACATACGCTGTCAATTCCGGAAGGCCGCTTTTACGCACGGCCGGAAAACATAGGTCTTGTCCAATATTTTTGCCGGAACACGCAGACCGATCCCATAGACCCCTACAGGAGCCTATGAAAATCATCAGAAAAGGGGAGGGGAGAGTGTTTAGCAGCATTTAAGGTCTCTTCCCCAGGCTCACAGAACTCCAGGCTGCGGTGCATGTACGCCACACCCGGCCGTGTGAACAATTGAGAAAACGGGCGATTTAGCCATGACTTGGTCGCAGCTTTCTCTCGTTCATGTGCTTTTTGGATGCGATGCAGGAGGCTGAAAATTGCAACGCCCATATGACAGAGTGCTCATAATTGGACAAGATATGGTCAAAGATTGACCTCTGGCAGAATCAGGTTGTGTTGGTTATCATCTTTCAATCCAAATAATTGACTTTATGGGTTCTAATTGATGGTCCTTTTACACACAGCAAATGTCGGGCGCTCTAGCGCTTGACAGTTGTTCCAACAATTATCACGCCTGTGCTTTCAGGCATAGATGAACAATTGCCTGTTTACATTGGACAATTATCGTCAGGTTTTTATGCCTACATAAAATGAATGACAAATGATAAGCAAACAAATTATCATTTGTCATTCAATTGTTAGCCGTGTTTACACCGAACGATTATTGTTCAGTTGTGCCTGATCCAATGATTACCTGAATGATAATTGTTCTGTGTAAAGGGCCCTAATGGCCCTTCTACACAGGCTGACAGTCGTTTTCAATGACTGCACGAGCGCTGATGACCTTAGCGTCACCACTAAGGTCATCAGCGCTCTTGCAGAGCGTTTACTAGGGAAAACATTACTGCTGGATCACGGGCTTCTTGTCTGTTTCTCACCTCCAATGGGAAGAGCTGGGCTTTTACACAGTACAAGAAGCCTGTGATCCAGCAATAGTTTGTAGGCCAACAGGAAAGTCAGTTTGAGCGATAATCGTTACGTGTAAATGGGCCATGAGTTTTATCCCCTTGTTAGTTAATAAAGTGCTGTGATTACTACAACACTAGCACTAATTCAATCAATATGTAGGTGTGTAAGAACAAAGAAGAGGTGGATGAGTGTCAAGAGTAAAGTGAGCTAGCAGAACCACTGACCAAAACCGGGCAGCACCATATCTACTGTAAGTATATATCTGTACATACACTATATCTGGTAGAAGGGGAGATCTTCAGCACAATCCTCTGGGCTTTGAAGCAAGATTTCCAAAACAGTACTGTACTTATTTTTCACTGGAGGTATGGAGATGCAGAGCTTAAAAACAAAGCTGGAACAATGCCAGCAATGCATTATCCTAATTGTGTCACTAATGACTTTTGTCTTTTGCTCTATAAATGGCAATATACAATCTCAAACTAGTTAAAAGGAGCCAGAGGCTCGGAAAATTGTGAAAATGTGATGTTGTGTTTCTAACAGACATCATAAATCCATTTACACATATGTAATGAATAAATAATGTCACTTATTTACATCTTATATTGAGTTGTTAATTCCTCCGGGGGTTTGTTTCAAGTGTACAGAATTACAAAAATACATCACTTTAAATGTTTTATATTGTGTCCATCAATTATATTTACACTTCTCTTTGTTTCCTATATGTTTAAAATATGGTCACAATTTGAAAAAAGGGACAGATTGGAAGTGAATGAGTTAAATCTAAATGATTTTATATATTTTTTTCTTTGTTTTGTTCTTTATTTTTACAACAGTTTTAAACAGTGTCTGTCATTGGAAATGGAAAGCATTTGTGATGCTTGTTAATGACTTGTTAAGTGAGATAGCAGAACCTTAGTAAATACCTTTTACAGACCCATACCTCTATTACTGGAGCCAATCAGCTATTGCCACAAACCATCATGTGGATTTTCTTCAGGAGTTGTGCAGAGCTGTTAGCGGAAGGCTGTATGATGGCGGAGGCACCTGGTGTCCCCACAGTAGTAGGTGAGCTGTAGGCAGTCTGTATTGTGCTCTGTGGAGCACAGTGTAATGGCATTATCATCACCTAGAAGCAATGCTTTTATGGATGTCCTTTTTAAGGCCACCTGCATATTGTTATTCCTGTCAATATACTGTTACAACTCTGTTAAAAGCAGTAGAAAGTGGCCAACCCCTTAAAGCTGGCCATGCATTCTTGTATCTCACTAATGTTAATAGTAAGGCACTCAGGAACGCCATCTTTTCTTCTTAGGGAGGACACCTAGAAGGTGAGTGAGTGAGGAGACTTATAAGGCCATTCATGCTCCTCTGGGTAATATGCAAATAAGGAAGATGGAACATAATGCACTGAAACATTTTCCTGATATCGCAATAGCTTACTTCACTAAAGCTAGTTGTGATGTCACAGCAGTTTACCTGATTGATGAACATTTGCCACCTGTCTGAAACTACTTACTTGTGGTGTCACAATGGTTTACCTCACTTTTACATTTATTATACCACAACAACGGAACTGACAGAAACACAGTTGTGATGTCACAGAAGCTTAAGTGACTAGAATGAACCTGTGATGTCACAATTGCTTACCTGAATTAAATAGTTGTGATGTAACAGTAAGGTTTTTTTTTAATTAAAACACAGTTATGATGTCATAGCAACTTTTCTTACTGCAGCACTATTAGGCGCTCATAGTATTTTTCTTGATTTAAACTAGCTATGATGTCATAAGAGCTCATCTGAGTGAGTCACATTTATTATATCACACTGTAAACCAATTTCAGGCTCATCAACTGGGTCAGCGAGAACAGGACTGGCTTTTGCTGTCATCTCTAGCCCACTCACATCACTTTCTGACAGCGCAGGCTTCAATAAATTTTGATAAATACATATTGTGCCTCATGGGGTGAGATGGGACCGCAGTGGAAAGAAGAAATATTGCCACAAAGCCACACTACAACAATTCTTTATTGAAGAACATTCAAGAAATACTAGTAATGGACAATCTCTATTAGGTGGATACAGTGTATGGCGACAGCACTCAATACTGGCACTGTACAGCCTCTAATTACACCGTGCAGCACTATTTTGGTAACCGATAAGCAGATAGTCAGCCTATAGTAACTTTAGTGCGCTGAATTCAAATATGATATCCATTTGTTTCTGACATGTAAGGCTTTCCAGTTATAGGGAATAATGTAATTCAATTGCCAATGTGCTTTATTTTTTGGAAATATGCCTATACAATTAATGCAGTCACTGTTACACACTGTGCGCTGACTGAACACTATAAGGGTAGGTTTATGTAACACATAGGGTATGTTTCCACGTGGTGGAAACGCTGAGGATCATCCACCAGTAAGTTGTAATTAATGAGTTGTGTTTTTACAGGTAATTGGTTAGACTGGGACTATTTTTCAAAATGTAATAACAATATGGCTGAGCGGCACGAATGTCTGAACAGCCCAGACAATTTCTGATATTTCTGCGGACAGTTTGCAAAAAAGACAAGGCGGAGGAAATAACATCCTTGGTAAAGTGTGCCTATCACAAGTATTTCGGAATAAAGCTTGGTGAAGAAGATAAGAAGTGGCACCGCACATCAACAGTCAGTATGGTGAGAACAAAGAGACCTCCAAACTGACTGTTATTTCTGCATGACAAATACCAAAGGTTTCTCAGTAAACAGAAAGATAACATTGTGTATCCAGATATACCTTCTGCAATAAAACCTGTGCCTCATGATGCCAGATTACCTATTCCTGATCCAATAGGAGGGTTGTTATTGGCCTCTGGCTGGGCAGCATCCCTGGGACTACTGTGGTGGTACCTGTTACTACTGGGGCCAATATAAGGGATACTGTTACTACTGGGGCCACTATAGGGGACATTGCTACTACTGTAGCCACTATGGGGGACACTTACTACTGGGGCTACTATAGGGATCCCCATTGGGGCTCATTCCCATGGTCATAAGCGCATTTCAGCCATGCAATACGATACATATTTGCACAAATACACTGCAGAAAAAGAACGTAGACAAGCTTATTGAAATGGTGTGCAAATAAGCAGGTTTCCTGTGTACTCACTGCGCATTTGTACCCACCCGTACACTTCAATGGCTTAATGCAGTGTGTAATACGCCCCATCAAGGTCATGCCGCGTTTTTTCTCATGTGATTGTATATCATGCGAAAAAATACACTAATGTGAACAAATCCGTTGAAATCAATGGCTTCTATTCACTGCGTATTATGCACACAAGACATCTCAGTCATTGAAGACCGTTACAAAGGGAAGTATGATCCGAATATGATGGGTGACTTTTGCTGGTTCTTACAGAGGGAATGTAGTGTTTCTTACAGGAAGAAGTCAATATTAAAGTGTCATTTTCCACCAAAAACCATCGAATAGTAATATTACGGCACGTCCAAACTGTTATCATCTTAAATAAAGGAAATGGTTCGTAACTTAAAAGTGAGACGTACTGTTGGTATTCAATGATGCCAGTGGAATCAGCAGGTTTTAATCTTACAGAAACATATCAATTACTTTCTGTTGTGATAATTTTATAAAAATTTGTTGCACAGTGTTATCATGCTCCCAAGCAATACTCAACTGGAGGAACTCAGTCTCTCACTGGCAATGTCTTGGCACTCAACAGGGGTAATTCCACTATGCCGGTTATGTCTGCACTTACTTAGGACCTCTCAGCAACACCCCTTTAAGCAGCGCAACTAAGAGAGCACCAGGTCAGATACTCAAGGCCCTGTGCCAGCACACTCCGCAACCGTGCTGAAGTTACTTGTCTCATCATCATCATGGACACAACCACAACACATGCTCTGTGTGGGAACCCACCACATAAGGCCCAATTAGCATACTCAACCATACTTCCAATATCCCCATCAAGCTGCTATACTTTTGAGTGCCATCATAGTTTTGTCAAGTCATTTTGTTAAAGGGATAGTGTTAACACAACTTTACATAACTTTGTAATCAATTATATACATTCCTGTGTAATCAATAAAGATTAAAGAGTACTTGAGTTTTCAACAAATTTTCTTAACCCCTCAATGATTGCCCATATGCCTTTTGATGGCAGCCACTGGTGTATCTATAGAGGATGCAGGGGATGCAGTTGCACCCAGGCCCATGATCCTTAGGGGGTCCATAAGGCCTCTATTCTTCATATAGGGAGCCTAGTACTATGAATAAAGCATTATAGTTGGGGGCCCTGTTACAGGTTTTGCATTGGGGCCCAGGAGCTTCAAGTTATGCCTCTGCTTTAAGGAGTTAAGAGAAGCTATGGTGGCCCCAAGATAAACTTTTGCACCCAGGCCCATGAGCCTTTAGCTACACCCCTGATGGCAGCCATTATGTGGCTTTATTCTAAGCTTGCATCAGAAGCCTGGCACAAGTCTACCATGCCAAGGGGAATGGGTGCTCTATTGTTAGATGACAGCTTGGCAGTTGCTCAAACAACAGGAACTGGAGAAATCACCAGTCCCCACTGTTTAACACTTTACATGCCATGGTCAATGCAACTGTGATATATAAAAAGGCTGACAAAGAGAGGCTATAGCACCCAGAGGCTTGAATATGGTCTCCGGGTCCCGAAGTTATGGTAGCCTATGAGGCTCAGCCTCTGGTCGAGCTGCTTAGGCTTTGTAATACACTGCTATACTGAAGTATAGCAGTGTATCATAGGAATGATAAAATATGGGGATATTCAAGTCTCATAGTGGGGCAAAAAAAAAGTTAAAATGGTATAAAAAAAAAACCTAAAAAAAGGCAAAAAAGTAACAACACCGTCTTCCCCCTTTTTCTAAAAAAAAAATCACAAATCTGGCATCACCGCCTTTTTAAATCACCCAGAAAAAAAACTACCGCATTATTTAACCCACACGGTGCATGTCATGAACATTTTTTTTCAAAGTTTGGCAGATATATCTCTTTTTACCTATCTCACCTTACAAAAAATAGAATAGAAAGTGATCAAAATGTTGCATGGATCAACAAACGGTACCATTTAAAAGTATAACTCATTCCAGAAAAAAAGGACACAGCATAGTTGACAAAGAAATTGTTAGGGGTCTTTGAATGCGCCAATAAAAAAATAAAAACATTTTTTATAAAAAATGTAAAGAAAAAAAAATCACAAAAAAAACTATATAAATTTGGTATTGATGTAATTATACTGCCCTGCAGAACTAATTTCACATGTATTTATACTGCACGGTGAATGCCATTTAAAATACAAATAAAAATATGCTAAAATTGCAAATGTTGATAATCTTGCCTCTAGAAAAAATGGAATAAAAAGAAATCAAAATGTTCCAAAAAATTTGATAAACGCAGCTTAATCTGCAAAAGCCAAGCTCTTATAGAGCTCTGCAAATGGAAAGCTAAAATGCTATGGCTCTTGAAAAAAGGCAACACAAAAGCAAATCTAAAAAAAAAAGAATTTTAGTATACGAAAATAGCAAAACATAAAAAACTGTATAAATTCAGTATCGCTGAAATCGTATTGAACCAGAGAACAATGTCATCACATTATTTATTTTTGCATGCTGAACGCCGAAAAAAACAAAAAACAAATGGCAGAACTTATTTTCTTTTCCAATCCCCCTAAATAGAAATTAATAAGAGTTATGCAATCTATATATATAAAGGTGAAAGCTCTCACTGACTGACTGACTGACTTACTGACTCGCCACTAATTCTCTAATTTCGTAATGTGTACAAACATGAAACTTGGCAGAAGCATTCTTTAAGTCCTAGAAAAATTAAAGGGGTCACTACTTGAAAAATTGAATGCTAAGAACAAAAGAATTGGTGCCCCTGTGTAATGTACCAAATCTAATTCTCTAACTTCCCGATTTCGCACAAACATGAATTTTGGCAGAAGCAATCTTTAGGTCCTAAATAGGAAAACTAAAGGAGTCACAACTCGAAAATTCAGTGCTAAGTACAAAAATATTAGCACCCTTGTAAAATGTACCAAATCTAATTCTCTAACTTCTCGATGTCATACAAACATGACATTTGGCAGGAACATTCTTTAGGTCCTAAATAGGAAAAATAAAGAGGTCACAACTTGATTATTCAATGCTAAAAGCAAAAGTATTGGCACCCCTATGTAATGTAACTCCCTGGTGTCATGCAAATATGAAATTTGGCACTACCATTGTTTAGGTCTTAAATAGGAAAAGTAAAGGGATCACAACTTGATTATTCAAAGGTAAGTACAAAAGTATTGGCAACCCTATGTAATGTACCTAATCTAATTCTCTAACTTCCCGGGGTCATGCAAACATAAAATTTGGCATGACCATTCTTTAGGTCCTAAATAGTAAAATCAAAGGGGTCACAACTAGAGATGAGCGAGCACCAAAATGCTCGGGTGCTCGTTACTCGGGACGAAAATTTTGCCATGCTCGAGGGTTCGTTTCGAATAACGAACCCCATTGAAGTCAATGGGCGACCCAAGCATTTTTGTATATCGCCGATGCTCGCTAAGGTTTCCATTTGTGAAAATCTGGGCAATTCAAGAAAGTGATGGGCATGACACAGCAACGGATAGGGCAGGCGAGGGGCTACATGTTGGGCTGCATCTCAAGTTCCCAGGTCCCACTATTAAGCCACAATAGCGGCAAGAGTGGGCCCCCCCCTCCCAACAATTTTTACTTCTGAAAAGCCCTCATTAGCAATGCATACCTTAGCTAAGCACCACACTACCTCCAACAAAGCACAATCACTGCCTGCATGACACTCCGCTGCCACTTCTCCTGGGTTACATGCTGCCCAATCCCCCCCGCACGACCCAGTGTCCACAGCGCACACCAAATTGTCCCTGCGCAGCCTTCAGCTGCCCTCATGCCACACGCTGGCCTCATGCCACACCACCCTCATGTCTATTTATAAGTGCGTCTGCCATGAGGAGGAACCGCAGGCACACACTGCAGAGGGTTGGCACAGCTAGGCAGCGACCCTCTTTAAAAGGGGCGGGGCGATAGCCCACCATGCTGTACAGAAGCAATGAGAAATATAATCTTGTGCCACCGCCATCAGGAGCTGCACACTTGGGCATAGCAATGGGGAACCTATGTGCCACACACTATTCATTCTGTCTGCATGCCCCAGTCAGACCGCGTTTTTTTATAAATAGTTACAGGCAGGTACAACTGGGAATCCCCAACTCCGCAATGGGAATTTCGTGTGCACCCACAGCATGGGTGGCTTCCTGGAACCCAACATAAATATATCCCATTGCAGTGCCCAGCACAGCTGATGTAACGTCAGCTGTAATGCAGGTGGGCAAAAAATTAATTGGATAACACTGTAGGCGAGGGCCCCAAAAAATTGGTGTACCAACAGTATTAAAGTATCTCAGAAAAATTGCCCATGCCCAACCAAGAGGGCAGATGAAACCCATTAATCGCTTTGGTTAATGTGGCTTAATTGGTAACTAGGCCTGGAGGCAGCCCAGTGAAAATAAAAATTGGTTCAGGTGCAAGTTTCAACGCTTTAATGAGCATTGAAACGTATAAAAATTGTTTAGAAAAATTATATGACTGAGCCTTGTGGGCCTAAGAAAAATTGCCCGTTCGGGGTGATTACGTCAGGTTTCAGGAGGAGGAGCAGGAGGAGGAGGAGGAATATTATACACAGATTGATGAAGCAAAAATGTCCCCGTTTTTGATGGTGATAGAGAACGATGCTTCCATCCGTGGGTGCAGCCTACGTATTGCTTAGGTATCGCTGCTGTCCGATGGTGGAGAAGAGAAGTCTGGGGAAATCCAGGGTTTGTTCATCTTGATGAGTGTAAGCCTGTCGGCACTGTCGGTTGACAGGCGCGTACGCTTATCTGTGATGATTCCCCCAGCCGCACTAAACACCCTCTCTGACAAGACGCTAGCCGCAGGACAAGCAAGCACTTCCAGCGCATACAGCGTGAGTTCAGGCCACGTGTCCAGCTTCGACACCCAGTAGTTGTAGGGGGCAGAGGCGTCACGGAGGATGGTCGTGCGATCGGCTACGTACTCCCTCACCATCCTTTTACAGTGCTCCCGCCGACTCAGCCTTGACTGGGGAGCAGTGACACAGTCTTGCTGGGGAGCCAGAAAGCTGTCAAAGGCCTTAGAGAGTGTTCCCCTGCCTGTGCTGTACATGCTGCCTGATCTCTGCGCCTCCCCTGCTACCTGGCCGTCGGAACTGCGCCTTCTGCCACTAGCGCTGTCGGATGGGAATTTTACCATCAACTTGTCCGCCAGGGTCCTGTGGTATAGCATCACTCTCGAACCCCTTTCCTCTTCGGGTATCAGAGTGGAAAAGGTCTCCTTATACCGTGGGTCGAGCAATGTGTACACCCAGTAATCCGTTGTGGCCAGAATGCGTGTAACGCGAGGGTCACGAGAAAGGCATCCTAGCATGAAGTCCGCCATGTGTGCCAGAGTACCTGTACGCAACACATGGCTGTCCTCACTAGGAAGATCACTTTCAGGATCCTCCTCCTCCTCCTCCTCCTCCTCCTCAGGCCATACACGCTGAAAGGATGACAGGCAAGCAGCATGGGTACCCTCACCAGTGGGCCAAGCTGTCTCTTCCCCCTCCTCCTCATCCTCCTCATGCTCCTCCTCCTCCTCCTCAACGCGCTGAGATATAGACAGGAGGGTGCTCTGACTATCCAGCGACATACTGTCTACCCCCGGCTCTGTTTCCGAGCGCAAAGCGTCTGCCTTTATGCTTTGCAGGGAACTTCTCAAGAGGCATAGCAGAGGAATGGTGACGCTAATGATTGCAGCATCGCCGCTCACCATCTGGGTAGACTCCTCAAAGTTTCCAAGGACCTGGCAGATGTCTGCCAACCAGGCCCACTCTTCTGTAAAGAATTGAGGAGGCTGACTCCCACTGCGCCGCCCATGTTGGAGTTGGTATTCCACTATAGCTCTACACTGCTCATAGAGCCTGGCCAACATGTGGAGCGTAGAGTTCCACCGTGTGGGCACGTCGCACAGCAGTCGGTGCACTGGCAGATGAAACCGATGTTGCAGGGTGCGCAGGGTGGCAGCGTCCGTGTGGGACTTGCGGAAATGTGCGCAGAGCCGGCGCACCTTTCCGAGCAGGTCTGACAAGCGTGGGTAGCTTTTCAGAAAGCGCTGAACCATCAAATTAAAGACGTGGGCCAGGCATGGCACGTGCGTGAGGCTGCCGAGCTGCAGAGCCGCCACCAGGTTACGGCCGTTGTCACACACGACCATGC